>NC_138738.1:26518829-27118829 GCF_965113295.1 Leuciscus leuciscus
TAGATACAGGGGCCACCTACACATTATTGCATCTTGATTTATGGAACAAGATGAAAGGACCTAAGGAGCAACTTGATGCATGGCGTGATGGACCACTTTATCTGGCTAATGGTGATGTTATTGTTCCTCTTGGACAGAAAATGCTTGATTTTTATTTGCATGATTTGCATTTTCAGGTTCCTACAGTAGTCCTTCCAGCTCAAAAACTAGTCTATTCAATGGTGCTGGGGTTAGATTTTATAGCGTTGACTAACCTGGGTTTCCCCATGCTGCCTTGAGTGCAGCGCGATTTTATTCACGCTGCTAGGCAGTCTGGATTCCATGGACCAGATTTTCGCCTCAGCGAGGGGACCAATCACAGAACGGGGAGGGAGCAGCAAGACGATGACGACGTCTATGCGACACACCGTCATCTGGTATAATTGAAACGATTGGCTATGAGCTATGTACAGGCGCATTTGATAGACATTCGTAGCTCCCAATAAACGGCTCTGGGCATTCGTAAACCACGCCTCAAATACGAGAAAATTAACATGTGGTTCCCAGACCACGTCTCAATGAGAAAGAGGTCTGACGTTAGTCAGGCTAAGCGTTGACTGGTTTTCAGCTTAATATTAAAGATCAGTTGTACAGTTTTTCAGGGGACCTGGAAAATCGTGTTTTCCCCTTTCAGCCACCAGTTACCTCGGGGGATTCTTGGAGGTCTTGTAAACCACCTGTGGATTGTAAGCCTACTGCTTCTCTTTATTCACAATGATGTCAATGTGATGTTGAAGATTTTAGATGATTTTAAAACTCTTTCTTCGGCAAAGGTTAACTGGAAAGTGTTTATGAGAGTTAAGAGAGTTTATGCACTGTGTGAGGTTAAAACCTTTATTTGATATCTTGAAACACTTTTTGCTTCTTTTGATGTGGTTTTCTCAATGAAAGTGTTTATTTGTGGGTTTAAATATGTGAAAAAAACGTCATCTGTGTCAATTGTTAAATTTCTTGTTAGGTCAGGCAAAAATGATGATTTATATGGCAAGAAGCGAAAAAACTGAGCAAAATGTTTGCAACAGTTTGGCAGCAATTTTTGTAAAATTTGTAAAATCTAGAATTTTAATTGATTATCATTATTATAGATGAATGCATGATCTGTTATCTTTGGGGTAATATGGTATTTAAATAAGATCCTTTGTGAAATTGTTGAAGAGTTGTTTTCTTAAGATTTTTTGTGTTTTTTGGTTTTTAATATCAATGGTGTTGTTTGGCAGTTTGTAATAGTGTTTTTTGTTATGTAAATTGTAATAAAAGGGTAATAAATAAAAAAATAAAGATCTCTCACTCACTCTCACTCACACTCATACTCACACACAGACACAAAATCCCTGATTGCAAACCTAAATTATGCTTTCAGAGGGCACTGAAGTGTGAAGCCTATAGTCTTGATTATCAACAGATTTTTGTAATTTTGTAATTTCTGAATGGAACATTATCTGTGAAAATGGGAGCAACCATCTAGGACGAGTTCGAAAACGTAGGTTTTAAATAAAATTCAAAATGGCGGAAGGGTTTACATGACGGAAAATGACGTCATATGATGCAATCAAATCGTCTTGAGCCTTGAACAAAAAGGAAAGTTATTTAAACTTGAGTGAAATTTTGGACAGTTGTTTTTCGCTAAGGAGCTGAGCGGACCCGGAGTCAGCGGTGGTCCAGCAATAGTGGTGACGGGACTACATCTCCGTTCCCTCCTTCAGGGAATGAGGGTTACATACGTAACTGAGACATTCCCTTTCAGTCGCTCACGTTCGACGTAGTCGACTGATTGGGATCCCTGTTAAAACGCCACTAGTGCTGCCACCTTCCTGTGCCTAAACAAGAGTCACTGCTGTTCCGCAAAACCCACTCAGTCAGACTTGGATAACACTGGGAAAGCGTACCCTTTCGTTGGAAAGGAATACGCTGCGGAAGCCACAATCTGCTTGTAGGGAGGTAACATGGTAACATGTGGCTCTGCCAAGGGAAAGACACGGGCTCACCGCAGGGAGCCGTACCATGGAAGAATACACATATGCCGTTGGGATCACAACATATGGACCCAGCCTAACAGAGGTTTCAAGGTGCATACGAGTGATAAACCTGGCAACAGATGCTTGGCCACGTCCGTTGCCGAGGGGTGTGGAGGAACTCATCAGGGTTCGGCTAAAGAGGAACTCTACTGGAGCAAGAATGGCGCAAGTATCCGGTCCATAGGAGGGGAATGGCGCAGCAAGCCGACACTTCAAGCGGGGCTTACGGTGTTGGCTGGCTTCTATGCGAAGAGAGCACACGGGAAGCACTGGCTCGACACGTAGGCTATAGAATCTAGCGAACGCTTTAGGTGTCGCCCAGCCCGCAGCTCTACAAACATCTGTCAGCGAGGCACCCTGTGCCAATGCCCAGGAGGTAGCTACACTCCGAGGGGAGTGGGCTCATAACCCAGGGGGGCAAGGTGCATCTTGGGATTCATACGCCAAGATGATGGCATCCACTATCCAGAGGGCATCCACTCTGCTTAGAGACAGCCTTTCCCTTCTGCTGGACTCCGTAACAGACGAAGAACTGGTCTGAGGTCCTGAGGCTTTGCGTTCTGTCCACATATAGCCGCAAGGCGTGGACAGGACAGAGAAAAGCCAGGGCTGGGTCTGCCTCCTCCAGGGGCAGCGCTTGCAGGTTCACCACCTGGTCCCGATAGGGAGTGGTAGAAATCTTGGGCACATATCATGCTTGCAGTGGCTCAAAGGGAGGTCTCTGCAGTGCGGTCGGCACCAGGTTATAAGTCCCAAGAGGGTATAGAGGGGGCGCGAGGCGGATTCAATCTCCTCGCTCGCCTCAGGAACCTGACGATCAGGTCGTGCTTTCCCACGGATCTCCCATCCACTGCATCGTGATGTGCGACAATTGAGGCAACATACACTTTGAGGGTGGAGGGAGACAGCCCTCGCTCCAACCCATCTTGCAGGAAAGAAAGCACGGAGCCGATTGAACACCTTTGGGGGTATTCTCGGTTAGAAGAGCACCACTCAACGAACAGGTTCCACTTCAGGGCGTAAGCATGCCTCGTAGAGGGTGCTCTCGCAGAAGTGATGGTGTCTACGACTGATTGTGGTAGATCACCTAGAACCTCCAGAGGTCTGGACGCGGTCCAGATACGGTGCCCTGTCACTGAGAGAGAAGGTCCTCCCTCAGAGCAATGGGCCAGGGAGGGACTGTCGAGAGGAGCATAAGTTTGAGGAACCAGGTCCGGTTGGGCCAATAAGGGGAAACTAGCAAGACCTGCACCTCTTCCTCCCTGACTATGCACAGTGTCTGTGCAAAGGGCTCACTGGGGGAAACGCATACTTGCGGAGGTGGAGGACAGGGACCTGGCTCGGAAGGCCCAGGGGCGGCCCAAAGTGGGGTCTGAGTGTGCGATGCAACACTTACCTGTCTCCACTGGTTGGCAGGGTGTGCGTGAGAAGGCGTAGTCGGGTCCTCGAACCGCACCCAGCTGCCGGCTGGCGACACCAGAGGGGGCTGAGGAGTGCAAGGCTTTACAGGGTCGCACACCGCCAGTCTGGCTCTATTGGGACCCAGGAACAGAGGAATTTGCTCCTTTGACAATTCGAGTACCGGAACAGGAACCATCTGCCTGCGGCTGGCTCCACGCTGAGGCTTGGGTTGAGGCTTCTGAGGAGGCCCAGCGGGAGCAGAAGCGGCAGCAGGTGGACGCCCTTGGCGACGAGCAGGCAGAGGATCTGTTGCGGTGCAGAGCTCAGCGAAGAGCGCACGGTCTGGGCAACCCTCGTGCATGTCCATGAGTGCCTTGGCATGGTAGACCTGTAGCAACGCCATGGCATGCAAAGAGGAAACGGCTTGCCCACAGGCTTTGTAAGCTTAGGGGCCTTGTAAGAGTCGAGGATCTCCTGTCCAAGAGGCAGCGGCCACCAGACACAGGTGTGCCGCAACAGACCGCTCCACTGGAGGGATAGCCTCATAACCCTTCACCGCTCCTTCGTCAAGGGTAGTGAGGGTGGAGTAGTTACTCAGGCAATTTCTGGCAGTGAAAGGTACCGTCCACGACCTGGTAAGCTCTCCATGCACTTTGGGAAAGATAGGCTGAGAACCAGCACGGCCCGCCCCGAGAGACCAATCATCCAACGGAGACTGTTCGGGACACGGGGGAGGTTTCCATTCAAGCCCGACAGCCTGGGTGGCCCGTTTCAGCATAGCTGATATCTCTGGATCTGGCTCTGGCAACGTTACACTCCCAGAGGGAGATAATGAGCCGAGTCATCATCTCCAGAGGTCAGCTCACCCTCCGATGCTGCGGTGTGGTAGAGGAGTGAGGGGCCCACAGGGATTGGGTACCGGGCAGGGAAGCCATCACTATGATACTCCGATCACCCATCCCACACGGCACCCTAGGGTGGGGTGTGGTAATGGGGACTCCACCTTCGCGGACGAAGGCGAGTCTCGATCTCAACACAGAGATGGTCATATTCCCGCAATGGGAACATGAACCATCCACAAAAGCTGCTTCAGCGAGCTGTAAGCCCAAACACGTGATGCAACTATTTTGAACATCAGAGGGGGATAGGGAACGACCGCATCCAGAAACGCACGGGTGGAATGACATCTTGAAAAAGACGCAAACGCACCCGTGTTGCTCTTTCAGGAAATTAAAACTCTCACCAGTGCCGGAGCACAAAGGCGAATGATCGCAGCAACACTGACAGGGATGGTGCAGCCTGTACCAGTGAAGCATTCACTTTCTTTGCCCTCAACCAGCCGTCAGACAAACAAACACAAAAAGGAATGCTGTTAGAATAGCAGTTGAGAGCTCAGAAGGTTCGCGACCACCACTGTACTCGCGCTTTAGAACCACCAGCACCGGGAGAGACTTCTAGAAGAAGCACCGACAAACTCGCTTTTCAGAGACACTGTCATGAAGACCGATCGGCTCCAAAGCGAAAGACAAGTGGTGCGTGCATCCGCTTCCGTGTTTATACCCGCGCTGCAGGGCAGAGTGCAGCGCGAGATGCAAATCTCGCACGCCAATGTGTATTGGCTCGTTTTATCAGTACTCGAAGATGACAGGCTCCCTAAGCGTACACATAGTGCCTGTGGTGATGAGCCATTTAAGATCGAATGAGGCTAGGGGAGAGATGAAGTCTGTTGCATACGGCTTCTCTAGATGAATGTTGAAATCACCAAAGACTACAAGTGGGGTGCCATCCTCAGCGAAAGAGGACAGCAGCACATCCAGCTCCTCTACAAAGCTTCCCAGTTGACCTGGGGGGCAATATATGACTACAATATGGATCTAAATGGGAGTTGTAAGTGTAATAGCATGATATTCAAATGAGTTGTTATTGCATAGAGAAGAGAGAGTTGAGTATTTACAATTGTTAGAAATGAGAACACCTGTAAACCCACCCCCCCACACTGGCGAGGGGTGTGAGAGAAAGATAAGTTGTTAGAAAGAGCAGCAGGGGTTGCTGAGTCTTCTGGACGAATCCAGGTCTCAGTCAAGCCCAAGATATTAAGAGTAGATTGAGATGCAAAGGCTGGAATAAAGTCAGCTTTATTGACTGCTGACTGACAATTCCATAGATCCACAGAAAGAGAGAGAGGTGTGTGTGAGGATGAGAGAATAGGACGCAGATTAGCAGTATTGCGCTGCCTTCTGTGCATGATGAGAGAGCGTTGTCGAGAGTACGGTGTACATTTTAGGACATCCTCAGACCTCAGACATATGAAGACAAGGCATCATGCCTCAGACTAAAAGGCTTCAGTCATTGGACAAAACGGCATCGCGCCTCAGACTGAAAAGCTTCAGGTCTCAGGAAAAACAATGTCAGGTCTCGTACAATTAGGCATCAGATGAAACAGCCTCAGACAAAAAAGCATCAGACATAAAGGCATCGGACGAAACGGACTCAGACTAAAAGGCATCGGACGAAACGGCATCAGACAAAAAGGCATCAGACATAAAGGCATCAGACATAAAGGCATCAGACATAAAGGCATCAGACATAAAGGCATCAGACATAAAGGCATCAGACATAAAGGCATCAGACATAAAGGCATCAGACATAAAGGCATCAGACATAAAGGCATCAGACATAAAGGCATCAGACATAAAGGCATCAGACATAAAGGCATCAGACATAAAGGCATCGGACGAAACGGACTCAGACTAAAAGGCATCAGACATAAAGGCATCGGACGAAACGGCATCAGACAAAAAGGCATCAGACATAAAGGCATCAGACATAAAGGCATCAGACATAAAGGCATCAGACATAAAGGCATCAGACATAAAGGCATCAGACATAAAGGCATCAGACATAAAGGCATCAGACATAAAGGCATCAGACATAAAGGCATCGGACGAAACGGCATCAGACATAAAGGCATCGGACAAAACGGACTCAGACATAAAGGCATCGGACAAAACGGACTCAGACTAAAAGGCATGGCCGAAAACGGACTCAGATGGAGTTTGGAGGTTCGCATTGCCCCGCCCCATATGACGTCACATGTACGCGGTTCATAGCTCGAAAGAACGCTTTAACTCCACGATAGTTTGCCAACATACAAACTAGCTAGTTGAAATATGGCATCTAAGTTTTTAAATGTGCAAATAAAACTTGTGAAATGCATGTTCTCTTCTGTAAACAACTTAATTAGTGTAACATTTAATTAAAGCATATATATATATATATATACAGTACAGGCCAAAAGTTTGGAAACATATACAAAAAATTATTATTTTTTAACAAAAAAAGTTTTTAACCCTTTACAATATGGGATACATGCTAGGACAGAGAGAATGTTTTTGAAAGAAGTTTCTTCTGCTCATTAAGCCTGCATTTATTTGATCAAAAATACAGAAAAAATGTAATATTGTGATATATTATTACAATTTAAAATAATTGGTTTTCAATTTATTATACTTTAAATTATCGTTTATTTCTGTGATGCAAAGCTGAATATTCAGGATCATTACTCCAGTCTATCACATGATCCTTTAGAAATCATTCTAACATGATGATTCATTATTAAAGTTGGAAACAGTTCTGCTGCTTAATATTTTTTCATAATCTGTGATACTTTTTTAGGATATTTTGATGAATAAAACGTAAAAAAAAGAAAAAGAAAAAAAAGAAAAAAGAAGCAAATGTTTTAAAAATATGAATCTTTTGTAACAACAATATACAATGGTCAGTAATTTTGGGTCAGTCATTTTTTATTTCTTTTTTTGAAATAAATCAATACTTTTATTCAGCAATAAGCAGATGTGTTAAATTGATAAAAAGTGATAGTAAAGAACAGAAGATTTATATTATTAGAATTTTTTTTTTTTTTTGAATAAATGCAGTTCTTTTTAACCTTTTATTCATCAAATATATTAGGCAGCCAGAACTGTTTCCAACACTCATAAAAAGTCAGAATATTAGAATGATTTTTAAAGGATCATGTGATAGACTGGATGTCACATGTGACACTGAAGACTGGAGTAATGATCCTGAAAATTCAGCTTTGCATCACAGAAATAAATAATAATTTATAGTATAATAAATTGAAAACCAATTATTTTATATTGTAATAATATATCACAATATTACATTTTGATCAAATAAATGCAGGCTTGATGAGCAGAAGAAACTTCTTTCAAAAACATTAAAAATAGTTCTGTCAGGTCCATTAAGTCAAGAACACACAGACAATAAAAATAAAGAATTTTTATAGAGTAGATTGCAAACAAGTTGATGTTCTTGAATTGAAATTTGGCGGTATGGCTCTGTTCAGGGAGTCCTCTGACCTTTCATGAGCACCATGAAATAGCAGAGAGTCAGAGGACAGCAGCAGCAGCATTAGGGGACGCTCACACAGTTTAGGACTGTGAGAGCTAAAATATCCCCCCTGTGAACAGAGCAGGCAACATGACATAACGCAAATGCCACGTTATGCATAAGGAGGAGCTGGGGAGGTGGCGGGCAGCAGAAGCGAGCAGCAAGCATGTATGAGCAAACTGAATGTGCTTTAAATAGGGCGCCTTGTTTGAGCTTTGGCCATTGAGCAGCGAGGGGAGTTAACGAGCTAATGCAGCTCAGCTGGAGCAGATCAGCTGACGGGACAGTGTTGTTAGCAAACAGCATTAGCAGCGTCTTGACTACCTGGCCTGCCAGAACTGACGCTGACGCTCAATTTCTGTCAGGTCCATTAAGTCAAGAACACACAGACAATAAAAATAAAGAATTTTTATAGAGTAGATTGCAAACAAGTTGATGTTCTTGAATTGAAATTTGGCGGTATGGCTCTGTTCAGGGAGTCCTCTGACCTTTCATGAGCACCATGAAATAGCAGAGAGTCAGAGGACAGCAGCAGCAGCATTAGGGGACGCTCACACAGTTTAGGACTGTGAGAGCTAAAATATCCCCCCAAACAAAACCACACCTGGCAATCCTCTGAGATACAGAGGATGATTTTATTTGAACAATTTATATGCTTAGTAATCTACGAATATATACGGATAATTTGCAATATGTTATAATCAGATGAGTCCTGACCACCCATGAGATAGCAGAATCAGGGGACAGCAGCAGCAGTATGTTCTGATCAGATGAGTCCCCTGACCATTCATGAATTAGCAGAAGTCAGGGTACAGCAGCAGTATGAGGAGATAGCAGCCGCATATAGGGACAGCATTATCAGCATGAGGGGATGCAGCAGCAGCATAAGGGCTCTCACATTATTTTGACTAGATGAGCTAGCCCCCCCAAACAGAAACTGAGTGTCTCGAACGGTGTCGTCTGAGCCAGCCTAATTTAGCAATTTATATTATGGTAAAAATTATTAATTAATAACTGAAATGATTATTCAAGACTGCAATAGCTAAAACATGCTGTTACCTAGAATTATCTGACTTTGAACTGTTTTGACAGTCTACAGTGTAAGCGCTATGAAGAGATGACTACGCCACCTTCTGAGAAACAGCTAGATGAAGGAATTAAACAGCTTTTACCAGCGTACAGATCAGCAGAAGCGAGCAGCAAGCATGTATGAGCAAACTGAATGTGCTTTAAATAGGGCGCCTTGTTTGAGCTTTGGCCATTGAGCAGCGAGGGGAGTTAACGAGCTAATGCAGCTCAGCTGGAGCAGATCAGCTGACGGGACAGTGTTGTTAGCAAACAGCATTAGCAGCGTCTTGACTACCTGGCCTGCCAGAACTGACGCTGACGCTCAATTAATGTTTCCAAACTTTTGGCCTGTACTGTATATATATATATATATATATATATATATATATATATATGCTTTAATTAAATGTTACACTAATTATGTTGTATACAGAAGAGAACATGCATTTCGCGAGTGCATGCGAGTTTTATTTGCACGTTTAAAAAGTTAGATTACATATTTCAACTAGCTAGCTTGTATGTTGGCAAACTATCATGAAGTAAAGCGTTCTTTTTTTCTTTTTCTTTTTTTTTCTTTTTTTGAATATGTATCAGATAACAAGCGGATATAAAGGACATATAACTTCTACATGAATTAAATTATATCAAGTATGTAAAGCTTCACATATATAAAATAAATAAATAAATAAATAAATAAAAGACATACACAGAGGAAACATGCATCAGTGGTATTGTCATCATAATATTTCAAGAATCTGTAACTTTTCTTGTTTTTAATCAACCTTAGAAATGTATCAAGTAAAGCGTTCTTTTGAGCTATGAATCGCGTACATGTGATGTCACATGGGGCGGGGCAATGCGAACCTCCAAACTCCATCTAAGTCCGTTTTCGCCGATGCCTTTATGTCTGATGCCTTTATGTCTGAGTCCGTTTCGTCCGATGCCTTTTAGCCTGAGTCCGTTTCGTCCGATGCCTTTATGTCTGATGCCTTTATGTCTGATGGCTTTTTGTCTGAGTCCGTTTCGTCCGATGCCTTTTAGCCTGAGTCCGTTTCGTCCGATGCCTTTATGTCTGATGGCTTTTTCGTCCGATGCCTTTTAGCCTGAGTCCGTTTCGTCCGATGCCTTTTTGTCTGATGCCGTTTCGTCCGATGCCTTTTAGTCTGAGTCCGTTTCGTCCGATGCCTTTATGTCTGATGCCTTTTTGTCTGAGGCTGTTTCGTCTGATGCCTAATTGTACGAGACCTGACACCTGATATTGCTTTTCCTGAGACCTGAAGCTTTTCAGTCTGAGGCGCGATGCCGTTTTGTCCAATGACTGAAGCCTTTTAGTCTGAGGCATGATGCCTTGTCTTCATATGTCTGAGGTCTGAGGATGTCCTAAAATGTACACCGTACGAGAGACAACAGGAATGTATTGAAAGCACATGTTGAGCAAGTGAAATAAGATAAATGTGGGAAAGGAAAGGGGAGAAGAAGATAATTAAGTGCCTAAAGGCCAATTTATACTTCTGCGTCGAGGGTACGCCGTAGTGTACGTCGTAGGCTACGCACGTTGGTGACGCCGTCGTGAGCATTTATACTTCTGCGAATGTCTGTGTTGATGTGCAGTTACACCGCCGAAACGCTAGTTGGCGCGGGTGGGTTTTAATGTTCCAGTTCCACTGTGTTTACATTCCTCGCGGCTATTTTGAGTTTAGGTTTCTACGAGCAATGGCGACTGAAGGAGTCATACAGATGGCTGTATTTCCACACTTCTTCAAGCAATCTCTCGGTCACTTGGTCTATTTCCATGGCTCTTCACTGATCTTCGGAATTTAAAAATGGCGGGCGGGCGGTGCAGAGTGTAGGAGGAAACGCGATGCTATCCAGCCGACCAATCACAGATCTTGCGGTCCGCATCGCCGCGACGCGTAGTTAAATTTTTGAGGAGGTGCGCGTCAGGGTACGGCGAAGGGTACGACGTATGGTACACGTCAATGCGTATGCTACGCCGTACCTTCTACGCGCACCCGACGCAGAAGTATAAATTGGCCTTTACAGGTGTCCTTGCTCGGTGGAGTCGCGCAGGTAGAGTCGTCGGTCTTTACCCGAGTTGGTCTTCACACGAGGAGGCTGAACACGAGAGCTGAACGCTTCTGCACACTACATAAATATAATGCTTTCAAATGCTTGAGTGAGGACAACTGTCCCCGCCCTTGCAATTATCACAGCAAAAGCAAATATCCCAAAAATGGGAGAAATCGAAACTAGCTGTTGGACAGCTATTTAAAATTAAAACTATTTTAAAATTAAAAATAAGCAGAGAATCAAAAATTGCCCTACCTTGTGGCAAATAGTAAACTGAGCAACAGGAGAACTGGATATTAAGAAAAAAAACACTTAAGCTATCTCCCCGTATTCACAGACTGACCGCTTGTCCTTTCATATTATGAATGAAATATTATTTCAGTTTCAATATTATTTCAATTATCATACATAGGGAATTTTAATATTTCTTTTGCATGATAAGTTTACTTGATATAATTAGCCTACATAATAAACACTGTTAATCTAATTAACTTCAATGAAAATGCATTAGCACTTTCAAATTAGATGTGAAATGTGACTTCATGTTACAGTATTGTTGGGTTTAAAGGTTTAAGGTGTAGGGACATGCCACAACAAAACAAAATGTTTATTATATTTTTATTATATTATATAATTTATTTTATTTTATTTCAGTTAGTTTCAGAGTAATGAAAATGTAGAATATTTTAGTTCAGTGTCAGTTTTTCCAATATATATATATATATATTCAGTTACTGAAAATGTTTTTTAGTTTTTGTCTGGGAGAGTTTATGAGAGAGCGTGTATTGGCCACCAAGGTCAAATCTGGACAAAGCTAAGGAAAGCTGGACAGTATAGGAAAATTGCTTTGTGTCTTTCCACTTCCTGTTTGTTTTTAAGAAGTGCTTTCCTGTGGTGAAAATGAAGAGATTAAACTCGATGTGTTTCTGAAATATCTATACAGTCACATTGTCTGTCCAAAGTTTCGGTGAAATTTTTTCAAAAATATGGTTCTGTGAACACACAGGGATCAGAAAATGATTTACTTATAAAGTAAAATTTCATAGTCAACATAGCATTTCCATTTTCGCATGATGTTTATGATTACAGAATAGGCATTAGGGACCGTTCGGTATTTATGGAATGGACCACCGGAGTAAAATAGGGGAGGGTCATGTCTTTTTATTCTTTGTTGAGGGGAGGGTCATCCAACTTTTTTTAGTCTAGGGGAGGGTCACCCAACTTTTGTATTCATGAAAACAGCAAAATTTCAAAGTGGCTTGTTTGGTGCATATTTTTTCCATGTAGCTCCATGTAGCTCTCTCGGTCTCGGCCCCCCATTGCTATAAGATGGGTCTGACCCAACAAAAATCTAGTTTGGCGCTGTTTGACAGTGCGCGCACACTTCAGTACGCGCTCAGAAAAAGTGCATCATGTCAGAACAGAACGCCAATGAAATGTTTACCCGGCAAAGCTTTAAAGGGTTAGTTCACCCAAAAAAGAAAATTCTGTCAGTAATTACTCACCCTCATGTTGTTCCAGCCCCGTAAGACCTTCGTTCATCTTCGGAACACAAATTAAGATATTTTTGATGAAATCTGACAGCTGGATCACTTCTCCATAGGCTTCTAAGGGACTGAAACTTGCTGGCCCAGAAAAGTTATTAAAGAGATCGTTAATATAGTCCAAGTGACTACAGTGGCTCAATCTTAAGTATATCAAGCGACGAGAATACTTTTTGTGCGAAAAAATAAATAAAAAATAACGACTTTATTCCACTATTCATTTCCGTCTCTCTGGGCCTCGAGTTGGTTCACGTAGTGTTTTTGCGCAGCGCGTCAGTGTTGTACGTCACAGGCATTACACACATGACCAGCGTCGGCCAATAGTGAGCCTACGTGGTGACGTGTAACACAGACGCACTGCGCAAAAACACTACGTGAACTAACTCGAGGCCCAGAGAGAATGAAATGAATAGTGGAATAAAGTCGTTATTTTTGTTGTTTTTTTGCGCACAAAAAGTATTCTCGTCGCTTGATATACTTAAGATTGAGCCACTGGAGTCACTTGGACTATATTAATGATCTCTTTAATAACTTTTCTGGGCCAGCAAGTTTCAGTCCCTTAGAAGCCTATGGAGAAGTGATCCAGCTGTCAGATTTCATCAAAAATATCTTAATTTGTGTTCTGAAGATGAACCATAGGCGTCGATTTCGGGGGGGACGGGGGGGACGCGTACCCACCAGATTTCGTCATTAGTCATTTTGTACCCACCACTTTTAACTTCCGTCCATATTAATTTGACTTTTGGTTCGATTTTTTTTACCATTTTCAGTGGTTGTGAGGAGCAATATGAGAGAGAAATTTGGTAATCATTGTCTGACCCAACAAAAAAACATTATAATATTCATTTTATTTTATTTTCCGTGTTCGCATTTATGAGGGAAAAAAAGAACGTGCCAGTTTACGGTTACGGACGTGAGCGCTCTGAAAGCGGCACTAACTTTCACAGAGACCTCAAACAGAACAGCTGCCTTTCTTTAAAGTGAATTTCGTTTTGTATTAATTATTTCTTAATTTTAATCAATGTTTCATGAACCAATTGCCTGGATTTAATATAGCTATAAAAAGTAAATCTAGCAGAATCATACGGTGACGCATTGCTGCCACATATAATTTTTTCACCTCAATTATGTCTAATAACGAGATTGTCACGTTAAACGGATATGAACCCAAATGCAGACAGTAATAAATGAAACATGGATTTATTAAACAGACAGAAAACAAAAACCCTCGAGGGGGCAAATGAACATTAACAGGACTAGACTAATAAACTTGACAATAACATAAGACTAGAACTAACAGGCAGGATACCAACTCTGATCACAGGAATAAACAGCTCACCAAACAGGAGGACAAGATACAAAACGAACAAGCACCGAGTAACAAACACAAGGACCTTAAATAAGAGACATTATCACCAGGGCACAGGTGACACCGATGAACAATCAAGACTAACGAGGAGAACAAGGAGGCGTGGTAAACAACACAAGACAACGCAATCACATGCCCAAAACACAGGCCATGTGTTTGCACACACACACACCACATGAACAAATCTTGACATAACCCCCGTCTCACGGAGCGGCTACCAGACGCTCCACATGAGACATAACCAACTGTAACTCAACCACAAACCAACAAAACATAACTACTAACAACAATGGTAAACAAGAGTACATAATAACAGGATTGGGGTGACTCAATAAAAATAACACACAAGGGAGGGGGGGTGGGGGAACAAAAGAGTTCATCGGCAGGGGTCCAGAATGGATCGGAGAAGCAACGGTCCTAGACTCACTGGACATGGCCGAGGGTTGAGGGCAAGAAAACCGAACAAGTCTGGGTGGAGACACATCAGGTACAGTCTTGGGGAGAACAGATCGGGGCAACACAGTAGCAGGGGTAACCAGGGGAACCACAGGGAACAAAACAGATGACTGTGACCCTGAGACAAACGGTGTAGCTGAAAGTTCTGAAGCTGGGACCGGACTGGGCTCCTTAGCTGGGACAGGGCTGGACATGTTCACCTTCCCCTCTACCTCAGCGTGGACAAGCCTGGACTCCTTGGCTGGGACAGTGCTGGACTCGGTCCTTCTCCCATCTAACTCAGCGTAGACAGGACTGGCCGCAGCGACCGGGAGAGTCGATATGGGTCCCGGAAAAAACTGGGATGGAGGACATGAAGCTTTCCTCCTTCTCCTCCTTGACCGCGGAGCAGAAACCATATCCGGATTTGTAATCGGTACTGGGACCGTTACAACAAGTGGAGAGACCACCACAGGCAATGCTGACTCAGTAGATGCGGCTTCCGATGCAGACTCCCTCGACACCCCTCCTCCTTGCTTTCCGCGAAGGTTTCCAGCTACAGCAGGTGCTTTGGGAGTCGAGATGAAGGAAACATGGTCCCCAAGTGCTGCGACGGCCAGGACGCGACCTTCCGGGACCACCGGCAATGATGAAGATGTCCTAGTAGGATCCTGTCGCTCTCCCCGACACACACAGTTCACCACTTCACTGAACGGGCGTCGGATCAGCCCCTCTCGTTCACACATAGGAGGAGGTGCATTGAGACCCGCGATGAAAAAGGAGTTTAAGAGGATCTCTGGCATGAATCCCCTCTTCTCATCCACCCTCTGGACATATCTCTCCAGGAACTCCTCTCCTTGGGGAGGAAACGGAGTCCTACCTCCCTTCATATCAGTGGTTAGCGTCAGCCACCATTCTTCGTGGTCCTCCGACTGACCTCTTGCAGGAAAAGACATATTGTCTGCTGGGTTCAAAAAATGTCTTGTTCGTTCTGTCACGTTAAACGGATATGAACCCAAATGCAGACAGTAATAAATGAAACATGGATTTATTAAACAGACAGAAAACAAAAACCCTCGAGGGGGCAAATGAACATTAACAGGACTAGACTAATAAACTTGACAATAACATAAGACTAGAACTAACAGGCAGGATACCAACTCTGATCACAGGAATAAACAGCTCACCAAACAGGAGGACAAGATACAAAACGAACAAGCACCGAGTAACAAACACAAGGACCTTAAATAAGAGACATTATCACCAGGGCACAGGTGACACCGATGAACAATCAAGACTAACGAGGAGAACAAGGAGGCGTGGTAAACAACACAAGACAACGCAATCACATGCCCAAAACACAGGCCATGTGTTTGCACACACACACACCACATGAACAAATCTTGACAGAGATCTTATGTCGTTTTAAAATAACGATGCATTTTAATAGTTTATTAATGAACTAGTCTTTTCTAAATCAGTGTAGGCTGCCTGCATACATATCTCCGCTGTAATGTAGTCTAGATGCGCCTTTCTTACGGACAGGATTACATAATCAGATGGTAGCTATACCGTATTTGCTTTCGATTGGATTTTTTTTCGTTGGTGGAAATTTTTTTTATTAACTTTATAGTTATATTTCTCATGTCTGTGAGGCTTGTCTATACACTGTTTGTCAGTTCATTTTTGAGGCGCGCTCCAATTCACAGAGATCATGAAAGCGCGCCCTGTTCGTTTTCTTTTCTTTTACAAAGGCACACCGTTTTCTTGTTGTTGTGAGTTTACACAAATAAAAGTAGTTGCGACTGATGTATTATTATATTCTGTATGACCAGAAATGGAGTATTTTAAGTTGTTTCCACTGTTGATAGGAAAATGCGAGTGATGGCACCAGCGCCTCTATCCATGTCATAGTGCGCGCTCCACACTCCGCACAAACACTTGGATATGCGCTTCATAATAGCAAACATTTATCTAGGTTAACGTTAGAGCGAGCGGCCATGCCAGACGGATAATCCTCTTCATGTTTAACTAATCAAATTCTGTTGCATTTTCTTGCGCCAGTTTGAAAAGGGCGGCTGAAACACTATACAGATAAACGCCAAAAGTTGGTGTTTTTCTTTAAACAAATTCGTTTAGGCTTTAAAATAAATATTGTTTATGGGCTAATTAATGCCACAATAATTTGTTTATTTTATTGGCTAATTGTATTTTTCATTTTTGTTTTGCATTGAATACCATTGAATATTTTCATTGAATGCATTGAATATTTGCAGTGCACCGCTATGCCAGAAAGACACGTTAAGAGCCACCTATTTTCTTTATAATAAAGGGTTTCTAAACGCTTAATGTAGCCTATAATTAAATGCATTGCGTTCATATTCTTTATCACTGAAGCTTTTTCTTTATTATAAGGGTGTATTATTCCATTAAAAAAAGGACTGTTTATAAGGTGACAATCCGTTATACATCTTGAAGATTTTTGTATTGTATTGTATCTTCTGTTATAAACACGAAGATTGACATTTCGTTAATTAAACAAAATAAGAACACAATGTTGTAAAAAATAAACAACTTAGGCTATGTTCTGTTATATGTGTTTTGACTACTTTTTGTTTAATTATATCTCTAGGTAATGAAGATATAGCCTATTAACAATCATTCATAATCATTACTTTTACGAAGTGGACGAGCAGAGCGGAATATTCAGAAATGCGCTCTCCACTCACGAGCTCTGATCGGAACAAATCCGAACCTCACTGTCTGCTGAACTTGCGCAGAAACATCAAAATATAACCAGCTTTTTAAAATGGTTTTTAAAACTAAACACTATTTTAGCACAAATTATGAGCTTATTGGCGATTTTTTTTTATAATTATTGACAAAATTAGAATATAGTAAAAGTTTTTTTTTTTTTTTTTTTTTTTTTTACTTTTGGGTGGGCCTGTTGAAAAGTGGGGCCGTGCCTGAGCTACAGGACATCGTCTTTCAAAACATAACCTGCGCGAAAGAGAGAAAAAAATGAATGCGTCATTGTACCCAGCACTTCTGAAAATGCACTTCCGAATGCGTCTCTGTCCCCAGCACATTTCAAACCAAACTGACGCCCATGAGATGAACGAATGTCTTACGGGGTTGGAACAACATGAGGGTGAGTAATTACTGACAGAATTTTCATTTTTGGGTGAACTAACCCTTTAAAGCACGAGCAAATAATGAACTTTTGTGATTGCGAATAAGTGCAGTGTCCTGTGAGTGTAACTCTACCACTGCATTAACATGTGATGTTATGTGTAGGCTACGTCGAGTTTTACAGTATTGGGACTGAGGCGCCAGAACTGCAGCTGATAGAATGTGCGCTGTAGCACGATACTACCATATTTTAGTTTCCATTCTTATTGTGTTTCCACAACAATGTTAGTGAGTAAATCTACTGAAATTGCCACCATAACAATTGAGTGTGATGTGTAAGATGTAGGGTTACCACATCTTTAAATTACTATTAGTATTATTTGAAGTTAACATACTAAAATACGTAGACCTACACCAAAAAACTAGTTGAGGATAAATTCTTTAAAATTGGGCAATTCCAGCATTATGGACGTGACATTTGCAGTCAAAACTTGAAGAAATATAAATTCTCAGAAAATGCATTTAATAGCAATATATTGAAACGTCTGTTTATATATCCATACTCCCTTAATAAAGGAGTCCAGACATTAGAAAAAATATCAGTCTACACTTGCGTTTTATATTTAATTTGAGGGAAATACACATGTGATGTGACACAAAAAAAATCGAACTTTTAGGTGGCAAAATATTTTTTTGTAATTCTATGAATTACACTGCGCAAAACAAAAGTAATACCCACTGGATGAATGGTCGGCCTCCACAGAACATAAAATATTATTTTTATTTTATTTTTCGTGTTCGCATTTATGAGGAATTTAACTCGTACTTGCCTCACAGACCTGAGAAATATATAGAAAGCTTGAAATGTCTACTTTTAAACAGAACAATTCAAAACAAAAGAAAATAGACTGCTCTCTGCTTATGTAATCCATATGCAATGTGCATTTCTCTCTGGCGCGTTCACTACAGCGAAGATCGCGAGTTAGCATCGTCAACTTCATCTCTGCAGCCGACACTGACACAGAAAACACTTGTTTATTAATAAACAAAAATTGTGATACGAACCGAATCGTAGGTTTGGTCTATCGTTACAGCCTTAGTAAGATGAGAAAGCAGGAGTTTAGTCGTTTGTCGTGGTTGTAAAAAAAAAACAATGGCTATCTGAACATCTTTGCCAAGCGCAAACCAGTACAGAAGTAATCAATAAATTATCGGGGAGGGTCATGCCTTTTTTCACAATCATTTTGGAGGGTCATAGAAAAAATTATTGCTGGCGAAGGGAGGGTCAAGTCTTTTTTGACTACAGATCTCAAAACTCCTCCGGTAGCCCCTTAAATAAAAAACGAACAGTCCCTTAGCATGGTTACTTAAGTTACAGCATTACTATCAGGTCTATATCTTTCTGTAAAAGTTTGTTTACAAACATTCATTAACTTCCTACTGGTTTACAAAAAAAAAAAAAAAAAGTTCCTAACTTTAGAATCCTTTGGAAGGTATTTTTAGTCCAGTGATCCTGTTCTAGTTGTTATTTTCTCTTTCCTACTGTACATTTCATGTTAGTGAGCAGGGCCAAAGAGGCAAAGATGTAGAAGTGGCCATTGTTGTTGTCTGTGCAAGCAGTCTAGTGCTAATATATTCATCGCTAATTCGCTATTAGGTAATGTTTTGGCAGCTTTTCAATAAAATCTGTTTTTGGACTAATGTAAGATTAGAGTTCTATATTCAAATAAGATTTGAGTTCTAATCTAAATCTTACAGTATATTTTTATAGTACAACAACCTCTTAAATTTCAAAAGATTCAATGAATGAAGAATTCATGACCCCTTTAAGATGTACTAGGACATCCTCACTGTCAGTTCTTAGCCAATCGGCTGGTTACTCAGCACACCTGCGTGCGGCAGTGGTTGTACAGAACTGTGTCATCGGATCTTATAATAAATGGGCTGTAATGGTCTGGGGCTTGGACACAGGCTAACATATGCTGCGCCATTTTGTATTCTTTTTGCGTTTCCCTAGGAATTCAATATATTCGTTCAAGGTAACCTGTGTAGAGTGCATCCTTACAACACAGTAGGTTACACGGCGACGATCGTACACATGTTACATTTGTGCATTCAATTATGAAGAATGAGGGATTTGAGCTGCTTTTTTGTGAGTTGTATGTTAACTAAGAGTTGTATGTTAATAGAATTACATTTAAAATGGGTTTTTCATATAGTTTGGACAAATTTCTACTTTAAGTCCTGCCACGTCCGATTTCATCCGAATACAGACACAGATACAAATAATTAATTTATAATGTTTATAACATTAACAACGATTAGTAAATACTGTAGCCTAACAAATCATTGTTAGTTAATTTTGGTTAGTGCATAACTAATGCTAACTAATGAGAACTTATTGTAAAGTGTTTTAGAGTAATTTATTGTGCCGTAATCTTTTAAACTCCACATAGAATAAATTATTCAACGACCAACACAGAGTAGTGGTGCACCTGTAGTGGAGAGTGATGACCTTTCATGAATGATTTTACGCTTCTTCTCTGTTCTGCATTTTTAGTTTTAAAATGCAGACTAATATGGTTGATACACACCTAATAATACAAAAAATAGCTCTTTTTTTTAATACAAGTTATGTTGTGTGTAACTGTTTAGTCCTTACACAGCAGTGATGTATCATTTTACTGATTTGATCTTTGAATTTTGTTTAGCAAAATGAAATAATTTTTGAGAGGAGGAGGTGGTGAAGGATGTGGTGAAGGATGAGGTGAAGGACGAGGTAGGAGAGGAGGACATGGTGAAAGACGAGGTGGAGGAGGAGGAGGAGGAGGAGGAAGGGCAAGGGCAAGGAGACAAGCAGTCTCGGATGAAATTCGAGCCACTTTAGTTGACCATGTGCTTGTCCATGGTATGACTATGAGGGAGGCTGGGCAACGAGTACAGCCTAATTTGAGTCGCTTCACCGTCGCCTCCATCATCAGAACCTTCAGGGCGGAAAACAGTGTACTTACAGTAAGACTGCTCTGTACAATAACTTTTGAGTGCTGTACTCTGTGCTTTGACATCACATGCACTGTTGCACTATGCTACTGTAATAAAGAAATGCATCAAACTGCCTCGCATATAGATAGTTTCAGTGTGTTTCCATTTTTTCCTGTAAAAAGAATGTGTGACAGTTACAGTAATGAGTGCTTCTATTTTTGTAGGACACTGAGACGACCACCGGGTGGAGGCAGGCTAAGGCTTTTGTCGGAATAGCAAGAAAGGGAGCTTGTAAACATGGTCATTACCAATAATGTAATCTGCCTGCAAGAGATTCAAAGGAGAGGGATTGAGGATAATAATAATTCCTATTCAGTCATTTGTAAATGTGAACTCATGAAAGCAACTGCCACAAGTACAAGTAATATTTTTATTTATTTTTTTTTAAGATTTATTTTTGGCTTTTTATCGTATATTAAAATAAAAAAATCTAAATATGTATTGCAAAATAAGATAAGGTTCAGCACCCAGACTCTATCACTATTGTCTCAATGGTGTACATTGTCTTTGGCGGATTGCCAGCAACAGCCATTAGGATTGTTTGTGATTTGGTCTTATAGTGACTTAGGAGTCCTCTTGACTACTAATGTCTCACAGATTTAGGAGCTAGTTTTTGTGAAATAGCCTACTCTTAGAGCAAAAATGTAGGAGTCCAAAATCAGGACTGACGTCCATTATTTTTGAGAGTTAGGAGCAAGTTAGGAGCTACTTTTAGCCTTAAGATATTTTGTGAATACAGCCCCAGATGTATGAGGCTACAACATGACATGCAAACAAAATGTTTATTTTATTTTTTTATTTTTTTATACATTTTTATAGTTTCTAAATTTAACAAAACAAGAGAGATCATAAAAATTGCATGTTGTTTTTATTTAGTACTGCCCTGATGAAGCTATTACACATAACACACGTTAACATATAGACAAAATTATGGCTGAATTTAATGCATCATGTTTAAAGCATATGTAAACATTTGTACAGGCATTGTTTTTTTCTGCTTTAATATTATTTTGTCTTGTGGGCAATGAACATAAGTTATTTGAAATCTTCATCAGGGCAGTACAAAAAAAGTCCCTTTTTTAACCCTCTTGTTAAAATTATTAACATTTTGCAGATTCTGCTGGTTGTATGTAAACTGTAAATTGAGCATGCACGATAATGTTACAGATTAATTGTTTTTCCTAAGTACATTTTATGTTAGGCCTATTTGTAAGATTATGCAGCAGATTATTATATATTTTTTATCGGTTTGTTTTGTAGTAAATAGTATGTGTATGTTTAGAGGTGCAGAAAAGTTGATGTTAAAAGTGTGTTATGTCATCACTGCTCATAATCACACTATAATACAAGATTATTATCAAACAAATAAATTAACTTGAAATCATTTTAGCTTATGTGTAAAGACTGCAGAGTGATAAGTGACCTAGTAAAATTACTTCCAATAATCCTGAAATTAGGTTAATATAAAACAAGTGGCCCCTGTCTGGCCCCCCAAGTTACCATGATATAGATCTGACACTAGTAACAAAGTAACTCATTCGTTTGTTAACATTCTTGGGAGAATCAAAAAAGGTATCTTTTAAAAATGCACATACCTTTATAAAAGATAACAATGCAGCTCCAGCTATTTTCTGTATTACCGTGAGAACACTTCTGAGCATAAACCACCTTAACAACCTCTTCAAGCTAGTAATAAATAACTGCGTTGTGCAGGAGGAGTGTACAGACAACTTTCCTGTTTCCTGAGTGAACTTCCTGAACATTCCTCTTCTTTACACTCTTTAACATAACAAGAAGGAGGTCAGTTTAAGAATAAAAGGCTGACATAAAGGTTAAAACAACACTTGTGATCCATTTGTGATCTATATTCCATCTGACTAACAGTAATTATAAGTACAATGGCAACTCTCCTGAATTACCAGAACTACTACTCATTTCATTGTTCATGACTTTTAACAAGGAGCTGGTCCAGGTGACCTTTATCTTACTTATTGTCCAAGCTGATTTTGCAATAGTGCAAACTTCTCTGTTTAGCTCAGCTTAGGAAAAGTATAGTTTATTGTATATCAACAGAACCAGAACCACTGGGCTATAGGCGTAGTGACATCTTAGGTAGGCCTACAGCTCAGAGATTCTTTTCTTAAGAGGGCTGAATTTGAAATAGATGAAAGTATTATAATGCCAAGAGTAGGGCTTGTAACAGAGTTTTACCTTGTCCCTCTCTCTGTGTGTGTGTTTGTGTGTGTGTGTGTGTGTGTGTGTGTGTGTGTGTGTGTGTGTGTGTGTGTGTGTGTGTGTGTGTGTGTGTGTGTGTGTGTGTGTGTGGCCTATACTATATATAAATAATGGTAGCTCCTTTGAGTAGAGGGTCAAGCTAGTAATAGGAATAAGTTTAGCTTACGCTACAGGAAAAACTATTATTACTGAAGCCAAAAATTATCCTTAATTTTTAATAATTTAAAACGCATTTGCTACAGCAGCAGACCTAGGCGAGGCAGCTCGCGCGCCCATAGGCTGCTCTGCGGCAACTGCTGCAACCTATCAGTGCATCTGCCATGACTTCAGCGCCAATGGAAAGGCTTCCCTGCGCTACGTCATGGCCCGCCAATATGGGTGTGGCCTAAGCCTATAAATACCCATCGCTCAGGTTGCACTATGATTTCGTCTCCTTTCAGCGTTGTTTGCACATCGCTGGATTTTCCTCCGGAAAAAGAAGCCGCGCCGTGGAAAGAGCATCTCAGCTGGACGAGCTTGAGCCTGAGGACGCCGGCTACTTTCGCCGCTTATATCCTTTCCTGCTCCGTGTGTGTTTGCCGCCGCAACACGCACGTTTCTCTAAAAGAGCTAAGGCATTTTTCAATGCCCACCATGTCCTGCGGCTCGTGTCGAGCCACGCTCAGCAACGGGGACCGCCACACGCTGTGCGTTTCCTGCCTGGGCCAGGAGCACGCAGACCACGCGCTTGCCAATGGCGGCTGCCGTGAATGTGAAGCGCTGCCTCTCTCGACCCTGCGGGCTTGACAGGCAGTGTTTTCCGCCGGGTCCGTCCCCCAGATGCCTCCAGCTGGACCGCGCCGTAAGAAGCGCCGTTCGCAGAGGCCACCGGAAACTTCGGTGAAAGAGCTCTCGCCAGCGGCTTCCCTGCGAGCCTCTCTCTCTGAGTCCCCTGTCTGACTGACGGTCAGTCCTCCCTCACTGACGGTCAGCGCCCCGCTACAGCGGAGCTTGACAAGATGGACGGGGGTGCCATGGAGGATGACAGCTGCTCTCTCATCGCGTCTGGGAGCGAGGATCCATCCCGGATCCCACCCCATCGACACGTGAGTCCAGCGTCAGGACTTCGGTCGATGCTGAGCTTCTCCGCCTCCTCACGAAGGCCGTGGAGGACCTCGGCATCGAGTGGACTGCGCCCCAGGAGCCCGCGCCCAACAGGCTGGATGTCTGCTTTCTGCCTGGACACCGCTCTTCGCCTGTTCTGAGGCCCGCTCCCTTCCTCCCTGAACTACATTATCAGCCCCATATTCGGCCAGGCTGAGCTCCTCTGTTTCTTCGGCGCTCTCTGCGGTTGACGGCGCCAAAGAAGAGGATACCTTTCCGTTCCTCCGGTCGGGGAGGCCGTGGCGACTCACTTGTGCCCGCCCTCTGCGGGATGACAGTCCAAGTCGGGCCTGCCTACAAAAGCCTGCCGGACCACCTCGGCGCTGATCGGCCGCACTTACGCAGCTGCCGGTCAAGCCGCGTCCGCCTTACACGCTATGGCAATTTTGCAAACCTTGGCCAACCTTCTCCGCTCGCTGGACGAGGCTGGCCCGACTTCGGAGCGTGCAACGGATCTGAGGAGTGCGACGGATCTGTCTCTGAGAGCTACCAAAACCGCCGCCCAGGCCATCGGACGTAACATGGCCGCCCTCACCGTTACGGAGCGTCACTTGTGGTTAACGCTGTCCGACATGTCTGATTCTGACCACGCCACTTTCTTGGACGCTCCTGTGTCACCGTCGGGTCTCTTCGGTCCCCCGGTGAAGGGCTTCGCGGAGCGCTATTCAGAGGTGCAGAAGGCATCTCAGGCCATGAGACATTTTCTTTCGTGCTAAGAAGCAGCCGTCCTCTCGGAAACCAGCGCCCCCACCGCCTCCGCCGCCTGCCGCCCAGCATCGCCAGGCTCGAGAGGAACATCAGCGCTCGTGCTCCACCAGCCAACGCAGACCGCCTCCCGCCCGGGGTCCCAGACCCAAGATCACGCCGAACTTTGAGCCTCCTAAGTCTTCCTAGCCCCCTTAGGAAGGCGCCGATGGCTGAGTCCCGCTGCGGCCGGACCACCATCGAAATCGGCAGTCAACGAGCCGGTTACTCAACTCGCTTGCCTGCACACAAACGCCGTTCTCACGGCGACCCACACATATCTCAAAAAGAGCATTATGTCTGTTTTTTTCTCCGGCTCACGCCGAAGGTGTTTTATATATAGGAAATGTGCCCACTACCCAGTGCCCACCCTTACACATAAACACTACCCCCTCTGTGTGTCACACTCATCCAGGGTTAAAATCAATAAAGCTGGCTCATGCTGCTCGACCTATGAGTGTAGGAAAGGTGCCCACTGCCCAGTGTTCACCCCTACACATAAGCACTACCCACACAGTGTCTCACACCACCCCGGGGTCCATATCAGTCAAACCGGCCTCTGCCGTTCATGTTTTACTTGTAGGGAATGTGCCCGCTGTACAGTGCCCACCCCTACCTATGAACACGACTGTATCTGTGTTGCTAAGCGCTCCGCGCCTTCCACCGCAAGCTCGCACAGCTTCGTCTGTAATACAACACCTTCCCGGTTCTACGGACGGGAAGCTAGATACAAAGCCGCTGCACGAAGTGCTGACTGCCCCATTGAACATGAGCTTGATGAACAAAGCATGTCATCATGGCCGGGTCCCCGAGTCTCTGAATACCAGCAACCGAAACCCAGATTTCATTCTACGAAATGGGTGCTAGAAATAGTAAAACAGGGCTATTCGCTACAATTCGCTCGCAGACCACCGCGCTTCACAGCACGGGTCGAAACCTCGGTGAATCAGGAAGTAGCACACCTACTTCGCGCAGAGATAGCGAATTTGCTTGGGAAAGGAGCGGTAGAGACCGCCCCCTTCCGACCGGGGGACTGGTTTATATCAGTGGATCTGAAAGACGTGTACTTTCAGATTCAAATAGCAGCCCGTCACAGGCCATTCTTGAGATTCGCCTTCGAGGGCCAGGCTTATCAGTACACCGTCCTCCCGTTCGGTCTGTCTTTAGGGGTTGGGGTTGGGGATATTTTGGGGATATTTAATTTAATTTTATCAATCAATAAATTCCACTAGAAACAAACCTTGTTGTATTATTTTAATTTAATACTGTGAAGCTGCTTTGATACAATCTGTATTGTGAAAAGCGCTATACAAATAAATATACTTTAGCACCTCGTACATTTACGAAATGCATGGATACAGCACTTGCGCCCCTTCGTCTATGGGGATTCTGAATTATTTGGACGACTGGCTGATTTTAGCGCAGGCGAGGGAAGAACTGGTACTGCAAAAAGCGCTATTGCTAGACCATTTAAATCAGTTGGGTCTCAGAGTCAACTGGGCCAAAAGCAATCTATCTCCCAGTCAGACAACGTCTTTTCTGGGAATAGAGTTGGACTCCAGGTCGATGCTGGCGCGCCTAACGCGAGAGCGCACGGCAGTAATTCAGCGCCTAGCAGCGTCATTCATAGTGGGGAGGAATCTTCCCCTCAGAGTGTTTCAGAGGATGATGGGTCTTATGGCCTGAGCCTCAACGGTGCTACGGCTGGTAGAGCTTTAATTCTCTGCCCGAGCCCGAGCCCGGACTCGACGGGTCGGGTCGGGCCGATATTTCCCGCCACTGTCCTCGGGCCGAGTCGGGTTGGGCCCTTGATAAAGCACGTCACGTGTCATGTGCAGCGTCTCGTCCACTCGCACTCGCAGTCTCGCACGCGTGACGCATCACACCTGCTGTGCGTTCTGTAGGCTATTCTGTTGCTATTCTAAGTTGCTATTCTAAGTGCGACATGGGTCTTGAAGAAGCAAAGAAAAAAATTAAAACAGGAGAATTAACTTTGAGCAAGTTTGGAGGAAAATCTGAGGTATTGACACATTTTAAACTAGTCGTGGGGAGTGACAACATAATGTGTTGGCTTTGTCTCGTGCATTAAATGCGCACGCTGCTCGCCTATGACAGCAAAAAAAAAAAAAAAAAAAACGGGGACTTCGACGATGAACAGACAAGCAGTCTTGCCATGACAGAAATTATTATAGTAGTCAGCCTCAGGCCTCAATATCCGCTTTTGTTACTTTTCCGATCCATTCAACTATTTCTGAATAAACAAACAACGCAGTTTGCATGCTTCTTCCTTGTCGCATTAGGTCTATTCATTAAGATAATTGCACGCACAATTATGAACTTGATAAATGTTACAGATATGTTTTACTATGCACAAACAAATGCCTTTCAACTTACATGTGCAAAATTCAGAATTAAATTAATGTGCTGCAATTTGTACAAAAAGAGAGTCTGTAGTAGCCTACGTGTTTTAGCCATTAAATAAGCACATAGTTTCAAGTTTGTTAAGTTTTGTTTTGAAGAAAGCTTTTCTTTAAAGTGAATTTCGTTTAGTATAAATTGTATCTTAATTTTAATACATTTTTCATCAACCAATTGCCTGGATTTAATACATAAAATATAGCAGACATTATAATCATGACGTGAAGTCGCCGGCGCGCCGCGGTCACACCATTTGAAACTCGTAACACACGCTGTCACCGAATTTACAAATGCACATCTTGCTTGTTGCTCACACATATTATGTTGAAATAACAATATGTTGAAGTAACATTATTAATAATAATAAATCTTTAAGAATATTTGATTGAATGCTGAATGTTGTGCTTGTTCAATTTAATAAAATTAAAACTTTAATTGTGATAATTAAAATAATTGAATATTGAGTGGCCAATTTTTGCTCATTTATTAATAGTATTTATATAATATATATAACTGCGCAGCTCCCCCCTGTAGCCTAAATGATCTAGCACAGCAGCACCTACTTAAAAAAATTCTGGCGCCGCCCCTGGTTATAACGGCCCACATATTAAAAATGGTCGGGTCTAAATCGGGCTCGGGCTCATAATTACAGTAAACGTGTCGGGCCGGGCCGGGCTCGGACACAACGTGCTCGGGCTCGGGTTGGGTCGGGCTTGATTTTTTGGGCCCGATTTAAGCTCTAACGGCTGGGTCTGTTATACATGCGGCCCTTTCAGCTTTGGCTGAGGCGGCGTGTTCCGGCGCGAGCATGGACATCAGGCTTGCTGCGCCTCACGGTGAATCAGACATGTGCGGCAGCACTGAAACCGTGGATGAGAGCCGACTGGTATTAGTCCGGCGTGAACCTGGGTTTACCCGCAGTGGTCAAAGTAGTCTCGACAGACGCCTCCAACACGGGTTGCCCTTTACGAAGGGAGGCCATCGATGGGCCTGTGGTCAGACGCAGAAAATCGCCTACACATAAACTGTCTAGAGATGAAAGCGTTCGAGAATGCCCTGCAGTTTTTCCTCCCTGTGCTGAGTCGTCACCATGTTCTAGTCAGAACAGACAAATGTCAATGGTGTCATATATAAACTGCCAGGGCGGCCTCAGGTCCCGGAGCCTTTTTGCAAGAGCAAAACGCCTCCTTATATGGGCCCAGCACAACTTGCCCTCGCTGAGAGCAGCGCATGTTCCGGGCGTCGTGAACATGGGCCCAGACATGCTGTCCAGGGCCAAGCTTCCTCCAGGGGAATGGTCCCTGCATCCCCTGGTAGTACAAAACATCTGGGGCATCTTCGGCAGAGCGGAGGTAGACCTATTCGCGTCACAGGCCAACGCTCATTGCCCAGTATTCTATTCGAAAGAAAGGGACGCGCTGGACCTAAACTGGCCCAGACGTCTTCTATACGCATTTCCCCCGGTCACCTTGTTACCACAGGTAATCAAGCGAATCAGGGAGTGCAAATGCTCAATAATTTTGATAGCTCCACGCTGGGAGAATCAAGTTTGGTTCCCAGAATTGATGGAGCTGTGGAGCGCACCCCCATGGCCGATTCCGCTGAGGAAGGACCTGCTGTCTCAGGCCGAGGGCGCGATTTGGCACCCACACCCCGAGCTGTGGGTTCTACATGTGTGGGCGATCAATCACTAACATTTCACCTCCCTAAGGGAGTGATGAACACAATCACGCAGGCTAGAGCTCTGTCTACTAGACGGCTCTACGCGTCTAAATGGTCGGTGTTCACTGAATGGTGTTCAGCTCATGAATTGGACCCGCTATGTGGCGAGGTAACGGTGGTGCTTTCCTTCTTGCAAGAGCTGCTGGACAGCGGGAGAACCCCATCCACGCTATGTGGCGGCCATAGCAGCTTTTACAAAGTCTGCAAATGGCCAGTCGCTGGGAAAGAACGACCTCATAATCCATTTTCTCAGAGGTGCTAGGAGGCTGAATCCTCCTCGAACTCCATCGGTTCCAATTTGGGACCTTTCTACGGTCCTGGAGGCCATGAAAGGTATCCCATTTGAACCTTTACATGCGGTGGAGCTAAAATACCTCTCCTTCAAAACCATTTTTCTGCTGGCAATGGCTTCAGTAAAACGGGTGAGCGACTTACACGCGCTCTCTGTGAGTGCTACGTGTCTGGAATTTGGGCCTAATGACTCTAAGGTCATCCTCAAACCAAGACATGGTTACGTCCCGAAGGTGCTTGCGACTCCATTTAGAGTGCAAGTTATTTCCCTATCAGCCCTCCCTGCATCCTGCAATGAGGACGTGGTTAATCTCCTTTGCCCAGTTAGGGCCTTGAGGATTTATGTGGAACGCTCCGCTGCCTTCAGGCAGACTGTGATAGATGTGACCAGTAAAGGAAAAAAGAACACGGAGGCAGCAGGCTACTGCAAACGTTTAGGGGTTTATTTCCACAGAATGGGGTTACAAAAGTAAAGCAAATGTTAACCCAACTGAGGTAAACCAAACATACCAAAAATTTTTATAAAAAAACAAACAAAAAAACATACAATAAAGATGAGTCACTGCATTTGCCTCTCAAACATTTACAGAGGTCTATGGTCTACAGGACCTGTTCTCTCACAGAACACTACTAACTCATACAGAAACAATTAACAAATTTATACATTGGTGTCCAGCACCAATTAACACAAAAAGGGGGATACGCAGACATATAATGGCCATTACACACAATAAACGAATATGAAAACATCAAATATACATAAAAAAACATTTCAAATAATACTGACAAATGACTTCACATAATAAATGTACTATAAATAAACAAAAGAAAAGGAAGAGAAATAGACCTTGGAGTTCCCCCGGAGCAGAAACCGGAATGGTTGTGGCCCGATCATTGGCCGGAACCATATATATACAGTGGGTACGGAAAGTATTCAGACCCCCTTAAATTTTTTCATTCTTTGTTATATTGCAGCCATTTGCTAAAATTATTTAAGTTCATTTTTTTTCCTCATTATTGTACACACACCCTTTGCTGTGACACTCATATATTTAACTCAGGTGCTGTCCATTTCTTCTGATCATCCTTGAGATGGTTATACACCTTCATTTGAGTCCAGCTGTGTTTGATTATACTGATTGGACTTGATTAGGAAAGCCACACACCTGTCTATATAAGACCTTACAGCTCACAGTGCATGTCAGAGCAAATGAGAATCATGAGGTCAAAGAAACTGCCTGAAGAGCTCAGAGACAGAATTGTGGCAAGGCACAGATCTGGCCAAGGTTACAAAAAAATGTCTGCTACACTTAAGGTTCGTAAGAGCACAGTGGCCTCCATAATCCTTAAATGGAAGACGTTTGGGACGACCAGAACCCTTCCTAGAGCTGGCCGTCCGGCCAAACTGAGCTATCGGGGGAGAAGAGCCTTGGTAAGAGAGGTAAAGAAGAACCCAAAGATCACTGTGGCTGAGCTCCAGAGATGCAGTCGGTAGATGGGAGAAAGTTGTAGTAAGTCAACCATCACTGCAGCCATCCACCAGTCAGGGCTTTATATGGCAGAGTGGCCCAACGGAAGCCTCTCCTCAGTGCAAGACACATGAAAGCACACCTGAAGGACTCCAAGATGGTGATAAATAAGATTATCTGGTCTGATGAGACCAAGATAGAACTTTTTGGCCTTAATTCTAAGCGGTATGTGTGGAGAAAACCAGGCACTGCTCATCACCTGTCCAATACAGTCTCAACAGTGAAGCATGGTGGTGGCAGCATCATGCTGTGGGGGTGTTTTTCAGCTGCAGGGACAGGACGACTGGTTGCAATCGAGGGAAAGATGAATGCTGCCAAGTACAGGGATATCCTGGACGAAAACCTTCTCCAGAATGCTCTGGACCTCAGACTGGGCCGAAAGTTCACCTTCCAACAAGACAATGGCCCTAAGCACACAGCTAAAATAACGAAGGAGTGGCTTCACAACAACTCCGTGACTGTTCTTGAATGGCCCAGCCAGAGCCCTGACTTAAACCCAATTGAGCATCTCTGGAGAGACCTGAAAATGGCTGTCCACCAACGTTTACCATCCAACCTGACAGAACTGGAGAGGATCTGCAAGGAGGAATGGCAGAGGATACCCAAATCCAGGAGAGAAAAACTTGTTGCATCTTTCCCAAAAAGACTCATGGCTGTATTAGATCAAAAGGGTGCTTCTACTAAATACTGAGCAAAGGGTCTGAATACTTAGGACCATGTGATATTTCAGTTTTTCTTTTTTAATAAATGTGCAAAAATGTCAACAATTCTGTGTTTTTCTGTCAATATGGGGTGCTGTGTGTACAATAATAAAAAAATAAAAAAAAAGAACTTAAATGATTTTAGCAAATGGCTGCAATATAACAAAGAGTGAAAAATTTAAGGGGGTCTGAATACTTTCCATACCCACTGTACGTCCGATGTTTCCACCCGGACCCCTTTTGACGGTGCACCAGCTCACGGGACTCAGACGTAACAAACAAACAAAAAGAACGGTAAGAATAAACTCAACAAACTAAACGTTAAAGAGTGTGCGCACTTAACTCCAAACGAAAGTTTAAATAAAGTTTATTAAACCAAAATAATATTGTTGTGTATTCTTTACTGTAAACAAATTCCATTTAATAAAAAGACTCAAACTGACCTGACCCAGGCTCACCAACATCCGCCACACACTCCCCCACTTCTGGTTTCACACCGGCAGGCGAGAAAGGAAGTCAGCCATCACGTTATCTCGACCTGGGACATGCTGGATGGAGAATCGATAGGGCTGTATCGACAGGTACCAGCGGGTAATTCTGGCGTTTGAATCTTTCATACGGTTCATCCATTGTGGTGCTTTATGGTCAGGCTTGGGAGGGTTACTTTAAAAATGTATTCCATTACAGTTACAAATTACTTCATGAAAAAAGTATTCAGTAACGTAATCCAAGTACCACAATATGAAAGTAATGTAATCTGATTACTTTTGGATTACTTCAAGGTCACATATATAAAGTAAAGGTTTTGAAAACCTTTTATTTATTAAGAATTTGGTCCAGTGTAAAATATTTGCAAAATATAAACTATTTAAGAAAATGTCATATAGCTGTAAGTAACTATGTTGTAGCTAAAAACCTATTAAAACTAAGCAATCATGTCTCATTTCCACAACTTGGGAACACACAGCCCTGAATATTTATGTAAAGGGCTATACAGACATCTAGTGGCTACTGTATGGTATTACAGATTATTTTTGTTTTATTTTTAAATAACATGTACAAGGAAAAAACAAAAAACACAACATTTCTACACAATCTAAATATTAGTTTATTTTAAAATAGGCCTACATGTTGACTAAAGCCGTGATCTTTCTTAATTTGCCTGACTGAACTTGGGGCGTTGGCAGTGGGAGTTCCCCTACGTTACCTAGGCAGCAAACATCCCGTTAAGTGAGAAGAGATTAAGAAAGAACATTTTGGAACAACCATGTTGTTTGCATTTTCTTCTTTGAAAACAAAATGTCAGCGGAATTTCCATGAATTGAAAGCGTTTTTGTCCCGCGGGCAACGTTTCTACTGGTAGCAGTGATTCATTCAGCGTCTGAGGAGATTGTAAGCTGTTATTTGCGCATGCACCAGCGGGTCGCACACGTGAGTCATTACTGGCAACAGAACCAGGAACTACTGTATAATCAAGCAGCGCTTAAAGGGTTAGTTCACCCAAAAATGAAAATTCTGTCAGTAATTACTCACCCTCATGTTGTTCCAACCCCGTAAGACCTTCGTTCATCTTCAGAACACAAATTAAGATATTTTTGATTAAATCTGAGAGCTGATCACTCCTCCATAGGCTTCTAAGTGATTGAAACTTGCTGGCCCAGAAAAGATATTAAAGAGATCGTTAATATAGTCCAAGTGACTACAGTGGCTCAATCTTAAGTTTATCAAGCGACGAGAATACTTTTTGTGCGCAAAAACAAACAAAAATAACTACTTTATTCCACTATTCATTTCCTTCTCAGTTTCTGCCTTTGCCATGGAACACTTGGAAGGATTGATGGTGAGACCAGCTGATCTAATGTGGTTAACGACAACTTCCAGATGTTGCAGGTGCTCTTCCCAAGTCGAACTGTAAATGACAATGTCATCTAAGTATGCAGCTGTAAAGTCAGTCAAATTTGAAAATACCTGATCAATGAGCCGTTGGAAAGTTGCAGCAGCTCCATGAAGGACAAAGGGCATCTTACAGAAATGATAAAGGCCCCAAGGGGTCCGGAATGCTGTCAGTTCCCGGGACCTTGCACTCAACGGAACCTGCCAATAACCTTGGGTAAAGCCAATAATAATTGGCTTTACCCAAACGGTCAATGAGGTCCTCGATTCTGGGAGCCGGATAAGAATCAAACTTTGACACGGAGTTAAGATATCTGAAGTCAATGCAAAACCGTAGGCTTACATCTTTTTTGGGCACCAAAACAACTGGGCTGCACCATTCACTTTTTGATGGTTCCACAATCTTCATTGCTAACATTTCATCTAACTCCACACGCAAAGCTTTCAGGAGCAGCTCAGGTATTCTATAGCTCATACGTTTTGGGCAAGCTCCTTCTCTGAGCACAATGTCATGCTCAACTAAGTTGGTATGTCCTGGTCTCTTCTGAAAAACTTGGGGATCACACAACCTCTGAATTTCAAGCTGTTGACTTTGAGACAGGTGACTCAGTGATAGACTAGAAGGAGCTGAAACTGGGAGATACTGGGCCTCTACCTCTTCCTCATCCTCTACCTTCCGAATCATGAATGCCCCTGCATCCCTTGATCTGGAAAACCATTCTTTTAGCAAGTTAACATGCAAAGTCCATTTCGAATGTTTTTGACCTGGAGTGGCAACTTCATATGTAACCGGCCCCAGCTTCCTCAGTACTTCAAAAGGACCCTGCCATTTGGCAGTCAATTTGCTCGCATCAGTGGGCAACATCACCAATACCTGAGTACCTGGCTCAAAGCTTCTTGTCCTGGCTTTCTGGTCATACCAGGTCTTTTGCAGTTTTTGCGCTTCGACCATATGCTCCTGGGCCAATGTACCCATGGCTTCCAGCTTCTCACGCATCTGAACCACATAGTCAACAATCAGAGTGGGACTTACACAGTCTTGTTCTCATTTCCACATGTCCTTCAGCAGTACCAGCGGTCCCCGCACTTCCCGTCCGTATAGTAATTTAAACGGGGAAAATCCAGTCGAGGCCTGGGGAACTTCCCTGTAGGCAAAAAGCAGATATGGGAGCCACTGATCCCAATCGTCACTTTTGTCCACAACAAACTTACGAAGCATTTGTTTCAGAGTTTGATTGAAGCGTTCTGTTAACCCGTCAGTTTGTGGGTGATAAGGGGTGGTTCTTACTCCCTTTATACCCAACAGTTTATACACCTGTTTCAATAGCTCTGACATAAAGTTAGATCCTTGATCTGTGACTATACTTTTAGGAAAACCTACTCTAGAGAACAGTTGTATAAGGGAGGAAGCAACCACTCTAGCCTTAATGGATTTGAGGGGAAAAACCTCTGGATACTTGGTGGCATAGTCTGTAATGACCAACATATAACGGTTTCCTGCCTTGGTCTTCTCTAATGGCCCAACAATATCCATACCTAGCTGATCGAAAGGTACCCCAATAATGGGAAGAGGCTTAAGAGGTGCCCTAGGAGGAACCCGTAGAGAAGTCTGTTGACACTGTGGACAAGTTTTACAATACGTGGCTATGTCCTTCCTCATACCCGGCCAATAAAAGTGACGAATGATTCGTGCTGTTGTCTTATGTCTACCTAAATGGCCTGCCCAGGGTACAGAATGACCCAAAGAAAGGACTAATTCTCTACCCTCCCTGGAGACTACCAACTGCGGCTCAGGACCCTGACTACCTTCCACCTCTGGCTGGCCTGCTAGTGATCTCTCCTCCACCCACTTGTACAGGGGACCGACTACATTGTCATTTTTCTGCAATTGTACTATGTCTTGAGGTATTTTATAACCCAATGTGTTCTCAGGGACAGGTTCTCCTTCCCTCACCACTGCATGTCGAAACTTTTCACACTTCCTCTGACTCCTGGACTTCCGCGTCTTTCCTGGCTCTGCTTCAAGTTCTGCCTCAAAAAAAAGGTAAAGCTCCTAGTAATCCAACCTCCTCCTCACTACTCTTGGCCATGGCCAGGGTTATAGCTGCATTGCAACTCTGCAAAGGAAGGAGATTGAACAAAACAGGCAGATCTTGACCCAGCACCATAGGGTATGGCAACTCAGGTGAAAAGCCTACTTCCAACAGAAAAGATTGTCCATGCACCTTTACATAAACATCAACTGTAGTATAGTACCTTTCGTCAACATGAACACATTTAATTGCCACTGGAGATCTTAGGTTCCACAGATGGACTGGAACTAACTCTGCTTTGACCAATGTCTGCATACTTCCAGTGTCCACCATTGCACTTACTTCCTGTCCATTCAAACACACAGTCACATGATGCAAGGAAATCTTTGCTATACAAGTAGGGTCATCAGGTCTAGGTACTCCACACAAATTTGCCTGTGTGGAAGGTCTATTAGGGCACCTAGGCTTAGTATGCCCCTCCTGTCCACACTGATAGCACACAATAGTTTTAATGTTAGCACTCAGTTTCCCACTAAGACCACCATTATCACCCACAAACTTACCTCCCGTCATACTTGTCTTCAGGGGTGATACAGATCTCTTACTGGGTCTTTTGGGGTCTTTGAATGTTTTCCATTAATTGTAAGACCAGGGTTGACCTCGTCTTCGTGCTGCGACAAACACATCTGCGATCTCTGCAGCCTTTGCTGCTGACTCTGGGTTATGCTCCTTTACCCATGTTTGAAGCTCTGGAGCAAGCACCCGAAGATATTGCTCCAAGATAATCACCTCCGCAATTTCCTCCTTACTCCGATTCTGTGGCTGAATCCACTTGTTAAAAGTGTCCTTAATCATATTTCTTTAAAACTGCTGCTTTCACTTCATCATAGACAAGAGATTCATTAATATCCATGTTCACATAAGCACTACGAGCTTTGCCAGTAAGTAGCGGCACTAACCTCACAGCCCAGTCAGTTCTCGGCCATCGGCATGCAGCGGCTATCCGCTCAAAAGTCGTGAGAAAATGCTCCACATCATCATCTTCGTTAAGTGGCTGTAGACGCGGCTCTGTCATAGCCCTTGACTGTTCTACGACTTGACCAACAACGGATGGTGAGCCCCGAGCATCTACCAGTCCCTGCTCACTCACTTGATTCGAAGGGGTATATTGAAGCCCAGAAGGATGAACATTAGTTGGTGTAGTTCTCGTATGTACCTCTTCCTGAAGAAGCGTGAACTGATGTTGAAGAGCCCTCCATTTATTCTCCTGCCGTGCTGTCTCCTGGTCCAGTTGTTTTTCTCTCTCTTGCTGCATTTTCATATGTGCACCGAACATGTCCCGTAACTCTTCGACTGTAATATTCTGTGAGTCACCTGAAACTGGTGGATCCTCAGCATCAGCTCCTCCTGTAGCTGACGCCACCATCTCATCACTCTTTACAGCTCTCTTTGGTCCCATTTTGACCAATGAAGTAGGGGGGAAAAAATCGTTCCCTGCTGCCCCCTACTGGCACATTCCACCGCTGCCACCAATTGTGATAGATGTGACCAGTAAAGGAAAAAAGAACACGGAGGTAGCAGGTTACTGCAAACGTTTAGGGGTTTATTTCCACAGAATGGGGTTACAAAAGTAAAGCAAATGTTAACCCAACTGAGGTAAACCAAACATACCAAAAAATGTAATAAAAGTCACTGCATTTGCCTCTCAAACATTTACAGAGGTCTATGGTCTACAGGACCTGTTCTCTCACAGAACACTACTAACTCATACAGAAACAATTAACAAATTTATACATTGGTGTCCAGCACCAATTAACACAAAAAGGGGGATACGCAGACATATAATGGCCATTACACACAATGGGCCCTATCTTGCACCCAGCGCAATTGACTTTGTACACCGACGCATGTATCATTCCTATTTTGCACCCGCGCACAGCAGACTTTTCCCTCCAGAGACGCACGTCGGTTAACTAAGAAATACACTTGCGCTCCCAGGGGCGGTTCAGCGCAAAGAGGAGGCGTGTTCCGGCGCAAACGTTCCCTCATGCTATTTTACAGGTTTAGAAAACAATTCCGCCACTAACTGAAAAAAACGAGTTTAAAGTCAGTGGCGCGTTGCGCATGTTATTCAGATGCTATTTTAAGGGTGCATGCTTGGCCATAATCAATGTGCACAACGCGCATACACTTTGATTCTCTCATCTACACAGAAGCAGCAGTTTTCATTTTTGCAAATCATACATTATTACGATAGATAGATAGATAGATAGATAGATAGATAGATAGATAGATAGTTTATTATAAAAGCATACATCTAGCTTACACATTTACCCAAATTATCATACGCCTGTTTAACCGAAGTTAATTTGGGTGTGTTTCTCTATCCCCAACGTCACTTCTCTGTGTTTTACGGCCCTGACGAGAACGTCGGTCTCCTCGGCTGTGAACCGCTGCCGGCGTCCGCCTGGCAAATCCGCCGTTACAATAGGAATCCGCTTTAGAACAAGCGCGCCGACTGTAATATTCTTCGACTGTAATATTCTGTGAGTCACCTGAAACTGGTGGATCCTCAGCATCAGCTCCTCCTGTAGCTGACGCCACCATCTCATCACTCTTTACAGCTCTCTTTGGTCCCATTTTGACCAATGAAGTAGGGGGGAAAAAATCGTTCCCTGCTGCCCCCTACTGGCACATTCCACCGCTGCCACCAATTGTGATAGATGTGACCAGTAAAGGAAAAAAGAACACGGAGGTAGCAGGTTACTGCAAACGTTTAGGGGTTTATTTCCACAGAATGGGGTTACAAAAGTCAAGCAAATGTTAACCCAACTGAGGTAAACCAAACATACCAAAAAATGTAATAAAAAAACAAACAAAAAACGTACAATAAAGATGAGTCACTGCATTTGCCTCTCAAACATTTACAGAGGTCTATGGTCTACAGGACCTGTTCTCTCACAGAACACTACTAACTCATACAGAAACAATTAACAAATTTATACATTGGTGTCCAGCACCAATTAACACAAAAAGGGGGATACGCAGACATATAATGGCCATTACACACAATGGGCCCTCTCTTGCACCCAGCGCAATTGACTTTGTACACCGACGCATGTATCATTCCTATTTTGCACCCGCGCACAGCAGACTTTTCCCTCCAGAGACGCACGTCGGTTAACTAAGAAATACACTTGCGCTCCCAGGGGCGGTTCAGCGCAAAGAGGAGGCGTGTTCCGGCGCAAACGTTCCCTCATGCTATTTTACAGGTTTAGAAAACAATTCCGCCACTAACCGAAAAAAACGAGTTTAAAGTCAGTGGCGCGTTGCGCATGTTATTCAGATGCTATTTTAAGGGTGCATGCTTGGCCATAATCAATGTGCACAACGCGCATACACTTTGATTCTCTCATCTACACAGAAGCAGCAGTTTTCATTTTTGCAAATCATACATTATTACGATAGATAGATAGATAGATAGATAGATAGATAGATAGATAGATAGATAGATAGATAGTTTATTATAAAAGCATACATCTAGCTTACACATTTACCCAAATTATCATACGCCTGTTTAACCGAAGTTAATTTGGGTGTGTTTCTCTATCCCCAACGTCACTTCTCTGTGTTTTACGGCCCTGACGAGAACGTCGGTCTCCTCGGCTGTGAACCGCTGCCGGCGTCCGCCTGGCAAATCCGCCGTTACAATAGGAATCCGCTTTAGAACAAGCGCGCCTGCTCTTAAAGGGAATGTGAGATGTCGCTCTGATTGGTTTATTTCACGTTACGCCCAAACCACACCTATGATTAATGAAGCTACTTCAGACAACCCATTTTAGATTTGCAAGAGTCATTTATCCCGCCGGTATAATAGCAACAGCGCCCAAGACCCGCCCACAAAGTTACTTGCGTTTCGCGCTTGATACTTGCGTTTCAGATTGTTAAAATAGGGCCCAATAAACGAATATGAAAACATAAAATATACATAAAAAAACACTTCAAATAATACTGACAAATTACTTCACTTAATAAATGTACTTCTTATAAATAAACAAAAGAAAAGGAAGCGAAATAGTTCTTGGAGTTCCCCCGGAGCAGAAACCGGAATGGCTGTGGCCCGATCATTGGCCGGAACCATATATGCCCGATGTTTTCACCCGAACCCCTTTTGACGGTGCACCAGCTCACGGAACTCAGACGGTAAGAATAAACTCAACAAACTAAACGTTAAAGAGTGTGCGCACTTAACTCCAAACGAAAGTTTAAATAAAGTTTATTAAACCAAAATAATAATGTTGTGTATTCTTTACTGTAAACAAAGTCCATTTAATAAAAAGACTCAAACTGACCTGACCCAGGCTCACCAACATCCGCCACACAGACAGAGCAGCTTTTCGATTCCTTCGGTGGTCGCGTTAAAGGGCTAGCCACCTCGAAACAGACCCTGTCCAGATGGATAGTTGATGCTATTGCATCAGCTTACGCCTCCAAGGGCCTAGATTGCCCCTTGGGCGTTAGAGCCCACTCAACTAGAGGCATGGCCTCGTCGTGGGCATGGACGAGTGGGGTTTCACTTCAAGACATTTGTATGGCAGCAGGCTGGGCCTCCCTGTCTACATTTATAAGGTTTTACAACCTGGAAGTGCCTGCCCTACAGGCTAGGCTGTTCTCAGTCTAATTATGCAGTATTAACTATGTCTACCCAACCCAGTTTGCTTAGACTGTTGATATATTGCAATGTCCTGTGGGCCTATGCAGTTCAAGGCTGATATATTGTCTTAACTGTATATATGTGTAAGCACCTATCTTCATGTTACCGAGTCGTCACGCCCCGTTTGCCGCTATGCGTCTTTCCACTCATACATGAGCCCTGGGCATTCTGCCCTTGGGACATTTGTGTTGGACACTTAGCACGCACGGCGTTTTACATTGGGTTCCCATAGTGTAAGCTAAACTTACGCAACACGAGAGTACTCTCGTAAGAGAACGACACTCGGTTACTAACGTAACCTCGGTTCTCTCTAGAGAGGGAACGAGTGTTGCGTAGCCTGCCGTGCTTGTGCTGCGTTATGGTTTCGCTTCCAGTCGACTGAAATCATAGTGCAACCTGAGCGATGGGTATTTATAGGCTTAGGCCACACCCATATTGGCGGGCCATGACGTAGCGCAGGGAAGCCTTTCCATTGGCGCTGAAGTCATGGCAGACGCACTGATAGTGTAACGGTCACCAGCTGGAGTGCCCTTGAGAGCCACCAGAGGGCACTCCACATCAGACACTCACGTTCACTCTCAGACTACATTTCCCATACTCACTGCCCGGACTCATCATCTCTGATCACTCATCACAGTCACCTGTACCTCATTATCACTGACTACATTCACCTGTGTCCCATCACCCTGTTAGTCTCAGGGCGTTTTTCCACTGGGTTCGTTTGCTGCGGTCCGAACCCGAGTGCGCTAGTTCCCGGCGCCCCCCGCAGCGTTGGTCTGGTTTCACATTCAATTAGTTGTATCGAACCCAGGTGCGTTTGCAGTGATCTTACGTCATCGCAAACGCAATCAAACAATGATATCGACAGTGATACGCATGCGCGGGATACTATACTTCCTGAACAAGCGCGCACCCGAGTCCGTGTTGCTTGCACATTAACGCGAACCGCACCACGGTTCGGGAGCAACCGAGCTCAGACCACCTCCTCCAGGTAGTCTCGGGTTCGGTACTCTAGTGCGCACCCGGGTCCGATGACAGCGTTCACATTAGCGATTTTTCATGCGAACCGTGCCCCGGTCCGCACTAAACTGCCAGTGTGAAAGCGCCCTAAGTCTATTTATACCATGTTCATTCATTCACTCACCGCGAAGTCTTGTTTTAGTGTTACACTGCATTTCTGAGCATTCTCTTGGTTTTCTTGTCTCTTGGTTTTCTTGTCTCTTGGTTTTTGGATATCTTGCCCTGTTCCCTGGATTACTCTCTTGCCTCTGGTCCCTGCCTGTTTTGTTTGTTTGTTTGTTTCTTTGTTTCTTTGTTTGGACTGCCTATCTGTGTATGACCCTTGCCTGTACATTGGATTACGCCTCTGGATTGCCCTCAAATAAAGCTGCATTTGGATCTAACCTTTCGTGTCTCTGAGCAGTTCGTAACAGAAGACTTCGCCACACCCAGATCCAGCAGCTATGACCTCCAGGAATCCAGCAGTACGGATCTCGCCTGATCTTCCCAGCATGAGTCGGGAGTTCGCTGGACAGATCGCGGCCTTGGCCCTGGATAGCCTCGATCTGTTCCAGTACACCTGGGGGTTTGTTCCTCTCGCTGCCTCTTGCTCTCTGGGTGACGAGGCAATTAAGTTGTGTTACCGGCTGGGGGCTAAGGAGGTCGACCCGAGGGAGCTCCCCGATCTCTCCGGTCTGGATTGGAGAGAGGCACTCTCCAGATGTCTGGAGAGCTTCCTTCCGTGGCACGCCATGTCACCGTCTGCACTTCACGCCAGTCCAGCCGAGCCTGCACTTCACGCCAGTCCAGCCAAGCCTGCACTTCACGCCAGTCCAGCCGAGCCTGCACTTCACGCCAGTCCAGCCGAGCCCGCACTTCACGCTAAATCTGCCGAAGCCAAGGCAGTATGTGTCATGCCTGCCGCCCCTGAGACTGAGAGCGTCATGCCCGCCGCGCCTGAGACAGCAAGCGACATGCCCGCCAAGCTAGAGCCTTCACCGCTGGTCTCGTCCAGCACAGAGCCCTCTTCACCGTTGGTCTCGTCCAGCACAGAGCCCTCTTCATCGCTGGTTCCGTCCAGCTCAGAGCCCTCTTCGCCGCTGGTCCTGCCCAGCTCAGAGCCCTCTTCGCCGCTGGTTCCGTCCAGTTCGCCGCTGGTTCCGTCCAGTTCAGAGCCCTCTTCATCGCTGGTCCTGTCCAGCTCAAAGCCCTCTTCATCGCTGGTCCTAACCAGCTCAGAGTCCTCTTCGCCGCTGGTCCTACCCAGCTCAAAGCCCTCGCCGCCGCTGGTCCCGTCAAGCTCAGAGCGCGCTGATCCAGAGCCAGAGCTTCACGTCAGTCCTGCCGAGCCAGAGCCAGAGCTTCACGTCAGTCCTGCCGAGCCAGAGCCAGAGCTTCACGTCAGTCCAGCCGAGCCAGAGCCAGAGCTTCACGTCAGTCCTGCCGAGCCAGAGCCAGAGCTTCACGTCAGTCCTGCCGAGCCAGAGCCAGAGCTTCACATCAGTCCTGCCGAGCCAGAGCCAGAGCTTCACGTCAGTCCTGCCGAGCCAGAGCCAGAGCTTCACGTCAGTCCTGTCCAGCCAGAGCCAGAGACTGTGTACGCCACGTCTTCCATGCCTGTGTCTTCGGACAAGATGGCCGACTCCACGCCTGTGTCTTCGGACAAGATGGCCGACTCCACGCCTGTGTCTTCGGACAAGATGGCCGACTCCACGCCTGTGTCTTCCGACGAGACGGCCGACTCCACGCCTGTGTCTTCGGACGAGATGGCCGACTCCACGCCTGTGTCTTCGGACGAGATGGCCGACTCCACGCCTGTGTCTTCGGACAAGATGGCCGACTCCACGCCTGTGTCTTTGGACAAGATGGCTGCCGCATCTGAGCCCGTTCCTGTACCTGAGCCCGTTCCTGTACCTGAGCCTGTTCCTGTTCCTGAGCCCGTTCCTGTTCCTGAAACCGTTCCTGTTCCTGAGCCCGTTCCTGTTCCTGAATCGTCGGAACCGCCTTGGCCGCCTGAAGGGTCATCTCCGCCCCGGCCACCTGAAGGGTCGTCTCCGCCTTGGCCGCCTGAAGGGTCGTCTCCGCCCCGGCCGCCTGCACTGCCTGCTCTGCCCCGGTCGCCTGCACTGCCTGCTCTGCCCCGGTCGCCTGCACTGCCTGCTGCGCCCCAGTCGCCTGCACTGCCTGCTCCGCCCCGGTCGCCTGCACTGCCTGCTCCACCACAGTCTCCAGGTCCTCTTCCGCTCCACGTGCCTGGCCCTCCATCCCGCCCCCGGGTCCGTCTCCGCTCCACCACCCTCCTGGACAATTTAGGAGCGTCTGGAATCCGCTCCTTAGAGGGGGGGCTATGTAACGGTCACCAGCTGGAGTGCCCTTGAGAGCCACCAGAGGGGCACTCCACATCAGACACTCACGTTCACTCTCAGACTACATTTCCCATACTCACTGCCCGGACTCATCATCTCTGATCACTCATCACAGTCACCTGTACCTCATTATCACTGACTACATTCACCTGTGTCCCATCACCCTGTTAGTCTCAGTCTATTTATACCATGTTCATTCATTCACTCACCGCGAAGTCTTGTTTTAGTGTTACACTGCATTTCTGAGCATTCTCTTGGTTTTCTTGTCTCTTGGTTTTTGGATATCTTGCCCTGTTCCCTGGATTACTCTCTTGCCTCTGGTCCCTGCCTGTTTTGTTTGTTTGTTTGTTTCTTTGTTTCTTTGTTTGGACTGCCTATCTGTGTATGACCCTTGCCTGTAAATTGGATTACGCCTCTGGATTGCCCTCAAATAAAGCTGCATTTGGATCTAAACCTTCGTGTCTCGGAGCAGTTCGTAACAGATAGGTTGCAGCAGTTGCCGCAGAGCACCCTATGGGCGCGCAAGCTGCCTCGCCTAGGTCTGCTGCTGTAGCAAATGCGTTTTAAATTATTAAAAATTAAGGATAATTTTTGGCTTCAGTATTCTCGAGCAAAAAGGAGTTTTTTCCGTAGCGTAACCTAAACTTACGCAACACTCGTTCCCTCTCTAGAGAGAACCGAGGTTACGTTAGTAACCGAGTGTAGTTTATGACATCTGTTTATGACCGGATGTTTGCATATATGGGGGTTTTATGATTACCTGTTTGTTGACCTTTGACGGTGTGTGTTTCCGTAATTTTTTTGGCTGTGTGTTTATGATTGTAATCTGGTTGGTGTGAGAGGAACGTTTTTGCAGGAGGGGTGTTTTTATTATGGAAAATGTTCACAGTTATGAATATGAAGAGATCTGTCATGGATTTGTTTTTCAGATGTGTTTTGACTGTAAACTGCTTGGTGTGACAAGGAAGTGAATGTTTTTTTTTTTTCGTTTTTTTTTCAGGGATGTTTTTATTATTGGTGGCGGATAATTTCCACAGATTGGTGAAATGGAAGTGAATGTTTTTTGCAGGGATGTTTTTATTATTGGTGGATAATGTTCACAGAATGGTGAAATTATGAACATGAAGAAATCTGTCATGAATTTGTTTTTCAGATGACGATGCAGCTTCCATCATTTCTGTGGGGAGAATAAAAACGGGTGAGTGAAATTAAGAAATAGCATAGACAAATTAAAAAGCGTATAAAATAACAGATATGTGAAATAAGATGAAATTTATTTAACTATTTCTAAAAGTAAGTTTTAACCTTTTAAACACCACATTATATGACACCCTGATGAAGGCCAGTGGGCCGATACGCGTTGGTGCTTTTATCTTCAATGTTTTAGCCCTCTACTAATTAATAAAGGCTTTTGAACTTTTTCGTAACCTACTGAGTGCCGGGACTTGGATTTTTTCAAAAAAAAAATTAAATTTTTTTTGACCATTTAACCCTTCCAAGAGCACCAGAGGATACAAGGGATACCAGCAGCGCTCCAGTTCCCCTTTGTCTACCACATTATATGAGTTAAGAAAACAAATGTCTGTCTGATCAGGAGAATATAAATAGCCGATAGGGAAAACGTGAAGGTGCTTGGTCGCTTCTAGCTTCATCTCTGTTTGGTTCCTAATGAATGAACTAGGCTAAGCTAAGTGCTATCAAAGTGTCGCCGCGCGCCAGAGCGATTGAGTGCACGCACTGAGACGAGAGAGGTATGCATCAACTCGTCTTAGTTAAGGGAATAACATAGTTTAAGATGAAAAAACGGTGGAGTATCCCTTTAAATTTCATTTAGTCAGGTCTTAAAAAGGTTTTACCCTCATTCATTTCCAGAAACGCTGTCCGCAGAAAGTTATTACAAAGTAGCAAAAAAGTATCAAGTCGTAGCCTACAAAGTGGAGCTCTAGAGCAGGGGTCTCACTGAAAAAATCTCAACTCTTCAGAATGCCGCAAACGCACCGCAGGTCATGTGACAAGAACCAACCAATCAGCTTCGCCCTTTCCGTAACAACATTGAAAGCTCAGTCAACAGGACGGATGGGGGTGCACCCAAACATTACGGGTGTTTTTCTCTTCACAGTAAATAAATCTTGTAACAGAGCTACAGCACGCATTTTTCGGTGGTGGAAATCCATTAGCCACTAAAACTTCTTTGTCATTGTGGAGAGCACAGTGCATGGTTGCATAGCAACGACAGATGCCACGGGAAAATCGGACCGAATTTTACTATTAATAATAAAAGATAAGCTAAAGTGCATTGTAAATGTCAGTAATTTATCTTTTTGACTCATTCTTTTTATAAAAAAAAAATTATTTAAAGTCTGAAATATGTGAGGTTTATCTTTTTATAAAAACCTTTTTTGTCAAAACTTTATTTGAACTTGTACATGTTAGTTTTGTTTAAAATAAGACGTTAAATTATCAAGTATTTTAAGGTTTTAAACATGTGTTGAAGTGAACTTACCATCTGTGAAATTAGGAGGTATTTTTCTCTCTGGTTAAAATCATAGATCCTTGAATTTAGAATCCTTGAATCCTTGAGCAGAAGAGATGTATGCTCTCCGTTTGCTAAACTGAGAATGAAAATTGTTTCCATCATTGCAGGGGCACAGGCCCTCCCCTTCCTCTCTGCGTAGTTGCTATGTATTAACATAATGCAGTTTGTTTCACAAACCATCAAGCAATTAAATGATAGGCCGGACACCTGGTGTTTAACAATCAAAGATACCGCAGTCCCCTATCATAAAATCTCCTGATCTGAAGCATTCCTGTCAAGGGATGTCCCCATTTTGACACCTGACAGGGACCAGGCTGTAAGATCAGTATAATTAGATGTTTATACCAGTGACTTCAGGAAAAGTCAGGGGTCAAAACAAAAGAGCCAGGAAGTTACATTTTATATAGCCTACTCTTATCAGTGATTGTTCTGATAAGCTAAATCGTCCTCTTCCTGTGGGAGCTGTCACCCATCCTGTTGTTCTAGGAGAATGCGTGAAAGAAAGATGAAACCCAAAAATGACACCTCAATTCTGACACCTTTTGAAGATCAGATTTTTCTAACATTTAAACTTAGAACACATTATAGAACACCCTTTGACTTTATGAATACACAAAAATGACAGCTTAATGATTTTTATATTTTGTGCATTTACTTAAAGACCTGCATGTATGCCTACCATTTTGATGCTTGTGTTACCTTACTTCTTTGGCAATATTAAAGGTTTTTATGAAATATTATTTCTATTTTTCAGCACATGTAGTCAGAGTTACAGAAAATAATAATAGTGCAACAAATAAGGAGATTATGTTTTAACATTCGGTTGTTAACATAATTAGGTTAACATTCTTAATTTTGTCCAAAACTATTAAGTTCAATTATCCTAAAATTAATATCAAACAAAAATTAAAACAAACAATCCAATTATTTAATTGATTATTTTATTTAGTGAATGCGTTCAGCAATTTTACAACTTTTACAAATGTTATCTAATAAGAAAACCTTTCACAAAATCTTTACTCCATAAAGACTCTTGATGTTAAGCATTTGCTAGAAGTTATGTTACATCCATTGCATGTCTGAAGTAGTTGTTTTTATTATTATTAAATCCACTTTAATTGTTGTTAGCACGTCCTCACCCAAGCACAAGGTCTTGTAATGATTCCTGTCTTGTGTTTCCCTCGTCTTGTGTGGACTTTAGTTATGTCCTGTTCTGTGTCATGTTTTGTAGTCCTTTGTAGTTTTTTCTAGTTTATTAGTATCCCCAGGTGTTTCTAATTAGCCACACCCCCTTGTTATCTTGTTTAGCTTGTTGGTCCCTGTGTATTTATAGCCCTTGTGTTTCACTTGTTACTTTGTCAGTTGTTGTACATGTAAGGGTTGCTTATAGTCTTGTCATGCTCGTGGTTTTGTTTATTTATCCCTGAAGTTCTTTATTATTTGTTCTATGTCTATTTCATTAAAACCTTGCGTTTAGATCCTCGCTTCCGCCTGCTTTCTCCGGCACGTTACAGAACAACTGACCAACTATGGATCTAGCAAGTACTAGCTGGGACCCACTGAGCAAAATTTGTTCTATATTTCAAAATGATCGCAGCATCGAAAGTTATGTGGAGGAGTTCCTTTTATATAGTCATCTCGTTCCTGGGAACGAGGCTAGGCTGAAGGACTGTTTCTGGAGTGGACTAGAACAGGACATTAGCTTAAATTTACCAGAGGAAGACCCCAGCTGGACCCTGGTACAGTACATTGACTTTGTCCTGCAGTTTTGTGGTTCCCCCTTCACTGTAGGGGAGGTGGAGAAACTTCATGCCAGTCCAGCCGAGCCTGCACTTCACGCCAGTCCAGCCGAGCCTGCACATCATGCCAGTCCACCCGAGCCTGCACTTCACGTCACGTCTGCCGAGCCTGTGTCTTCAGACAAGATGGCCGCCACAGAGACTGTTCACCTCACGTCTGCCGAGCCTGTGTCTTCAGACAAGATGGCCGACGCCGAGCCTGTTCACGTCACGTCTGCCGAGCCTGTGTCTTCGGACAAGATGGCCGCCACAGAGACTGTTCACGTCACGTCTGCCGAGCCTGTGTCTTCAGACAAGATGGCCGGCGCCGAGCCTGTTCACGTCACGTCTGCCGAGCCTGTGTCTTCGGACAAGATGGCCGCCACAGAGACTGTTCACGTCGCTTCTGCTGATCCAGAGACTGTTCACGTCGCTTCTGCTGATCCAGAGACTGTTCACGTCGCTTCTGCTGATCCAGAGACTGTTCACGTCGCTTCTGCTGATCCAGAGACTGTTCACGTCGCTTCTGCTGATCCAGAGACTGTTCACGTCGCTTCTGCCGATCCAGAGACTGTTCATGTCGCTTCTGCCGATACAGAGCCTTCAACGCTGGTCCTGCCCAGCTCAGAGTCCTCTCCGCCGCTGGTCCCGTCCAGTCCAGAGCCTTCACCGCTGGTCCCGCCCAGCTCAGAGTCCTCTTCGCCGCTGGTTCTGTCCAGCTTAACATCCCCTTCACCGCTGGTCCCGTCCAGCACAGAGCCTTCACCGCTGGTCTTGCCCAGCTCAAAGCCCTCTTCGCCGCTGGTCCTGCCCAGCTCAAAGCCCTCTTCGCCGCTGGTCCTGCCCAGCTCAAGGCTCTCTTCATCACTGGTCCAGGACTCTTTACCGGGGAGCCTCCCCAAGAAAATTTTGGGGGGGGGCAATACACCTCCGGACCAGTCTGATCCGCCAGGACCGCCAGAGGGGTGGTCTCCTGTTCCGCCCTGGACGTCCGAGGGTCCATCATCTCCGCCCTGGCCGCCTGAGGGGTCGCCTCCGCCCTGGCCGCCTGAGGGGTCGCCTCCGCCCTGGCCGCCTGAGGGGTCGCCTCCGCCCTGGCCGCCTGAGGGGTCGCCTCCGCCCTGGCCGCCTGAGGGGTCGCCTCCGCCCTGGCCGCCTGAGGGGTCGCCTCCGCCCTGGCCGCCTGAGGGGTCGCCTCCGCCCTGGCCGCCTGAGGGTTCGTCTCCGCCCTGGCCGCCTGAGGGTTCGTCTCCGCCCTGGCCGCCTGAGGGTTCGTCTCCGCCCTGGCCGCCTGAGGGTTCGTCTCCGCCCTGGTCGCCTGCACTGGCTGCTCCACCCTGGCCTCTCGTCCTGTCGCAGTCTCCAGGCCCTCTTCCGTTCCATGGGCCTGGCCCTCCATCCCGCCCCCGGATCCGCCTCCGATCCACCACCCTCCTGGACTATTGTTTTTCTGAGGAGTGTCTGGAATCCACTCCTTAAGTGGGGGGCTATGTAATGATTCCTGTCTTGTGTTTCCCTCGTCTTGTGTGGACTTTAGTTATGTCCTGTTCTGTGTCATGTTTTGTAGTCCTTTGTAGTTTTTTCTAGTTTATTAGTATCCCCAGGTGTTTCTAATTAGCCACACCCCCTTGTTATCTTGTTTAGCTTGTTGGTCCCTGTGTATTTATAGCCCTTGTGTTTCACTTGTTACTTTGTCAGTTGTTGTACATGTAAGGGTTGCTTATAGTCTTGTCATGCTCGTGGTTTTGTTTATTTATCCCTGAAGTTCTTTATTATTTGTTCTATGTCTATTTCATTAAAACCTTGCGTTTAGATCCTCGCTTCCGCCTGCTTTCTCCGGCACGTTACAGGTCTACACTTCACCACAATGGTAACCTTCAAAAACACTAACATATCAGAAGCTCTTTTAAATCCTTGAAACTGTGATTTGTAATTGAAGCGATCACACTTCAGATCTATCCGTTTTTATTATGTTTCTGTTATTAGTGGTATGTTGAGAAATCAGGGGCACTCTGATTTTCCATCCACCCTTATAACAATCAGAAAGTTTAACATTTTGAAATTGAATAGCTGCCTCTGCTTTAGAATTTGCATTATCGATTTGTGACTGTAGCCATTCATATACAGACCCTTTCCAAAAAATTTGAATATCATGGAAAAGTTTATTTATTTCCATAATTCCATTCAAAACGTTAAACTTCCATAGATTATAGATTCAGGGCCCACAACTTAAACGATTTCAAGTATTTAGTTGTTTATTTGAACATAATTTGGGCTTCCAGCTCATAAAACCCACGAAAACAGGATTTAAAAAAATTTGAATATTACATGAAATCACACAGTAATTACACAGTAATACCATGGTCATTGAACCAGGTTTTGGTTCTTTTGGCAGTGTGGGCAGGTGCAAATCCTGCTGGAAAATGAAGTCAGCATCTCCATAAAGCTTGTCTGCTGAAGGAAGCATGAAGTGCTCTGAAAATGTCCTGGTAGACGGCTGCGTTGAGTGGACAGCACAGTGGACCAACACCAGCCGATGACATGGCTCCCCAAACCAACACAGACTGTGGAAACTTCACACTGGACTTCAAGCATCTTGGATTGTGTGCCTCTCCATTCTTCCTCCAGACTCTGGGACCTTGGTTTCCAAATGATATGCAAAATTTGCTCTCATCAGAAAAGAGGACTTTGGTCCACTGTGCTTTATTAAATCCAGAGTCAACGCAGCCGTCTACCAGGACATTTTCAGAGCACTTCATGCTTCCTTCATTTTCCAGCAGGATTTGCACCTGCCCACACTGCCAAAAGAACCAAAACCTGGTTCAATGACCATGGTATTACTGTGTAATTACTGTGTGATTTCATGTAATATTCAAATTTTTTTGAAATCCTGTTTTCGTGGGTTTTATGAGCTGGAAGCCCAAATTATGTACAAATAAACAACTAAATACTTGAAATCGTTTAAGTTGTGGGCCCTGAATCTATAATCTATGGAAGTTTAACGTTTTGAGTGGAATTATGGAAATAAATAAACTTTAACATGATATTCTAATTTTTTGGAAAGGGTCTGTATATTACACTGTTTTTCCATGAGTTGGCAGACTGTTGTGAATAGCGTATGCTGTGTCATGGGATCAACTTTACCATCCTATGTGTGTGAAGCTATCTGGAGATGTTAGTGTGAAGATGGACAATAGATCTTTAGTGAAGTGACACTTTTAGACTCTGTCATCTTTATCTTCTTATGATGTCTAGTGTTCAGCCTGGATAGATTTGATCTATTCCAGGTGATGATGCTGTAAGGGTGTAGTGATGGAGGTGTGTGTTCAGTGTTCATGTCTAGGAGATGGGTGGAATATAATCTATAACAATTGTGTTGCAAATTTAGTTCCAGTTCTATACTGGGAGGCCATACTTATGCAGTGGTGTGCTACTGTGAGGTGTGAACGGCCTCTTGAAGTGTCTTTTTCACCCATCTCCCGAGTCTCAGGTTATGTTCTAACAATTCCGCTGTTCTGGCTTTGATCCAGGTGGGGTCCAGCCCATCCTGGCATCCATCCTCCAAGGAATTGCAGTAGTAAACCTGAGACAGAAACAAATGCAGAGAGAACCACAGTTAATTCTTGTCCAGTCTTCTACTAAGCTACCTGCTATAGCTCAATAAACTCCCCACTGGAAGGGTTTCAGGACAAGTACGGCGGATACAACTCGAGTCACTTTATGAGCTTTTATTGCGCACACAAACACAATAATCATCCACAAACTAGGTAGCCTGGATGCTACCGCTACGCTAGCCTGTCAGCTGGATATTAGTGACATTACATAGCATGTTAGTTTGCTAGTTAGGTTAGGTTGTAAACCTGCAATGAAAACACAAACACCAGAATTAACTAATGAAATTACACAATCATGTGATATTAATTCTTGATCTGAATTACTAACCATGCTCGTTTATAGTCACTCACCGGCAAGGCGTACCATTCCTGACCATCAATTGAATGAAACTGAGACCTAGAGGCGAGACGCCTGCGCACTGTGACTAATTAAGCATACACAGACACACAGTCTGGAGACCAGTTATGATAATAAAATAAACCTGTAACTTAGTAAGATTATAACATATATGAAATATAACATAAATATGCCTGTATTTGGAATAAGGCGGTAAATGTACACACTTATTTTCTCAAATACTCCAGAACATAATAATAACATCCATCACTTGTAATATACATATATATGTAAAACAATTGTTACACCTGCTGGAAAGTTCTACACCTCCCACTTGGTCTACTGAACAGTTAAACTTCTAGATATGAAATTCTCCCCATGACCATGCAAATAGGATCGGGCATTTATATAGCGCTTTCACATGTACTACTGTACACCCAAAGCGCTTTTACAATCATATCAGGGGATCTCTCCTCAACCACAAATAACATTGCATACTTGGATATGAACGTATTATGTCACAACATGAATAACTATATCTTCAAGGTAGCTTTAATGTCCATAAACAACACACATTTTCCTTGATGACATTGCAACCTCCTTCACCGAAACACACCACCAGCCTTCGAGAGGATGGTAGTGGGGAGGGTCTCGATTTTTTTTTACCGAAACACAACATGGTGGGGATCCTTTACTGTCCTTTACCAACCGAAACACACCATGGTGGGGATCCTTTACTGCTCCTCCACTGGAAGCAGAACTACCAACCTCCTAACGTCCCTATGGAGGATGGTGAAGGGATAGTTCTCCATACCTCGGTGTCTCTTGGGCTGTCCGTCGAAAACTGGACAATTTCGACATGTTCTCACCCTCACATCTCGTACTACGCCCTTCACATCAGGACACACCTCCACGACTCGACCCAGCTTGAACTGGCCCCTCAACGCGTTTTGGTCAGCCAACCACACCAGGTCCCCCGCTGCAACATTTCTAGCAGGCGCGTGCCACTTCTGACGGATGTAGAGGCCCGGACCTGCCAGCTGGCTCCACCGCTTCCAGAACTTGTCAACCTCGATCTGGATTGCTCTCAGACGCACAACGGGGTAAGTTGGATACTTAAATCCTTGGAAGTCCCCACTGGGTCCTGTGCGACCAAGCAGAAGAGAGTTGGGAGTGATGACTTCCACGGTCTCATCTTGTACCTGGGCTCTGGCACCGATTGGTCTCTCATTTGACAGATTAGCAGCCAGGTACAGGAGGGTCTGGAACTCCAGTGCTGTCAGGTTACCTTCTTTGCCAACACTGCTTAACGCTCTCTTGAGTACACGGACAGCTGCCTCAGCTGCCCCATTTCGGTGGGGAGAGTCCGCCGGGTGAAATACCCACATCCAATCGGTTCCTACAGCTGCCGCCTTCTTCTGGACCTGATCCTTGTCGATGCTACTTAGGAACTCATAAAGCTCCTGTAATACTGGCCTGGCACCCACAAAGTTGGTCCCTTGATCCAACCAAAGCTTTCTTGGGTGACCCCTGAGAGCCGTGAAGTGCTGGTATGCTTTCAGGAATCCTTCCGTCGACAGATCTTCCACAATGTCAGCATGTACTGCTCTCGAAGCCATACAGCTGAACACCACACCCCAGATTTTCATCTTTGTTCTTCGTCTTATAGTATCTTTAACAACATAGGGACCGAAAAGGTCCAAAGCCGTAAACTCGAAGGGTGCGGCTGGTTCAGTTCGTTCGAGGGGGAGCTCACTCATCACCTGTTTGCACATTCTCGTTTTGGTCTTTCGACAGTGCATACAGGAGTCAATGACCTTTCTGGCAATCCTTGGTCCCAGCACCACCCATGCTTTAGACCTCACACGGAGGAGTGTGCCAGCAACACCTTCGTGGTTAGCTTCAAGGGCCTCTCGTGTGAGAAGGGTGCTGATCCACGCATTGTAGGGGATCAGGGGCACACCGGTCTCTCCCTGGGTAATGGCCTGGACTCTACCATGGCATCTTAGGAGCCCTGAAGCCTGATCCCTGCTAACAATGAGTCTGTTTAGCGTCGTCACAGGAAACGTAACTCCCTTCTGGGCGGCTAGGCACAGGTCTTGGAATGCAGCTTTGCGTTCCTTTACTGACAATACTGCCTCCCACTTTGCTGGTATAGAGGCCCTGCCTACACGGGCCAACCACTTCTTCACAGCTCTGCGGACATAACCAACTACTCCACAAAGCTTAGCTAGAGAACTGCACCTTGTTGGATCCACTTGGTCTATGAGCATGGCTCCCCACAGTGTTTCCGTTTCCTTGGTCTCAGTTAAGGTAAATTTCATCCCATTTTCTGAGGACATTGGAGCCCCACTAACTCCATCTGTGACTATTGGATCTTCACCACCAGGACTGTCAGGGTTTAACAACTTCTTGGCTTGAGCTCTGGTGAGGACTGCCGAAAAGGCCTTTCTCTGGAGTTTACTCACCACCTCCCTAGCATCAGCTGCCACTTCTGAAGCGGACTTCATGGGCCAATCCTCGACTGGACTAGACAGGAACTCGGGACCTTTCTGCCACACAGAGTTCTCACCCAGCAGTTCAGGAGAGCACCCCCTCATGACTAGATCAGCGATGTTGACCTCGCCTGGTATCCACCACCAGTCAGTTATGGGTCCAGCCTTCTGAATTTCCCCGACTCAGTTCGCGAAGAATGTATGGAATCTGTAGCTCTCTCTCTGGATGGCTCCCAGCACCGTCTGACTGTCAATGAAGTGGTACTTCTCCACGTCTAATCGTCCATGCTTCAATACATATCTTTTTAGACATGTGGCAAAGACAGCCCCGCATACCTCAGCCTTGACTGCGTCACCTTTCTGGTTGAGGGGGGTTAACTTGGCCTTTGACTCTACCAGCCGGGTGATCACACCATTTGACGTCTCCCATCGCAAGTACAGAACAGCGCCATAGGACTCAAAGCTCCCGTCAGAAAACGTGATTCCCCAGGGTTTACCCCTCCAGTCAGAGGGCGTGAGGCTCCTATGGAACTTGATGTTACTCAAATGAGCGTACTCCTTGAACAGTTCAATAGCCTTTCCTCTGAGCTCGTCAGACAGAGGTTCATCCCAGGTGTCTTTAGTAAGCTTGTCAGCTTCCTGGAAGGCTCTTCTCACAAGGATCACTCCTTTCTGTTTCACAGGAGTTACTAGACCGATCGGATCATACAGCCCGGTGATCTGGCTCAGTAGAACACGACGAGTCAGTGGGTTTGGTGTCTTTACTTCCACTTCTTCTTTAGTAAGGTCAATCTCAGTTCTCATCTTCTTCCTTCTGGAGAAGTTGATGGAGACCATCACAAAGAGTTTGTCCTCTTGCACAAGGTAACGAACCCCCAGGGCTTTGTTATCTTCCTCCCTTAGCTGGTTGGGCAACGTCAGAGTCACTGGCTTGGACTCTGTCCCGTCCCGCCTCCCACTTTGACCGGACCGGACCCAAGGCTTGAGGTAGAAGCCTCCGGCTTTCAGTATCTTCTCTACTCCCTCTTGGATCTTGTCTAGACAGTGTGGGTCATTGTGGGACGTGAGGAGGTCATCGACGTAGGAGTCTTCCTCGATGACTCTTCTTTCCTCCTTCATATCAGAGAACTGAGGCAACTTCGCGGTCTCTCGCATGGCAACCTGTGCAATGCACCCCGCTGGTTTGTCCCCCATGTTCACCCTCAAGACAGCATAATCCTCAATCTCATCCTTCGGTGAGTCTCTCCATAGGAACCGATGCACATGGACCTCTTGTTCCTCCAGCCATATCGAATTGTACATCTTGGTGATGTCTCCGATGGCTGCATGTTTTCCTTCCCGGAATCTGAGGAGCACTGCTCAGATGGGATTTAGGACGTCTGGGCCTTTGAGAAAAATGCTATTCACGCTCACCCCTCTGAACTCCTGGCTGCTATTCCAGACTGGGCGCACCGGCGTAGTCACTGAGTGGGGATTTGGAGCAGTTAGGTGGCTCACCCACCACACAGCACCATTCCAGCTGCTGTCCATCACGTCCTTAGTGAGCTTAATAGCAGCTCCCCTCCCCACCATCTCATGGACTTGCCTCATGTAAGCCTCTTTCCACAGGGGGTCTTTCATGAGCCGCTTCTCAGCCCTCAGGAACGTTGCTTCCACAGCTTTTCAGTTGTTGGGAAGAGAGGCTGGGCTTTCCTTCCAGGGGTACTTCGCATCCCAGTGTGACTGGTCACTGTGGGCGTCTCTCTCCCTGAAGGTTAGACCTGCCTTTATTATCTCCAGCTCTTTCTCATCAGCCAGGGACATCTCCTTTCCTCCCGGTGGGCACTTTCCACAGCGACACCCTCCGCAGGTAGGGGCACAGGCAGCACCGATGCTATCCCATTTTAGCCACTCAAGGACCTCTTTATTGCACGCTGCTGTCGTTCGAACTTCTACACTGCTTTCTTGCTCCAAATGGCTTCCTGGCCTTCCCACGAAGTGTTCTTCAACCTTGACGGCTACAATCCTCATTGAGTGAGTGAAGTGCGTCTCCGACTGCCATGTGGTCACCTCCACTTCTTCGAAGAGCTCTGGATGCACACCACTCACGATCTTGCCCAGAGGACCATCCCACAACACCAAGTCGCCGACCCTTTGCAGCCTTTGTGGAGCTAATCGACCTTCTCGAGTACTGATCAATAGATCGATCTTCTCTGGGCGGGCCAGTTCTCCCGGCTTAGCTTCAGGGAAGAACTGCTCTAACCGCTCAGATCTCGCCACTCGATCCACTTTGGCAATGTCTTCCATGCCGTAGCAGATCATCTCGTGAAACTTCAGGGTTCCTCGTGAGGTCCACACTTTTATTGTCACGAGATACCTTTTTGTATCAACTTTCACCTTCATCGTGCCAACACCATACACGACAAGGGAGATTGGTTCACCTGTCAGTCCGAGCCTTTCCGCCGCTTGGTGTGTAATGTAATTCGTGTCAGAAGCGAGATCGACCAAGGCTCCAAGGCTGTCTCCTCTCTTTGTCGTGACAGGTACGAGCATCATGAGGACTGGATGTTCTTTCAAGCCACTCTGTTCTATCAGACCCTTGCCAGAACACACTGTCGACATTGCTTTGTTAGTACAGGCTCTGCAGACAGCCTCCAACTGGTGGGGAGTCAGTCCCAACTCGGCAAACACAGCCTCTTGCTCCTCTGTCGGACCACGAGGTCCCCTCTTTTCCTCTGATTTGTTTTCCCTCTTAGCAACATCCTTCTTTGTCGATGCCTTAGGGCAGAGGAAATAGTGGTGGTCCACTGGAGTGTCGCCTTTCTTACACTCCTCCTTATGACAGAGGAACTTTGGAGTGCAGCCACTGTCCACCCCGTGAACATCCAGGCACTTTATACATGCTTTTGCTTTTTTCACCTGAGCTTTCTTCTCAGACAGACTGGCCTTCCTGAAAGTTTTACAGCGAAACAGTTTACCTCCATGTTCTTCATCGCCACACACAGCACATGGTAACTGCTTGGAGTCTCTTTTTACTTCACTTGCTGTAGTCTAAGTGAATGACTACTTTTCTCTCCATCTATCACCTGGTTTCTCTCGGTAGCATGGTCTCTCAGGAGCATTAGCAGGCCATGGCTTGCTGGGCAGCAACTGCTCCAACCTCATGAGAAACGACTTTTGGTCTTCCAGGGACAGCAAGAGCCTGTCAAAACGGTTTCCTAGGTGGACATCGTTAACAGGGTTTCTCACACACATGAGCCACTCTCTTTTCATGATATCGGGGAGTTTACTCTCCAAAGACCAAATCACCAGCTGATTCTGTACAGCATCTGCGCACCCCAGGTCTGTGAGGTCCAATGCTGCCCTCTCCACTGCTAGGATCAACTCTAACGTATCTTGTGGCTGGTGGTTCTTTACAGCAGGTCGTGATTGAAGCTCCAACACGATCTCTTCTGCCGTTTGTGCTTTGTCACCATAACGGTTCTCTAATTCCCTGAAGATATCGTTTGCATCTCTGCAACGCAACAGTCTGAGTTCACTTTTCATAGACTCACCTATACCGTCTAGTAAGGGAAGTTTCTTGCATTCCCTTGACCCCGTAGGTTCCGCTTGCTCCTGGATACTCTCCCATTCAGACTTCCAGCGCCAATAGTCCCTCCTGTCCCCGGAGAACTTAGGCAAACTTATGGGCTTGAGCCTTATTTTTGGTTGGGCCCATTGAGAGCTGTTATCCCCACCAGCGTACAAACCAGGGCTGCTATATGGCATGCTACCACCTTGTCCCATGCTGAGATTGACGGGCGGGGAGGCACGAACACTCAACAGTTGTGGTGTGCTGGCAAGGGTCGGAGGTAGGGCGAAACTGACACCAAGTCCACCATCGGACCTTCTTGACTGCAGGGTGAAAGACTTGAACTGTGTTACAAGAGCGTCTATGTCCGGCGCTGAATACTTGGACCATAGCATTTCCATGATCTTGCTCTCAGTTTCAATTAACCTTTGCTCACTGGCATCTCTCCTCGCCAGGGCGTCCCGCAACTCACTGTCGTCACCCGTAGGGTCTATCTGGCTCTGTGCGTCAACATATTCATTACTGACATCGAGGAGTTTGTCATAATCATCCTTCAATCTCACTAACTCTTCTGATAATAACCAAGATGGCGCCGCGGATGGCTGCCTCGGTGTTGAGCTCTCCAGTTGTTACACTGTTTTTGTTAGTTTGTCCTGTTTTATGTTTGTCATTCGCTATCAGTTATACCAGGGACGAACTGCTGAACATTCGGCAGTGCACACCAACTGATCACCAACCAGTTTTTGATTCTTCTGGCGTTTTGCGGAACATTGTCGTCGGTTGCGCCGCTGCACTGTGGAAACAGTATAAGACGCGCAGGCGTGGGAAGCGAGCCGGCACACTCGTTAAGCTCAGGCAGCGCGGATTCAGAACGGCGCTGCCTAGCATCCATCTGGCGAATGTCCGCTCTCTCCCTAACAAAATGGACGAACTACTTCTGCTCTCACGCAAAAACAAGGACTTTACCAACTCTGCTGCTCTGTGTTTCACGGAAACCTGGCTGAACGAAGCCATTCCGGACAGCGCGTTACATCTACCGGACTTTCAGCTGTTCAGAGCGGATCGCGATATGGAGTCAACGGGGAAAACGCGCGGTGGTGGGACATGCTTTTACATCAACAGAAGGTGGTGTACTGATGTAACTGTGTTAAGGAAGATGTGCTGTCCTGATGTGGAAGTGCTTTTCATTAACTGTAAGCCGTTCTACTCGCCGCGGGAGTTTTCCTCGCTCGTTCTCATCAGTGTTTACATTCCACCGCAAGCACACGTGAGTACGGCGCTGCAACAGCTGGCTGATCTGATCACAGAAACAGAACAACAACACCCGGACTCTGTTCTTATCATTCTCGGAGACTTTAATCAGGCAAAACTCACACGTGAACTGCCTAAATTCAAACAGCACATTACATGCCCCACCAGAGACAATAATATTTTGGACCATTGCTACACCACAACAAAGGATGCATATCGCTCCGTCGCCAGAGCAGCTCTAGGACTTTCCGATCACTGCCTGGTTCATCTTCTACCAACTTACAGGCAAAAACTTAAAACTGCTAAGCCAGTAATAAGGACTGTAAAGAGATGGACCAACGACACAGAGCAGGTCTTACAAGCCTGTTTTGAATGCACTGACTGGAGTGTTTTTGAAGCTGCTGCCAGCGATCTGGACGAGCTCACAGAGACTGTAACATCATACATCAGTTTCTGTGAGGATTTATGCATCCCTACCAGGACTTACTTATCATTCAACAATGATAAACCATGGTTCACACCAAAACTCAGACAGCTTCGTCAGGTCAAAGAAGATGCCTACAGGAGTGGGGATAGGATCTTGTATAATCAGGCCAGGAACACATTGACAAAGGAGATTGAAGTGGCTAAGAAGAGCTATGCCAAAAAGCTGGAAAACCAGTTTTCCTCCAACGACCCTGCATCAGTGTGGAAAGGCCTGAAAGACATTACCAACTACAAGACACCATCCCCCAGCATCGACAGCAACAAGCATCTTGCGAACGAGCTGAATGTCTTTTACTGTAGATTTGAGACCCCCGATCAGACACCCCATACCCGCCCTGACCATCTCTCTACACAGCCATCAACACCTCCAGCCATCCCCCTCCCCTCCCCCCCTGCACTTCAGATCAGTGAGGATAATGTGCGTCAGATCTTCAGGAAACAGAAGAGAAGGAAAGCACCAGGCCCAGACGGTGTTTCACCAGCCTGTCTGAAAACCTGCGCTGACCAGCTGGCCTCTATCTTCTCACTGATCTTCAACAGATCACTGGAGCAGTGCAAAGTCCCTTTCTGCTTTAAACGCTCCACCATCATCCCAATCCCGAAGAAACCAAAGATCACAGGACTCAATGACTACAGACCTGTTGCCTTAACATCTGTGGCCATGAAGTCATTCGAAAGACTGGTGTTAGCATATCTGAAGGACATCACTGGACCCTTGCTGGACCCCCTGCAGTTTGCCTACAGAGCAAACCGGTCTGTGGATGATGTGGTCAATATGGGACTGCATTACACCCTACAACATCTGGACAAACCAGGGACCTATGCAAGGATTCTGTTCGTGGACTTTAGTTCTGCCTTCAACACCATCGTCCCATCACTGCTCCAGACCAAACTGACCCAGCTCTCTGTCCCTAGCTCCATCTGTCAATGGATCACCAGCTTTCTGACAGACAGACAACAGCTAGTCAGAATGGGCAAAATCACGTCCGACAGCCGCACCATCAGCACCGGTGCTCCACAGGGATGTGTTCTCTCACCACTGCTCTTCTCCCTGTACACAAATGACTGCACCTCTAAAGACACCTCTGTCAAGCTCCTGAAGTTTGCGGACGACACTACTGTTATCGGACTCATCCGGAACGGTGACGAGTCTGCGTACAGACAGGGGGTGGAGCAGCTGGCTCTTTGGTGCAGTTATAACAACCTGGAGCTGAACACGCTCAAAACAGTGGAGATGATCGTGGACTTCAGGAGAAACCCCCCTGCACTCCCTTCACTCACCATCATGGACAGCACTGTGACTGCAGTAGAGTCATTCAGGTTCCTGGGCACCACCATCTCTCAGGATCTGAAGTGGGACACTCACATAGACTCTATTGTGAAGAAAGCCCAACAGAGACTGTACTTCCTGCGTCAGCTGAGGAAATTCAACCTGCCACAGGAGCTGCTCGTACAGTTCTACTCAGCTGTCATCCAGTCCATCCTCTGCACTTCCATCACCGTCTGGTTCGGCTCTGCTACCAAAACCGACCTCCGTAGACTACAGCGGATAGTTCGGACTGCTGAGCGAATCACTGGCACTACCCTTCCCACACTCAAAGTACTGCACTCATCCAGAGTGAGTAAAAGGGCTCGCAAAATCACTCTGGACCCGTCACACCCAGCACACTTTCTGTTTGAACTGTTACCGTCTGGTCGACGCTACAGAGCACCGAGCACAAAAACAACCAGACACAGGAAAAGTTTCTTTCCCCAGGCCATCTACCTCATGAACACTTAATTGTTCCCCTACTGTGGAACAAACATGTGCAATACTTCCCTCAGACATTTCATTATAGCACCTTATAACTTTATATATATTTATAATTTATAATCTTTTTATTTTATTTTTTCTATTTTTTATTTATACCTGTTACTTGTCACTTGTCTTGTCACTTTGTATTGTATGTGTACTGGAAGCTACTGTCACCAAGACAAATTCCTCGTATGCGCAAGCATACTTGGCAATAAAGCTCTTTCTGATTCTGATTCTGATTCTGATAACTCAACTTCACGTAAACGGACAGCACTAACATCAAGGCGGTTTATTCGTGTTGTAAAGTTTCGTTGTGCATTTGAGCGTTTCCTCTTTAAGCTCTCTAGATCTGGCTTGTCATCAGCCATTTTGTCTTTTTTATTTTCTTTTTCAGTGAACAGAAACACTAAAATCACCTTTTAGCTAAAAGAATCGTTCAAAAGAATCGTTCAAAAGAATCGATTCGTCCGCGAACAACACAGACGTCTTTGCCAGCTGTTATGGTTGGTAGCGGCGTTGTTTACAAAGTCACTATATTAGCCCCGCAGCTGTTATATTATCCACACAGTCTTACTCACGGTTGTGGAAGTTATTCAGCCCTTTAACGGCTCCGTTAGCCCTTGGCTTCGGCTCCTCCGTTGTAATGGTGTTGTTGACGGCCGCTTCCTTCCCAGAATCCGGGTCTCTGATCAACGATGGCTATCCTCCGCTCGGGGTCCGTGTACTCTCTAGCACGGCTCCAATGACGGTTTACAACTGTCCAGTCTTCTACTAAAGGCTGGTTCACACGGGACGATTTTAAAATTGTCGGCCGATTTTCCAAACCTGAGAGACCCCACACACGGGGATAAAAAATCACAGGTCTAACAGTTTTGGTCGTACAGTGTGTGGTGCACAGCCACACGGCAAAATCAACACATCACACACGAACCGATTTGACTCCCGAGCATTCCCAGATCAGACGGGAAATCGCGCAAAATACCTCGAGATCAAACGTGACTTCAGAGTAAACAATCATGGCGGACGAAGAGGATGCAGTGGCAATAGTTTGTAGTTTGTTTTTAACCGAAAAAAAAACCTTATCAAAAGAAAAGGCGATGATCTCTGACGTCCACCGGACTTTCTGGTGCGCGATGCCGCCGGCTGTTTTGATTATATTTCCCGGTGTTTCCTCGCCGCCTCATCACCTCGCTTTCTGATTGGCTACAGTCCACAGGCTGCGTGCTCGGGGGACACCACACACGAGAAGAAATCGGGCCAAATAAATCCAACATGTTGGATATCCCCGATTTGAGATCGGAGCGGTCCCGACGTCCTTCCGAGCAGACGAGAGCAGTCTTAACACACCACACACGGCAGGAATATTTGATCAGATTATTTTACGATAATCGGAGCATCCTTAAGATTGTCGGAAGGGGTGAATCGGGGCTAAAATCGGCTTAATTATCCTGCCGTGTGAACTAGGCTTAAGCTACCTGCTATAGCTCAATTAACTCCCCACTGGAAGGGTTTCAGGACAAGTACGGCGGATACCAGTCCTGACCATCAATTGAATGAAACTGAAACCTAGAGGCGAGACGCCTGCACACTGTGACTTATTAAGCATACACAGACACACAGTCTGGAGACCAGTTATGATAATAAAATAAACCTGTAACTTAGTAAGATTATAACATAATATGAAATATAACATAAATATGCCTGTATTTGGAATAAGGCGGTAAATGTACACACTTATTTTCTCAAATACTCCAGAACATAATAATAACATCCATCACTTCGAATATAGGCCTACATATGTAAAACAATTGTTACACCTGCTGGAAAGTTCTACAATTCTGATATTTTCAAAAAATTCAGACATGTGGAATTCTTTTACATGCTCCATTATCATGTCCATTGCAATTTTAATTCCAGCTGTCACATGAAACCGAGTTTCATTGACCAGGGGTCTCATTTATAAAACTGTGCGTAGGAACCTTACTAAAAGTGTACGTGCGCCCGAAAGGCAAAAATGGCGTACGCAAAAAAAATATTCAGACTTATAAAACCGTTCGTACGCCAGAACCTGCGCAGAATTCACTTTATAAATCCCAGTCAGCGGAAGATTGTGCGCACATGCGTCTCCACCCCAAAATAACCATATATGGAGCTTACACCGCCTAGTTTTACTATGCAGATCCTCATCTGCATATCATTTGCATATTATTATTCATCCACGTGATAACGTTTAACGGTACAAGACACATTACATTACGTTTTTGAATACATAAATCAAATAGTGTAAAATACATTTCAGAGAAAGTTTTCTCAATCTTTTCCACTGGCCGAATTGTATTTTTAATTGCTTTATATTTTTTATGGAAACAGATAGGCCTTGGGCATTATTTGTACGAAACTATTTTCTCAGACAATCTGGTATTATCATGATAAGCAATTATCTCTTTGGTTAAAACATTAAAACACAGCACGCCACAGGAAGTGTTCAAAAACATCGCATCCACAACAATATTTCTATTGATTGAATTTGAATATAAAAAATGTTGTAACTTCTCAGTAATGATTTCATGTTTAAGTGTTTAACTCCATTAATTTGAATGGCATATTTAATCTAAATGTTTATATCAGAAGTAAAACATAGTTTAAATCATTATTTTATTTATTTAAACTGTTATTTGCGTCAGTTTCACTAAACGGCCCAACGCGCTCGCTGGCCCGGACATTTAAGAAGGGATGGATATTTGCTTCAAGTGACAGGCTTGGTGAGTGAAATTATATTTGTATTATCTTTCTGTATGTTTAATTTTCTTTAGATTTTCTGTCTAAAAGTGACCAAAAAGACACTTAACTCCAGCTCACCATCGGTGTCGCCAAACTGCTCCATCTCCAAAACGTTCCGGTCAGAGTTTGCGTGCAGGTGCGCACATTTTCCCGTCAAGTTTGTTTTTATAAATCACAACTTATGCGTCGGAAGTGGCGTACGCACATTTTCAGCCCCGTTTTGTGTGTACGCCACGTTTATAAATGAGGCCCCAGGTCTGAATTATTGCTGTTGTTTCAGTGCAGTGTGTGACACCTAAAGCTGCACTTGCAGTTCAGCCTTCACAGACTACGTTTACATGCAGCCAATAACCCGTTCAAAACCGGGATATTAGCAATAACCCGGTCGCGCACGGCCATGTAAACACCGGCAAAAACCCGGATATGCTCATATCCCGGTTTTTAAAAACCCGGATATGATCCCTGGGGTACCCCTTTTCTAACCCGAATATTTGGTCATGTAAACGCGTATCGGCATATCCCCATCAAAAGGAACATTGATTTGTGTTCTGCGCATGTTCTATTCGCAAGGAATCTTGGTCTTTTGAGTAGAGACGGCGCATACAAAAACCCGCGTGCAGTATACCGGAAGTAAACAAGAAGTAGAGGTAAACATGGCGAGACGCAGCACAGCACCACACTTTTGGAGCGAGGAGGAAAGCGCAAACAAAGGCGATCGCTATCTGCCCCGAACTATTCATTATCCGCGTGCTGCTGCTGTTGTTGTTGTCTTTGGATACAGGAAGAAGATACAGGAAGAAGGTTGTCCGTACGTCCAGACGCTAACCGTGCGTCGCCGTTTACATCGGGATATTGCCAATTGATTACAAATTCCATGTATACAGGAGTAACTCTCTCTGCTCACGCATGTAAACGGGTTATTCCGAATGTTTCAGAAACCCAAATAGTGACCTTAACCCGACCATAACCCGAATTTTAACAGCTTGTAAACGTAGTCACAGTCTGCTGTGTTATATGAGCATTAGAGACCCCAGTTCTGCTGGGGAAATTTTCTGGATTAATCCGAGTTTTTATCACTCGTAGTATCATGAGTTCCGATGGGTCGATGCTCATGGCTTTACTTCAAGTTGCTCTCATTACAGCCAGATCTGTGGGCAGAAATTAGTTCACCTGTTCTGGTGTTGCCTGCCTGCTTAGCTGTTTTATGGTGTCGTTCACACGTTTAGTTAGTGCAGATCTCTTGTGACCTGCAAAAGGCTGTGGTACTTCTGATGTTTAGCATTTCACACCCTCCTTGTAAATTTACTTTCCTTCCTGATCAGATTAAATTTTAGTTGGTGCTCCCCAGTCTAGGATTTGGTTTGCTATTACATGTGCCACACTTCTAGCCGTGTTTTTTTTTTTTTTTTTGGCAAAACATAAAAGCACATACCCTCTCCTTTTGGCACTGGGTATGAGGCCAATGAAATTGAATTTTAAGGATTAATGTCACACTTCTCCAATTAATGCCCTGCTTGGCATAACTTAATGTATATTATAATTCGAGTTATAATACAATTAAATTATATTTGAGAATATAAATTAAATTATATTGTTTCTGGTCGCTGAAGAGTCTCTGGGACAACTTATTTGTCAAAGTGTTTGTTTTGCAAAAGACGATTTATTTTAGATTTGGCCCTGTAGTCGCAGCTGTACTGGCCAGTGCATTGTATGTATAACAAAGGTCAGGCTAAAAGCCAGTGAGGGACTCTGTTGTTGTTAACACCCCATGAACCGCAAACACATGCTAAACGCATGGTCAAATCTCTGCTCATGTCAATACATTTGAAAATGAAAAAGGTTTTTTGGCTCAGAGCTGATGAGATGCACATTCGCTGTTTCTCTTTTTTCTTTGTTAGATTTCAAATGCCTTTTCGTTCATTTAGTCTCTTTAAAGACTATATGAAGGCAACGTGGCCATTTTAATGTTTGATTATTCTATTTACTCTTTACTTTATATTTTCGCGTTTTAGATTAGGAAACTATGCCGCTCAGAGGTCCTCACGTTTTCTGCGTGAATTTTACACTTGAATTTAACTCAATGTTTACTTCAGTAGCGGTATGGTCACCATTACAGATAAGCCGACCATCTTACTTCTCTTATATAGCTTGGTTTGGCCACTCCCGTGATTTCTCACGTACACTTATCTAAAATAACATTAAATTAAAACAGAGGTAGGCTAATTAGACACACCCAAATTTAGGTTGGTCAAGCAGCGTTTGCTTTGCTGCCCTAAACGGAAATGACTTCGCGTCTCAGATGCTAACTTCACAAGAGTGAGTTCAAAATGTTAATTTCCTTTGTTCTCTCAGAGAGTAGCTTTCTCTTCCAGTTCTTCCAGTTTTTCCAGTCTTACATATTTAAGCTCAGTTTTGTCTGTAAAACGCCTCGGTTACGACTGTAACCTCGGTTCCCTGAAGAGGGAACGAGCGTTGCGTCGAAATTGACGCTATGGGGAACGCTTTGCGTGATGACGTCTTGAAGCACATGTAAAATCAGTCCAATGGTGTGGCGGAACGTCAGAGGCGGGTGACGTCACGTACCAGGAAGCTATAAAAGCCAGCCCAAAACAGAAAACGAAAGCTTCGTAGAGTCTGAAGTCGTGCTGACAGGCATATGAAGGAGATATGGCAAGGTGACGCAACGCTCGTTCCCTCTTCAGGGAACCGAGGTTACAGTCGTAACCGAGGCGTTCCCTTTCAAGGGAACTCGCGTTGCGTCGAAATTGACGCTATGGGGAACGTCTATACCAACGCCACCATAGCTACAAATGTCTGTCCTGTGTGTAATCAAGTGAGCAGCACTAGGAAGACAAAACCTGAGACCCTGGAGTAGAGTCTAGGTCTAAAGAGTAGAACCTGACGAAGGTGTGCGGTGAGGACCAGCCTGCCGCATCACAAACGTCCTGCAAAGATACTCCTGATATAAGGGCCTTAGAGGCCGCCATACTCCTAGTAGAGTGCGACCGGACAGCCAAAGGAGAAGGCTGCCCAGCCGCCTCATAAGCAAGTGAGATAGCCTCAACCACCCACTTGCTCATCCTTTGCTTAGACACTGGACCTCCCTTGTTAGGGGACCCAAAGCATACAAACAATTGATCGCTTTTACGCCACAGGGCAGCTCTGTGGACATATGCGTCTAACGCCCGAACAGGGCAAAGCAAATTATTCGCCTCCTGGTCCGCATTTTGAAAGGGAGGAGGACAGAAGGCCTGCAGAACAATAGGTCTAGCCACATTAGTGGGGACCTTGGGGATATAGCCCGGTCTAGGATGAAGAAAAGCTTTGACCATACCCGGAGCAAACTCCAAGCATGACGGAGCAACCGACAACGCTTGGAGATCCCCTATTCTCTTTAGAGAATAAATGGCTAGAAGGAACAGAGCTTTCAAAGTCAAGAATTTCTCAGGAACCTCCTCTATAGGCTCAAAGGGGGCCAGGGAAAGGCCTTGCAGCGCAATGGACAAATCCCAAGGTGGCACCCTAGAGCGAACTGCAGGCCTCAGCCTCCAAGTGCCACGAAGGAAACGAGATACCAGAGGGTCTTTCCCCACAGACATTCCACCCAAAGGAATGTGGTAAGCACCTATAGCCGCCACATAAACCTTTAAAGTGGACGGGGTCAGACCTGCAGTGAACCGGTCCTGCAGGAACTCCAGAACTGTACCAATTGGGCAGTTGACTGGATCCAACCGACGGTCACTACACCAAGAAGTGAATACTCTCCACTTCAGGGCATAAAGTTTCCTTGTGGAGGGAGCTCTGGACTGTAGAATGGTCTCAACAACCTCAGTTGAGAGACCTGACTCTATGAGCTGGGCCCCCTCAGAGGCCAAGCCCACAGGTTCCACAGTTCTGGTCGGGGGTGAAAAATCGAGCCCCCTGCTTGGGACAGAAGGTCCCTCCTGACAGGAAGCTCCAGAGGATGCCCGTCGAGGAGGGACACAAGATCGGGAAACCATACTCTGCCCGGCCAGCGCGGGGCTATAAGAAGCAGGCAAACCCGGTCCCTGCGAACTCTCTCCAGAACTCCCGGGAGCAGAGCCACTGGGGGAAAAGCGTACAGACGTAGCCTCGGCCACGTCTGTACCATAGCATCCAGTCCCAGAGGAGCTGGATGCGTGAGGGAGAACCAAAGTGGACACAGTGAGACGTCTCTCGAGACGCAAACAGATCCACTTGTGCTTGGCCAAACTCCCTCCATATCAGCTCCACCACCTCGGGGTGGAGCCTCCATTCCCCAGGCCTCTGCCCCTGTGTCGACAGAGTGTCTGCTCCTATATTCTGGACCCCGGGGATGTAAGCTGCCCTGAGGGACAGCAACTTCCCCTGGGACCACAAGAGGATATGGCGTGCCAGATTGCATAATGGGCGCGAGCGCAAACCCCCTTGGTGATTGATATAGGCGACTACCGACGTGTTGTCCGTATGCACTAACACATGGTGTCCCCTGAGATCTGTGATAAAGCTCCTCAGAGCCCGGAAGACAGCTAACATCTCTAGGCGATTGATATGCCAGGAACGATGATGGTCTTCCCACAGACCTTGAGATGAGCGACCCTCTAGGATCGCTCCCCAACCCGTGAGGGAAGCATCCGTCGTTAGCAGTTTGCGACGACAAGGAGCTCCCAGCACTGGGCCCTGGGACAGGAACCAAGGTTTCTTCCACATAACCAAGGCACGTAGGCATCGCCGCGTGACCTTGATTGTGCGAAATGGGTTGCCCCTCGGGGAAAACCCTCTGGTCCTGAGCCACCACTGCAGGGGCCTCATGTGCAGTAGTCCAAAAGGTATCACGTTGGAAGCTGCTGCCATGAGACCCAACAGTCTCTGGAACTGTTTGACAGTGAGTAGCTGGCCTAGCTTTACACTTTTCACAGCTGCAAGGATGGACTCTATACGTGGCGGTGACAGGCGCGCCTGCAACGACACTGAATCCCACACCACGCCTAGAAAAGTGGTCCTCTGGAGTGGAGAAAGCACACTCTTCTTGGCGTTCAGCCGTAACCCCAACTCTTTCATGTGGGCGAGAACAACATCTCGATGTTGAACCGCCAACTGATGCGACTGAGCTAAAATCAACCAATCGTCGATGTAGTTCATGATGCGAATACCCTGGAGGCGCAGGGGCGCCAGAGCTGCATCCACGCATTTGGTGAAAGTGCGGGGTGATAAAGCCAGGCCGAATGGAAGAACACGATATTGGTATGCTTTGCCCCCGAAAGCAAACCTCAGGAACTTCCAATGACACGGACGGATGGAAATATGGAAATATGCGTCCTTGAGGTCTATCGTGACAAACCAGTCCTCGGACCTGATCTGTGGCACGATTTGTCTCAATGTTAACATTTTGAACTTGAGCTGCATGACTGACTCGTTCAGAACTCGAAGATCTAAAATGGGACGCAATCCCCCGTCCTTCTTTGGAACTATGAAGTACCGGCTGTAAAACCCGGTTTCCCTGTTGGAGGGAGGTACATATTCTATGGCCCCTTTCTCTAACAGAGTGTTTACTTCCTGTTCCATAACCAGAACCTGCTCGGGGCCCACCACTGTGGGCAGGACCCCCATAAACCGAAGTGGGCGTTTCTTGAATTGTATCTGATACCCTTTTTCCACGGTCTGCAGGACCCAACGAGAAACATTTGACAGTAGCTTCCACGCTGTCAAAGATTCTACTAGAGGTACCAGCCTCTCGAGACTGGTTTCTGGATTTTGTTGCTGTTGAGTAGTCGGTTCGTCGCCCTGTAACGGCGCACCGGCAGGGAACGACCGAACAGACTGCTCCAGCACCCTCCTCAGAGGGGGCGGGCATCCCGAGGCCACTACGTTTCCGGGTGGACCTTGAGATATGTGCTCGCCGGAGACCGCTGCGCCCTGAAACACCGGAGGCGGCAGGGTTGGCAGAACGGTCCCCTGAGGGCACCGAAGAGAGACGGGCACCGTAAAAAGAGGTGTTGACCGCTCTGCTTCGGGGGGGACTACCCTCATTTGTCCTGAGCCCTCGGACGTCAGGACTTTTTCCCAGCAGCCTTCTTGGCGGTAATAACGGTCCGCAGATCCGTTTTACCCCTCGAAGACTGCTGGGTTTGAGAGCGCCCTCCGTGTCCCCGAGATTTTTGTGGGGGAGCACGGGAGGAAACGCTCTGTTTCTGAGTGCCACGGTGCTCAGCGCTCTTTTTAGAGGAGTGAGGCTGCTCCCGCTCAGCAGCCTCATAGAAAGAACGGCGGGGGAGAAGTTTCTGAAGTGCAGCTGCCTGTTTTGAAGCTTCTTGAGATTTAGCTACAGCACTATTAACTGCGTCTCCAAATAAACCTACAGTGGAAACCGGTGCATCCAAAAGAACATGCTTCTCTTTGTCCTTTATATCACTTAGATTGAGCCACAGATGCCTCTCAGTGGCCACCAGGGCTGCCATAGAGCGGCCGATGGATCTAGCCGTCTCCTTGGTGGCCCTGAGAGACAAATCTGTGGCTCTACGCAGTTCGGACACAGTATCGGGACCAATACCCCCGCCCTCCTCTAAATCACCCAATAATTCTGCCTGGTATGCTTGCATTATAGGCATAGTGTGCAAACATGCTGCAGCTTGGCCAGAGGCGGCATAAGCTTTATGAACCAGGGATGAAGTGAATTTTACTGGTTTAGATGGTAACACAGGAGCCTTCAGAGAAGATGCCGTTGCTGGAGAGAGATAGCTCGCAAGCATCTCCTCCACCTTCGGCATCTCCCCATAACCATGCTCTTTATATTTATGTATAGTGGAGTAGTGGGATGTTTGTGCAGTGTAAACTCTGAACGACACTGGTTTTCCCCACGATCTCGACACCTCGGTGTGGAGATCGGGGGAAAACGGAAGGCTTCTGCGCTGAGGCTGTGCACGAGATGGCAGGAAACGTTCGTCGAGCTTGCTTTTCGAACGAACGCCCTGCGAATCTTCTGGCCACTCAATAGATAATCGCTCGACAGCCCTTGTAACAACATCGAGCAATTCCTCAAACGCATGAGACTGAGGTGGCGAATCCTCAGACTCAGCGTCAATACTAACAACGTCCAACTCCTCAGAGCTGGACAATTGCAGTATTGGTGCCTCCATCGGGGGGGAAGAAACCGCAGCGCGTGCTTCCACACCCTGATGAGAGGCACTGGATCTATCAGAAAGAGGCTGAGATAAGGCAGAGCCCGTCTCAACATCCACTGATAGATCCATTTGCGAACCCCAGGTCTGTGATCGACGCCGTGCCTCGGCAGCGGCGGGACCAGAGCCCTGGGGAACGCGATCCTGGTTAAATAAAGCCAGGCGGGATCTGAGCGTACGCATAGGAAGCGCATCGCAATGCTCACAGCCAGCACCCTCGAGTGCTGACTGGGCATGCTCTTCACCCAAACAGACAACACAAAGAGTGTGAGTGTCCCCACTCGTTAAATAACGCGGGCAGGGGTGAACACACACTCTAAACTGCTGCTGCTTACTCGCCATACTGAATATATAATGCAATATAGACAGACAACACCAAATAACAAGGACAGATTCACACAGAGCGCAACTGAAGACTCAGAAAGCTTTCGTTTTCTGTTTCGGGCTGGCTTTTATAGCTTCCTGGTACGTGACGTCACCCGCCTCTGACGTTCCGCCACACCATTGGACTGATTTTACATGTGCTTCAAGACGTCATCACGCAAAGCGTTCCCCATAGCGTCAATTCCGACGCAAAGCGAGTTCCCTTGAAAGGGAACTTTATATTACGAATGCCTTTCTGTTAATGCTCTTCGAATATAAATTAAAAATAGAATAAAATAAAATGCAAACATAAAATAAAAAAGGTTCAAAATAAAAATAAAAACTTCCCATTGTATATAGCCTACGTGATAGGCTTTTCCTTTTCTTTTTTTTTTCTTTGAAAGGAAGATTTTAAATATATAAAAAAAAAAAAAAAAAAGGTGAATAATAGGTAATTATGCAATTTCATTCATTCATTCAACTATTTTAAACGACTGGAATAAACACCAGCACACAGAAGCAATCATTTTAATAGTCAATTTCATTAAAAAATGTAAACCCAACAGGTATGAAAGAGAAAAGAGAAAAAAACTGTTGATGAACTTAGTTGATAAATATATTTTGCCTATTTATTATTCAGAATGCACAGTTGGAAAGAAAATATTTATAGGAACATTTCAGCAGGCTCAAGATAATTAATACAGAGATCATTATTCATTGTTCTCTTACGAGAGGTTCTCTCGTACTTGCGTAAGTATCTTACGCTAGGGGAAAACCTCTTTTCCTCGAGATATTGAAGCCAAAAATTATCCTTAATTTTGCAATAATGTAAAACGCATTGCAGCAGCATGCAGACATGGGCGAGACAGCTCGCGCGCCCATTGGCTGCTCTGCGGCAACTGCACCAGCCTATCGATAGAGGCCCCTCATGACGTCAGAACCAATGAGAGTGCTTCACGCCCATCACGTCATGTCCCGCCGAAAGCGGGTGGGGCTAGGGCTATAAATACGGCCCAGAGAGACTGGTTTGGTCAGTTTTTCATCTCTTCAGCGAGCCTACGCATCGCTGGATCCTGAGAGGAAGCCGCGCCGTCTGATTCAAGCACTCAGCGGGATTAGTTCTGCATCTGAAGCTGCCGGTCGACAACTCGCCGCCTTCAGTTGCCGTTCCTGCTCACGCTTTCCGGCGTACATATCCTTTTCTCTGCTACTGTGTTTTGTGTATGTGTGTGTTCGCCGCCGCGACACACACTCTCATTGCACTAAAAGAGCCGGGCGTCTTTTTCAAGACGGCCCTTTTCCTGAGGACGCGCAGCTCTCGCTCTCGCGCTCGCTGACGGCGACTGCCCTCACTGCGAGCTAGTTACTGCCTATGGTGACTCTGCGGACTCACCTGGCATCCTTCTCCGAGACTGCTCCTCCGCCCCCCCCCAACCCGCAAAGCTCGCCGGTGCGCCCGCTTGCCTTGCCTGCTTGGAGGATGATACCTGCTCTCCCTCTGCTCGAGCCGCGCAAATCGCGCCGTTCACAGGGGATGTCAGGAGCGGACAGTCACGGGGCTAGCTTTCTCTCTCCCTCTGTTCGAGCCGCGCAAACTGCGCCGTTCACAGGGGAGGCTGGAAGCGGACGGTCGGGGTTAGTTTTTCTTTACGTACAAGAAAGCTACCCTGCCCCTGCGCCCCATTCACGCGTCACTCACCGGCGAAAGGAGAAAAGAGTGTTTATAGTCCCGCCGAAGCTGGACTGACCTGAATTTTCTCTCACATTTCTCAGTTCCCTGATCAGGCGACTGGAAATATAAATATTGCAGCGCCTGCAAGCAAACGCCGAAAAAAACATGTTGACGCTCTTATATGCTCGTGCATCTGAAAGCCTTTGTGTTCCCCCCTGTGGCTCAGTGGTGGAATCTTTGGTTTTTCGCACGAGAGACCGGTGTTCGAATCCCGGTCTAACGGCAGATAAATTATGCTTCCAATGCTTCGCTCTGTCAGTTCCCTGAAAGGCGACTGCAGATGTGCATTTTGCAGCCAACGAGCGCGTTGTACAACCCGCTCGCCTGCACCCAAACACCGTTTCTATGGTTACCGTGCGTCACTGGCGAAAGGAGAAAAGAGTGTTTATGTCCCGCTGCGGCCGGGCCGAATTCTATTTCTCACACATTTCTCATTCTCCTCTGAGGTTCAGGCGACTGGAAATGTCAATACTGCAGTGAGCGAGCCTGTTGTAATGCACGCACGCCTGCAAACAAACGCCAGCATGTTGACGCTCTCTGATAATACTCGCGCTAACTAAATACTTATGTGTCTTCCCCGCGGCCCAGTGGCAGATTCTCAGGCTTTTGCGCGAGAGACCCGTGTTCGATCCCGGGTCTACCGGCAGATAAAATTATGCCGTCAATGCTCGCGAGTCAATTATGCCGTCAATGCAATGCTCAGTTCCCTGAAAGGCGACTGCAGATGTGTATTTTTGCAGCCAACGAGCGCGTTGTACAACCTGCTCGCCTGCACCCAAGCACCGTTTCTATGGTTTCCGTGCGTCACTGGCGAAAGGAGAAAAGAGAGTGTTCCTAGTCCAGCTGCGGCTGGACCTACCTCCATTCTCAAACATTTCTCTGGAAATGTCAATATTGCAGTGGACGAGCCTATTGTAATACACGCACGCCTGCAAACAAACGCCAGCATGTTGACGCTCTCTGTTTCTATGGCAACTTCTCGCTCGTTCAGTTCCAGTAAATGCGACTGTTCCAGTGTATTCTGCAGTAAACAAGTCGGCGACACAGCCCGCTTGCCTGCACACAAACGCCGCTTTTACGGCTACCCAGATAAATCCCATAAGAGTGTATTTTCTGGTGTTCCGGCCACGGCCGATGGTGTTATGAGTGTAGACAAAATGCCCACTGCCCAGTGCTCATTCCTACACAGAAACACAGCCCGTCACACAGGGCTCGCGCACATGAAATCGACCCAGATCGATTGCGCATTAAATGTGGTAAATGTGCCCACTGCCCAGTGCCCACAAACACTACGTTCTGCATGTCTCAAGGTTTCTGTAAAACGAAACCAACATGCATTCACTCTGCTCAGGCGGACAATGCTCTCAGTGTTGTAAATGTGCCCGCTATCCCACGCCCACATTCACACATAGGCATGACAGGTCTTACGGGACTCGCCCAGCCCTCCCCCTCTCGGTTGACCACCGCAGAGGAGTCGAGCGCGGGCAATCTGCCCGCTGTTATCAGCGCACCCCCTGCCTCAAATGTCATAAGCGCGACGCTTATGTTGCAGCACACTGAAGCCCCTCTGTCGCTGAGCGACCAGAGCGCGCTTCGCATTCATATAGAAATTATATTCATTATAGAAAGAGGCTATTCGCTACAGTTCGGTCGACACCCGCAACGCAAAGCGGCGCGAATCGATACTACGGTGAAAAAGGAAGTAGCACACCTACTTCGAGCCGAAATAGCGAAGTTACTGAGCAAAGGGGCTATAGAACCCTTATCACAAGCTCAGAGCGAAGGGGGCATGTACAGCAGATATTTTCTGGTACCCCAAAAAAAGACGGGGGTCTCAGACCCATTCTAGATCTAAGACGACTAAACAAAGCACTTCTGAAACGACGGTTCAGAATGCTCACGACCAAGAAAATCCTCTCGCAAATTTGCCAAGGGGACTGGTTCATGTCGATAGATCTGAAAGACGCTTATTTTCAAATACAAATAGCGTCACGTCACAGGCGATTTTTGAGATTCGCCTTCGAGGGTCAGGCATATCAGTACACAGTCCTGCCATTTGGCCTATCCCTGGCACCTCGCGCATTCACGATGTGCATGGATGCAGCGCTCGCACCCCTCAGGCTCCGAGGCATACGAGTGCTGAATTATTTGGACAATTGGCTGGTTCTAGCTCGATCACAGTCGGAGCTCATAGAACACAGGACCATATTACTCGATCACCTCGAGAATTTAGGTCTCACAGTCAATTGGGCGAAGAGTTCGCTGTCTCCCAGTCAGAAAATATCTTTTCTGGGCACAGATCTGGACTCGCTGTCTATGACAGCACAGCTGTCGCCGCAGCGCAGACTAAGTATTCAGCGCATGACAGAGATTTTTCGCCACGGCGCTTTAGTCCCGCTCAAAACTTTCAAAGGATGCTGGGTCTCATGGCTTCAGCATCCTCAGTGCTTCAGCTGGGTCTGCTTCGCATGCGCCCGCTGCAGTATTGGTTGAAAGCGCGCGCGCCGCGCAGAGCTTGGACCTCCGGTCTCGCGTGCCTCAAGTTCGATCAGAAATGCGTCGCAGCTCTGAAACCTTGGCCAGTGACCGACTGGTACCGGTCAGGAGTAAGCCTGGGGACTTCCTCGAGTGTGAAGGTGGTGTCTACGGACGCCTCAACCTCGGGATGGGGAGCGCTGCTCGAGGGCAGACCATTATTCGGCCAGTGGTCGGAACGGGAGAAGCTTCTGCATATAAACTGCCTGGAAATGATGGCAGTCGACAACGCGCTGAAGCGCTTTTTGTCCCCAGATAAAAAGACACCACGACGTTCGGACAACATGTCAGTGGTGGCTTATATAAATCACCAAGGAGGTATCAGATCCAGAATCCTTCACAGGCTGACGGAACGCCCCCTGGTCTGGGCTCAGCACAATCTGCGCACTCTCAGGGCAGCGCATGTGCCCGGCCATCTGAATGTGGGACCAGACAGACTGTCCAGAAACTATCTTCCGGCAGGAGAATGGTCTTTACACCCACAGACAGTCAAACTGCTATGGAAGACATTTGGCAGAGCGAAAATAGACCTATTTGCGTCTCAAGAGAATGCTCATTGTCAGGAATTTTTCTCCAAGAGCAGGGATGCGCTGGCTCACATCTGGCCCCGCTGCCCGCTCTATGCGTTTCCCCCGTCACGCTCCTACCCCAGGTGTTAGAGCGAATCAGGGAGAGCGGATGCCCGGTGCTACTCGTCGCCCCATTTTTGGACAAACCAAGTCTGGTTTCCAGTCCTGATGCAGCTGACGAGTACCGTCCCGTGGCCGATAACGGTGAGGAGGGATCTCCTCTCGCAGGCAAACGGCTCGATCTGGCATCCTTACCCGGAGCTTTGGTCCCTACATGTGTGGGCCATCAACGGGTAGCCGTTAACCTCCCAGCAGGAGTGTTAAACACGATCACACAGGCTAGAGCTCCATCTACGAGGCGGCTCTATTCCTCAAAATGGTCTGTGTTCACTAGCTGGTGTACAGCGAGTGGCACTTCACCCTCACGCTGTGGGGTGCCGGAGGTTCTCTCCTTTTTACAAGAGCTTCTGGATAAGGGCAGAACCCCATCCACGCTCAAAGTTTATATGGCGGCCATAGCAGCGTTCGCTGAACCATCGCTTGGCCAGTCATTAGGAAGGAACGATCTGGTCATTCGCTTCCTTAGAGGAGCTAAGAGGCTGAACCCTCCCAGACCTCCCTCAGTTCCCGTTTGGGACCTTTCCACGGTTCTGGAAGCCATGAAAGGTGCCCCATTCGAGCCAATACAGTCAATAGACCTGAAACTCTTGTCTTTCAAAACAGTGTTTCTTCTGGCTCTCGCTTCAGTGAAGCGCATAGGGGATTTGCAAGCGCTCTCAGTGAGCGCGACGTGTATGGAGTTTGGGCCTAATGACTCGAGAGTCATACTCAAACCAAAGTTCCTAAATCCCTCAATACACCGTTTAGGGCACAGGTTATCTCCCTGTAGGCCCTGCCGGTATCTGAAGAGGAAGGGGACGCAGGCTTCCTTTGCCCGGTCAGGGCGTTAAGAGCCTATGTGTCTCGCTCATCTGTTTTCAGACAGACGGAGCAGCTCTTTGTTTTGTTCAGCGGACGTTCTAAGGGACTAGCTGCATCAAAACAGAGTCTATCCAGATGGATAGTTGATGCTACAGCGCTAGCTTACACATCCAAGGGCCTGCAATGCCCGATAGGTGTCAAAGCGCACTCCACAAGAGGCATGGCCTCGTCGTGGGCTTGGTCCAGTGGGATTGCCTTGCAAGATATCTGTATGGCGGCAGGCTGGGCCTCCCCGTCTACATTTATAAGGTTTTATAACCTCGAGGTTCCCGCTTTACAAGCTAGGTTGCTCTCGGTTTAATTTTTCAGTATTGCCCGCCCGATGCTATCGGCTCAGGATGCTGAAACTGCTAGAGCGTCGATCACTGATCGTCTGTATACTTCTGTGGGCAGTGCGTAAGTCCCCCATATTTATCAGTCCAGGCCGAGTTCGCCCTGGCTGTGTGGAACACTTGATATAATATGCTCTTATCAGAGCTCTATATTACAGGAATGATGCTATTCTAGCCCCTCTTCCCGGATTCTCTGTGAGTCCCTTGTGATTAGGCACTGTATGAGCCCTGGGCACCTGCCCTTGGGACTTTAGTGTTATGTCTCAAGCACGCACGGCGTTTTACACTGTGTTCCCCTAGCGTAAGATATCTTACGCAAGTACGAGAGAACCTCTCGTAAGAGAACGTACTCGGTTACTAACGTAACCTCGGTTCTCTCTAGAAGAGGGAACGAGTACTTGCGTATCTTGCCGTGCATGCGTCACGTTCTGATTCGCTTCAGCGATGAAAAACTGACCAAACCAGCCTCTCTGGGCCGTATTTATAGCCCTAGCCCCACCCGCTTTCGGTGGGACATGACGTAATGGGCGCGAAGCACCCTCATTGGTTCTGACGTCATGAGGGGCCTCTATCGATAGGCTGGTGCAGTTGCCGCAGAGCAGCCAATGGGCGCGGGAGCTGTCTCGCCCATGTCTGCATGCTGCTGCAATGCGTTTTACATTATTGCAAAATTAAGGATAATTTTTGGCTTCAATATCTCGAGGAAAAGAGGTTTTCCCCTAGCGTAAGATACTTACGCAAGTACGAGAGAACCTCTTCTAGAGAGAACCGAGGTTACGTTAGTAACCGAGTACGTTTTAATCAATTGGCAGCCATAAAACATAGTGATAATCCGCATTCTCATGTAGCCTGACTGAACGCTCTAACCGGAAACTCCCGATATGTACTAACTAGAACGCGGAAGTAGTTGTGCAAGTTTTTTATTTATTTTTATTATTTCATTTTTTTTATTGCATTACAATATAAATCAGTACAATGGAAATAATACAAAACAAAGAACATGAACATGTGGGGATACAGAGAGAATGAAAGTAATTAATAACAGTAAATAAAATATTTTTACAATTTATATAAAACTTGTTTTATAATACAGGATGTTTTCGAAGCTTTTTTATTGGAGGGGATTTTTTGAAGTGAAGACAATAATAACTGTAAACCATAAGCAAAAATTTTGCAACTAGGTATCTTGCTTTGTGAATATGGTATTTACCCATCATCATACAGAAAAAGTTTAATATATCATCTAGCTTTTTATTTTCAGAGACATCAGAGTGAAAAATAACCTTACTGACAGAAATATTACATAACTGATGAAATGTAGTTGTGCAAGTAGTCACCATAGTCTGTAAAAAAAATCATAGACAGTAAAAGAAAAAATAGGCAGTCACTATGAAATCAGTGGCGGAGGAGCACAGTAGGTGGCGGTATAAACCTATTTTGTTATTTTGTTACCCTTCCGTGAACACACTGAAGAAGAGTACATCAACATTACTGAACATGGGTACATACAGACGAATAGATTGTATATTTTTCAGTGAATTTCATCCAACGTTAGGACCAAAGATCACATATCAGGTAACGTCATAGAAATAAATATTTTTGAGCGAAACAGAATAAGTACAGCATGTTTTACAGGCTGGTTTTGTGTTTGCAAACGAGACTGCCATTATGCATACAAGCAAATGAATGTTTATCCGGTTATATTGAAACAAATTATATACAATTTGTGTTTGATCGAAGGTTCCGGAAGAATATATTTCGAGGGAACTTTTTGATACTGTGCAGGTGTACATCATCACCAAACCTGAACTGCAGAACAAGCTCATAACCGTGTACGTACTAAACTTTACTTAAGTCATCTCATTGCTGCACTGCAATTTTATTTGTATTTGCATTGTTGTTTTAGACTGTTTTAGAGCACAAACACCAATAAACTAAAAACTATCCGCTATAAGCGTGTGCATAAGTCCGTATTATGACTTGTTGTCTTCAGCGAACATGCTCCACATTAAAAAATAAAACGTTAAAATAGTTTGAACGTACTGCTTGTTTTCTTGTCAAAAACAAGAAGTAGAGGCTTTTGATTTTTTTCAATTTGCTTCAGTGGATCTAAAAATTAATTAGTAAGTTTAATAAAAAAAAAAAAAAATTATATTTGGATTGGTTAAGCAACGAAAAAGTGCATACTCAAAAAGAGAAAATCTACAAGCAAATGTCCAATAATAAATATTTGTATAAATGGTATGTAATTTTATAAATGGTATGTGTGTGTGTATATATACACACAGACCATTTACAAAAATATTTTGTAAATTACTAAATGTTTACAAAAACTACTTAGGTGGCAACATCCACATTTCAATAAGACGATTATCCTAGTATGGCAAAAACATGAGGGATAATTTGCATGTTTAAGGTTCAACAGCAGAAGTTATCTCAAGTTACTCAAACTACATTAATCTTTCAAGCTTACGCATAAATTCTGAAACCATTGTTTTCAGATTTCAGTCTTTACTCATTCATGTATATTGGAGCTTTACTTCCATGGTTAAACATTTTCCCCACTTTGGGACATTATGAATTAAACTGACTGAAAAGTAAACTGATTTGCTTTAAATGTATTTAGCTGCAACCATTGAACCTGACGTGTGTGTGTGTGTGTGTGTGTGTGTGTGTGTGTGTGTGTGTGTGTGTGTGTGTGTTCCTGGTTTACATCTTGGTTTAAATACAACTTACATCTGTGATTTTTACATTTGGTGTAAATTGACTTTTAGAGTGAATAATAAAGACCTGGTTGTGTTTTATCTGTGTAACTGATTAAGGACTGCCATGGAGAAGAAACTGATTGGCTGTCCAGTGTGCATTGAGCATAAGAAGTACAGCCGGAATGCCTTGCTCTTCAATTTGGGTTTAGTCTGTGATGCCAGGACAAAAACATGTGCTTTAGAACCTATTGTCAAAAAACTGTCTGGCTACCTCACAACTCTGGAGGTAAAAAATCATTTAATATGTATTTCTGTTATAGTTTCTGTACTTCAAAAGTTGGTCTAACACTGAACCATTTCATAAAATGTTTTGATTAGCTTGAGAGTGGATTCATTTCAAACGAGGAGAGTAAACAGAAGCTGTTGCCTATCCTGTCCACACTTCTTGAGGAACTTAATGTTACAGGAGCCTGCACCCTACCTATTGGTTATATATGTATTTTCTATCTCTCTGTTTCCCTGTCAGTGATTCTTGCCATTTTTATAATCACCCTATCTCCCTCTCTCATAACAGATGACTCTAACACCATCCACTTGAAGCTAATTGAACAAAGGAAAGATCCTCAGGTTGTTCAGGAGTATGATGTACCAGTATTTACCAAGAATAAAGAACACTTTATAAAGTCACAATGGGATCTCACCACACAACAGGTCTACAAAAAATCTTCCCCACTGTTTACTGTCTTTATTTGACTTAATAATTAAAAAAGATGCATGAGCAGCGTGGTGTTTTTGTTGTTGTTTTTGCCACCCATGTTAACAAAAAGAGCTTGTTTCCGCCACAGAATAAAAAAGAAAAAAGGTAATTGTGACTTTTTTTTCAGAATTGCGTGATATAAAGTCACAATTGCGAGTTATAAAGTCAAAATTGCGCAATATAAAGTCGCAATTGCGAGAAATAAACTCACAATTCTGGCTTTTTTTCCCTCAGAATTGCATGTTTATATCTCGCAATTCTGACTTGATAACACTCAGTGTTATAAGGGAAGAATTGCGAGATATAAACTCTCTCGCAATTGCGACTTTATATCTTGCAATTCTTACTTTATAACATGCAATTGTGAGTTTATATCTCGCAATTCTGAGAAATAAAGTCAGAATTGCGAGATTTAAATTCACAATTGTGGGATAAAAAGTCGCAATTATCTTTTAAAATGTTTTATTCTGTGGCGTAAACAAGCTTCCATACAAGAGTGTTCACATTAGAAGCAGGAGAAATGATCAATTTCATAAAATCTGCATTTTGTATTGTAGTGTGTTTGTTATGGAGTATGTCTGAAAACAAAAAGAAGAAGAAAAATTTATCCATTGTTTGAAATAGTTCTATTGTCCGGCTTGGAGAAATTAACACACTGTCACATTACACTGTACTTTTGAAACAAGACAAATCTGAGCAGTTTATAACACTCAAGGTTTGGTTATACAACAAGGTTTGATGTTACAATTTAGATCTATTACAAATAAGATTTCACAAAAATTTTGTTAGTAATACTGACCAAAGCCATTGTTTTGTGTGCCGCTCACTTGCAGTGTGATACAGGTATAATATTATTTTATTTGGCATACTGTCTTCAAATATAATTTGTTACCAGAAATATTTCATTTATATAATTTTTTATAATTATTTTGATTACTTTGTTTGCAGATCCTACCCTTTGTAGATGGGTATCGACACATTCAAAAGATCTCTGCTGAGGCCGATGTTGAGCTTAATTTGGTGCGGATTGCTGTTCAGAATTTATTGTAAGTATGATATTATTCCTGTTTTGAGCTGCGGTCATTATCTCAATAATAACCTATTAAAAATAATATTCTTTGTTAAATACAGATTAACTCTCTACTGCATTTGTTTTCTGCTGGCTTTGGCTCAGTGCAGTTTTTATTTTGGAAAAAGTATATAAGTAAACAAAAGTATATTGAAAGTGTCATAAAACCCCCGTTTTATCATTTGTCATTCACACCTCAGATTTGAAAAAAGACTCCAGAAATGGGCGTGTAAAGCTGTGGAAAAGTGGGAGTATAGAGGGTGGGAAGAGAGGAGACAACAACCAATTAAACATAGTAAACATACACACACATTATACAAACAAATGAATATTAATGTGAATATTAATATGAGCATAGAAAAACAAACAACTTAGATAGGTGCACTTTGATAAATAAAAAATATATATAATCCTATAACAACAAAATCACAAAAAATATATATCACTAGAGACTTCTAAAAACTATCAACAAATCAAATACGTTTTGATAAATTATTCTTAGAAATATCAACAAATAAGCATTATAACTATCCAGAGCTATTGGTCTAGAACATTTTAATAATATTTTCATTATGTGTACTCTGAACAAATAACACATCAGTTTAACAGAAACAATAAAGGCATAGTTTTTTCCTCCAATCTTCTTTGAATTTTCGGTTTGCATCATTGTCATCTTCATTTATATAGTGCTTTCAACAATGTAGATTCAACAGGAAATCAAAGCAACAGAGACTGTTTTGACATTATAGCAGCTCTAGAATAAAGTTATTGTCCAGCTAAAGTTAGTTTGATTGATTCACTTCCGTCGCAACGATCATTAGTTACTAACTTAGCTAACACGACACCGTTTTAACAGAAAACTCTTAAGTTCTTTCTGCGCAAACTTAAAAAACGCGAACCAGTGAGAATGCGTATTACGAGTTCAGTCTATAGGTATGTGCGTTTGAATATATGTGTGCATATATGTGTAGTCCTTCCCTGCAAATCAACCCTCAACATACTACTTGTCTGGCCTTCATTTATAATACAGAATTTGTATCGCTTCCACGTAGCCATGCGAACCGGAATTATCCCGACAACGCTTTATTTGTAGAGAGGTAAAGGGAGGGGAGGGAGGCCTTCACAGGGAAGAGCCTAGTTGACATTTCAGGACTGCTTTTTTCTTCTGTATATTGTCTTCCGTATATCAGAATAATTCATCATGTCATTCCATTCATGATCAGTCAGTCATAGCGTTGTATCAGTCTCCTTATTTGCACATGAATATTTCATTTGAAGAGGACATTAAATATGTGCGCATACACAGTGCTGATTCATGTTTGGAGGAGCACTTGCATTTGTCCGCCACATATGTCAAGATTGTCTCGTTAATAAATTCCACAAATGTGACTTCCGGGGGGCAGAACCTTCAAAATAAGACAGCTTATAAGTTTGCAGAAACCATAGAAATGAATGAGAAGTGCCATAGACTGAATTTGTTCTCAGATTTTTCTTATAAAACAGCAACTTTTTGCTGTAAAATCAAAAAATAGATGCACCCAGATATCCTTGTTTATTTGTCAGAAAAACTTTTTGACAGCTCCAAGGCTTTTGTTAAAACATTGTTCAGGTGTTATATTTCAAAACATTTGTCAGGTTTTGTCCTGAAAACGCTCTTGTGTGTAGGACTAATTTCGGTGACGTCATGCACATGCGTAGGCTATTGCGTATTTAGTCTATAGGCTTTTTTTGCAAATGAAAGGATACAGATATTAACAGTAAATAATGGGGGCTGTGGCATATGGACATCATCACAAGTGGTTATAAGAATTACACAAATCAACACAATATACATCTCAAGGATGATACATGTTTTCGAAGCCTTTGTGTTCAAAGGTTTTGACATTTTCTTAAAGGAAGTAAAATGGGACTTTATATCAGAGGAGAACATTATAAAATTGGGATTACAGTGAATATTTCTGAATGCTTCACCCAGAAGACAAAGTAATACAGTATTATCAAGAATAACATCCTTAGAATGAAAATCAGACAAAAAAAAAAGATAAATTATGTCATTTGTATCTGTGCGCACTGTAGTAAAAGAATGCATACGTGTGCTCAGGCACGTAGACTTTCTTAACAAAGTGACATGTCCAACAACTTGTCTGGCATGCATAATACAGCATTATTAGTCGTTTTTGCGGATCCATGTGAATGGGGATCGTTTTGATAAAGTTGTCATCTGTACATAAAACTTTTCCGTTTTTACTGGTGCGTCTCTCAACGGAAGCAGCGTCTCTACTAATAGCAAAACTGTAAATTTATCTGCTCCAAGAACATAGCCGTTATTACCTCGCTAGTGAGAAATTCATGAAGCTTTTAAATTGTTAAACTATTTTACTGATAAAATCGTCCAAGTGGGAGAAAGAGAGTATGTGCTTTCCGCACATAATAAAATTTAATTTTGTGGCAAAAAAACATGGAAGTAATTTGTCGTTTTTATCCTATTGTTTACTGTGTTTATTTGTGTCAGTGTTGTTGTGGGTTTTTGTTCTTTTACGGAACTGTAATGCGATCAAGACCTGCCAGGAACTACTTAAACCGTACGTTTCCCTGAAAATAATTGCACACCTTAGAACGTTTGTCAACCAGTCAGATTCAAGTATTCAACAGCCCTGCAGTATAACTCTGATTAATCTCTTATAAGGTTGAGTAAGTGAATCCTCTTCCAAAGCGCTTCAGGGTAGGGTTGCACCAGCCGTTCGTAAGTTCTTTCTTAAATTGGAACGTAAAGTCCACACTAGAGGCTTAGTAACTACTAGCTAGTTTGTAACTAACTCTGAACTTTATTCCGTTGCACCATTTGTTCGTAAAGGCTGATTTATACTTCTGCGTCGGACCTACGCCGGAGCATCTACGCTGTAGGCAACGCGTTGGTTTTCATTTATACTTCTGCGTCGTTGTCCGCGTTGACGCGCAATTACACTTGCAGAGGGAGCATGTGAAACCCATAGACAGTATATAAACTGGACACAGCGACCCCATTGGATTCAACGGAAAAAAATGAAGTCAATTAGAACAACTAACTTCCTGATGGTCGAGCGTACTGCGCAGACTCAAACTGAGCTTGACGACGTAGATGTGACGTGAGCAACCCGTCTGTCTTCTAGTAGCTGTGCCGAGAGAAATCTGAATCATTCCCTTCCGAAACTTGCAGAGGCGGAGAGCATGAGTAGGAGGTGGCGGAGAGCGTGAGTAGGAGGTGGCGGAGAGCGTGAGTAGGAGGTGTCCATGAGCTAGGAGCAGGAGTAACGTGTGCTAAGTATTCTGATTAATTACTTTGTCATTTTGCCTCCACGTCCCCCCGATTGCCCGCGAGCTTCTCCTCCTGTCCATACGGTAATCTCTCTACTGTGCGACAGAGAGTCGCGTGGTTATGACGCAATCGTTACCCTATTTTTACAAAAACTGCATCTACGGGGCCATAACGTAAGATACAAGGTAATGGAGCCTTTTATACATTTTCGTGTTTCTTTAGAAATAAATAACGGACAAATGGAGTCTTTAAACGCCTTAGATGTAAAGTTATTCGCTGTCAAAGTGACGCCAAAATGAATGGGAGTCAATGGGATGCTAGCAGCAGGTGATGGTCCGCTAGCCAATGGCGGCGCCCGGGGAAACTTCAAAATAATATAAAACCCTGCCCCCCTGGTGAAACCCGAGGGAGCGGTCCTAGCAGACCAATCACAGCGCTTGCGTCCGCGTAGAGTTGACGCGTTGTTACATTTTTGGAGAGGTGCACGTCAGGGTACGCGCGCTACACACAGCCTACGACGTAGCTACGGCGTAAGCTCTCCTTAAAGTAATGCGTAGTCGCATAATATGACGTTTAAGCCCAATTTATACTTCTGCGTCAAACTCACGCCGTAGCTACGTCGTAGGCTGTGTGTAGCGCGCGTGCCCTTCGGCGTACCCTGACGTGCACCTCTCCAAAAATGTAACAACGCGTCAACTCTACGCGGACGCAAACGCTGTGATTGGTCTGCTAGGACCGCTCCCTCGGGTTTCACATGTATGGCAGGCGGACGGGGACAAAAGTCTTTAAACGAAACGCGTGATTTTCGGCCGCGTCAACACGCACCGTTTGTCCGCGTTAACGCAACAATGCGCACAGCAGCCAATGAAATTGCTGTATTTGAGACTATATTTGCATATGTGACGCGATGGTACGTTGGTATATACGTATACAAACATCAGGCCATCCTTAAAAATATTCTTGTTTGCCGTAACCCGACCGACCCTGTCAATTTAGTACCGACCCAATTATTTATTTATTTTTCCCTTTTAGTCCGACCGACTTGCCGGTTGTAAACTTGCGTTAAGACCGACCGATTTTTTTTTAACTCTTAAAACAACTAATACAAATGCAATAAAATAATATTAGTTATTAAGTATTGTGAATATAAATTGCCTAGACCTACATACAAACATAAGCTACGTTCTTTCTTTTAAATAAAAACCCGTGGCGCGTCATCTATGATTATGTTTACACCATTGGTTAACGCATCACACTACAGCCTGCAAGCTAAGTTCGCTTCGTTTCATTCACTGTCAATGGTTCGCGCTTGGTAATGATGGCTGCGGCTTTACTCTAAAGATTATTTCATTTTTATATGTTGTTGAATATGGTTTATTAAAAAATAAACATGCGAGAGCGTGTTATAGGCTATATGTCATGTTTTAGTCAGATATGACGACGCTACTGCAACACACTCGCCGCAGATGAGAAGCTGCATCAACGTGCAAACTATCGCAAATCAAAGTGAAAGTAAGTCGCAGACGCTTAACACACAATCATCTTCATTAAATGTAAAGAAACGAAATGATCTTACCAGGGCTGTTTCCGCTTTCTCTTATTGCGGGCTTTGATTCCGAAATTTTAGCTAATGATCAAAAATGGAATCGTTTTGATAAATCAGATTGGAATCCGATCTTAGAAAACGCATGAAGTGGCCTGGTGTAAACAGCCCCTAGACATAGGTGAAAAATGTATCCCGACCCGACCGCGATTTTTTTTTTGAAAAATAAAAAATATATAATTTTTTATATATAAAAAAATATAGACCTACCTACCGTCCCTTTTTTTCTTTTTTTTTGCTGTTACTGCAAACCAAAATATTTTTAAGGATGGCCTCAGACATCATGTTTATTCATGAACGATGTCGTAATGGTAGACTGTGTGCAGCTGAACTAAGAAAAGCTTAAGATTGCACAGCGCTGATAAGCATGAATGGCAGAAGAAAAAGACTGCAATTAAAAAACAAAACAAGAGAATTTTTTTTAATGTAAGCAATAAAAAACTGCACACATCAGCTGTGGAATAAAATAATTGAAATGCACGTTTAACTAGATTAAGGCAAACTCCTGTCTTAATTTAAACCCTGTCCACCACCCCCAAATGTTTCACAAATTATTTTTGCCACTGTAACTTATGGCTTCCTAAAGACAGGTTTATGGGTAAATAAATGAATAATAATAAAAAATATATATACCAGGGCTCAATATTAAGCCTTTTCATCTGTCCTTCGGTCGGTCATTCACTTGTCCAAGTAAAAACATTTGTTTGAACATTTTTTTTGTGTGTTGTAAATATAATTATGTAATATAATATTACGAATCAGTATTCTCATCACTGTTCAGTCAGCTTTAACATAAATCGGTATATTTATGATATTTTAATCTTTATAAAGGGCATTTTCCCTAATAGTTTTAAATATAGGCCTATGCTTCATCTTTCATTAGAATAATAAGATGCTAAAGGGCTGTACCAATCAAATTAAACTGCATTAAATAATGTAATAAGATTATTTAAAATATTTTTTGAATATACAAATAAGAAATATTATTTGTACATAGAAATAATATTTATAAACCGCCAGTAGGAGGCGGCAGGCGACCGTCTTAATGAGTGAGTCATTTATTCAAACGATTCATTCAAACGGCTGATTCATTCAGGGATGAGGCAGTTGTAAATTAATAGGAATTCATTTAATCTTTGACTCAACTGATTCGTTCAAAACACTGAATCATTCGGTAATGAAACACAGTTGAGTTTTCCTTTGAGATGCGCTGTGGAACTATTTTCGCTGCTGAAATAGAACATATATTGTATCTAACATTCAACTGACTTAATATTAATTACTTGTTTATTGAACTGTAACTGTAGCCTATCATATGTTATAAATATAAAAACACATTTTGAATGTTTCATTTGTTTCCAAATTAGGCTCGCAGAAACTTGTTATCGTCAGAAGCCTATATATTATATTAGGCTATTGTATTCACTATCAGTCGCCACTTACACTAAATGAATGCAGAATAGAATTTTTTTGTTAGTGACGTTTTAATCAGGCTATTTGTCTGGTCGGGCAAGTAAAATTCTCTTTCACTTGCCTCTTCAAAAAAATCCATTTGGCCCGGACACGCGTAAATGTCGAGCATATTTTACATATTACATATTTTAAATATATATTAAATATTTAAAATATAATTTACTAATTTCATTATAGCACTCATCAGCCTGCAGCATCCAAGATGATGTTTACTGTAAAACACACAGAGACAGAACAGCACAAACAAACAAACTCATAGTCATAGCAGAACATTTCTCCATTCATATTTTGTTTCCATTTATGTTGATTTATAAAAAAGTGAACAGCACGAGTAAGATAGGATGCGCAATATATCGAGAGACATGGAAAGGTTGATTGAGACATGATTTTGACCACTTCATTAAGTTTTGTTAAAGCCTTTCTTTAATGTGAATTTCGTTTTGTATAAATTGTATCTTAATTTTAATCAATTTTTCATCAACCAATTGCCTGGATTTAATAAATAGGAAGCCAATATAACAGACAATATAATCATGGAGGCGCCCGCGCGGTCACTTGCATTGCACGTTAACTGGAGCGCATCTCATCCTAACTTAACGAAACTCAGTGTATGCCTCACACAGACATGAGAAATACATCAAATTACCAAAGCTTGAAATGTCCTTAAACGAAATAATTCAAAACGAACAGAAAAAGGCTACTCTCTAATTATGTAATCCATTATGTGCATTTCTCTCTATAGGCCATCTCACTACAGAGATGGCGATCGTCAACTTCATCTTTGCAGTCGACACTGACACAGAGAACACTAGTTTATTAATAAAAATCAATACACGCGTCACCGGATTTACAAATGCACATCTTGCTTGTTGCACGCACACATATTATGTCGAAAAAACAAGATATAATGTTGAAATAACATTATTATTAATAATACATCTTTTAGAATATTTGCTTGAATGCTGAATGTTGCGCTTGTTCAATTTAATAAAATTAAAACTTTAATTGTGATCATTAAAATAATTGAATATTAAATATTTAGTGGCCAAGTTTCTCATTTATTAATAGGCTATATATATATATATATGATTGCGCAGCTCCCCCTGTCAATGATCTCAGCACATGCGTTAAAAATTCTCTGGCGCAGCCCCTGTCTCAATTTGTGTTTAAAACAGTTACAGTTTATAGACTTTAAAAACATTTATCACCACTTGTGAGTCACAAACTGAAAATAAATTTTAAGAAGTTTGTATATCCAGTTGGTTATTGGCTTTTACCGATAAAACAGACACTTTAGGCTACTCTTGTTCTGAGGACATAGTTTAACCTGCTGCCTTATTTGATTTTAATTTTAATTTGTTTACACAACAGCTCTGACAAAAATATGATAATAAAAGGTTTTGGGTTGAACACCAAATTACAAAAACATTATTATGTTAAAGTGAATAAAGTTCTCTCTCTCTCTCTCTCTCTCTCTCTCTCTCTCTCTCTCTCTCTCTCTCTCTCTCTCTCTCTCTTTTTCTCTCTCTCTCTCTCTCTCTCTCTCTCTCTCTCTCTCTCTCTCTCTCTCTCTCTCTCTCTCTTTTTCTCTCTCTCTCTCTCTCTCTCTCTCTCTCTCTCTGTGTGTGTGTTCAGTTATAAATATAGCCTATGCTGTGTAAGTTATATACTTTGAAAATGATAAGCCAATAACTTAAACATTTAATAACCCATATTAATAACCCATATAAATAAATTATATTGTATAATATGGAATATATAGCATTTACTTAATTTACAATGTAACATGAATTAATTTACTCTAGCAGTTAAGATATCAGTAAAAAAAAAAAAAAAGGCCACAATAAAATGTGGCTAAATCTAAAAGTAAGTCTGCTTTAAAAACATATTACAAGTTCAAACATGGCTATAATGTGCGCGTTGAGAAATGAAACGCGACCATAACTGATGCCTTAACACGACCAGAATGGGCGTGTCTACACGTACCAAAAAAACGCGTAAAAAATTGCAGCGTTAACGCAGACAAACAGTGCGTGATGACGCGGTCAAAAATCACGCGTTTCGTTTAAAGACTTTTGGCCCCGTTCGCCTTCCATACACATGCTCCCTCTGCAAGTGTAATTACGCGTCAACGCGGACAACGACGCAGAAGTATAAATGAAAACGTCTCTGGTTACTTACGTAACCTATGTTCTCTGAATAGGGAACGAGATGCTGCGGATAGCGCAGTGGGATATTCTCTGAATGTGCCGATTGTCTGAAGCCCTATAGAATCACGCCAATTCATCACGCCAAGCATAAGTAACCAGAGACGTTCTCTTTCATAGGTTCACTCAACGCTGCGGATAGCGCAGTGGGAACGGACTACCAAACTCGCCAAGCTAGAGCGCTTTCCATGACTGGTACATAAATGAGACAACGACCAAGATGAGTTCAAACAGAAAGAACCTGGGAACCCGGGGTCATGTCAAGATCCAAATTATAGAACCTTACAAAAGTGTGCAGAGAGGACCAGCCTGCCGCAACACAAATGTCCTCCAAAAGTGCTCCTCTAAAAAGAGCTTGAGAAGATGCCACACTTCTGGTGGAATGTGCTCTAATGCTAAGAGGTGAAGGCAAGCCACGCACCTCGTAAGCCAACGAGATAGCTTCTGTGACCCAGTGAGAAATCCTCTGCTTTGATGCAGCAAGCCCACGGCGGCCAGCACCAAAGCAAACCAGAAGCTGGTTAGATTTCCTCCAACCGACTGAGCGGTCTACATATATCTTAAGAGAACGAACTGGGCAGAGCAAGTTAAGCTTCCTATCTTCCTCAGAAGAAAATGGAGGAGGGTGGAAAGCGTTAAGGTTAACCACCTGCGAGCGGAAAGTTGTGGAAAGAACTTTGGGGATATACCCTGGTCTCTGCTTCAAGGAAAACTTGACCAAGCCAGGAGCAAAGTCCAAGCAAGACTCGCTAACAGAAAGAGCTTGTAAGTCTCCTACCCGCTTTAATGAGGACAAAGCCAACAAAAGAGAAACCTTGAGAGTCAGAATCCGCTCCAGAGCTGACTCCAAGGGCTCAAAGGGGGCCTTCGTCAAACCCTCTAGGACAACAGAAAGGTCCCATGAGGGAACTCTAGGGGAGCGAGCCGGTTTCAGGCGCTTAACCCCACTCATGAAGGCCGAAACTAACCTTAGTTTCCCCAGGGAAATCTCGTCCGATTCCCTATGTGAAAGTGAAGTGAAGTGAAAGTGAAGTGAAAGTGAAAGTGACGGCCAAGTATGGTAACCCATACTTGGAATTTGACCTCTGCATTTAACCCATCCAAGTTAATGCACACACATTAGGAGCAGAGTAGTGAGTAGTTAACACACAACACTGCAAACGTGGATACACACACCCAGAGCAGCGGGCAGCCTTGTGTGGCGCCCGGGGAGCGATTAGGGGTTAGGTGCCTTGCTCATGGGCACCTCAGTCATTTCCCACCGGCTCTGGAATCAAACCAGCAACCTTTGGGTTACCAGTACCACTCCCTAACCACTAGGACATGACTGCCCCTAGCTGCAATAGCTGCGATATTGACCGATGTGCTGCAATAGCTGCGACATAAACTCTGAGAGTGGTAGCAGCTGCTCCAGAAGCAAACTTCTCCTGCAGGAATTCCAGTACTGAACCAACAGGGCAGTTAACTGAGCTCCTATCATGTGCTAAGCACCATGTCTCAAGCACCATGTCTCAAAAACCTTCCATTTGGAAGAATATAGCCTCCTTGTAGAAGGGGCTCTAGCACTCGCAATGGTCTCCTGAACGTCAGTTGGGAGATCAGAACTTAATGCTAACGGCCTCTGATCGGCCAAACATACAGCTTCCACATGTCTGGGCGATGATGCCATATCCTGCCCTGCAGTTGGGACAGCAGGTCTTCCCTGACCGGGATCTTCCAGGGGGGAGATTCCAGCAGAGGAATTAGATCCAAAAACCATGGCTGAGACGGCCAGAACGGAGCTACCAGGAGGAGGCGGACTCCGCTCTCTCTCACTCTGGCCAAGACCGCCTGGATCAGTTTGATGGGCGGGAAGGCATAGAGTTTCTGTGTTGGCCAAGGGTGAGCGAACGCATCTATCCCTAATGGAGCCGGGGGACTCAGGGAGAACCAAAGCGGGCATTGGGACGACTCTTGAGATGCAAAGAGGTCCACTTCCGCTTCTCCGAAAACCTCCCATATCAGGGCCACCGTCTGGCGGTTCAACATCCATTCTCCCGATCTGAGTTTCTGCCTCGACAGAAAATCTGCTGCGAGGTTCAGAACCCCTGGGACATGAACTGCTCTCAGAGATAGGAATCTTCTCTTAGACCACAGGAGAAGGTGACGCGCATGCCTGTCTAGGGTGCGCGACCGAGAACCCCCCTGCCGGTTCACATGAGACACCACTGCCATGTTGTCTGTTCTGACAATTACATGGTGTCCCTCCAGAAGAGGTAGAAAATGATGCAGAGCCAGAAAAACGGCTCTTAACTCCTGGCAGTTTATGTGCCAAGAGAGAGTCTCGCCAGTCCAGACCCCACACGCTGGTCTGCCCTCGAAAACTGCTCCCCAGCCGGTGAGAGAGGAATCCGTCGTAATCATTTGGCGACGAAATACCGTACCCATGCTGACCCCTTTCCGAAGAAAAAGAGGGTCCCGCCAAACTGACAGGGCTCGAAAGCAACTGCGCGATACCTTCAGTAGGCGAAGGGTTGGCCCGGAGGGCCGAACCCCTGAGAGCTTCATCCACCACATGAAGAGTCTCATGTGGAGCAGGCCCAGCGGTAGCACGGAGGAGGCCGCGGCCATTAGGCCCAGCATCCTGGGGAAAGTGCCCACAGACACATGATGGCCTAGCGAAAAACGGGCCAAGCATGTTGTCAGACTGGAAATCCGTGCAGGAGCCAAGCGGGCCTGCATGAGAACGGAATCCATGTTCACCCCTAAGAAAACGGTGCTTTGAGCCGGAGCAAGAACACTGTTCTCCGAGTTCAACCTCAAACCGAGAGACTGGATATGACTCAGGACGATGTCTCTGTGGTGGGTCACTAGCTCCCTGGACTGGGCTAAAATGAGCCAATCGTCCAGGTAATTTAGAATACGGATGCCCTGGAGCCGCAATGGGGCCAGAGCTGCATCCATACACTTCGTGAATGTCCTCGGGGCCAGAGCGAGGCCGAAGGGAAGGACCCTGTACTGGAACGCTCTTTCTCCAAAGGCGAACCTGAGGAACTGCCTGTGTCGCCATACAACCTGGATGTGAAAGTAAGCATCCTTTAGGTCTACTGTCACGAACCAATCCCCTGGCCGAATCTGAGATATGATAGCTTTCAGCGTCAACATCTTGAATATCCCTTTGTAAAGGGCGAAGTTCAGTCTGCGGAGGTCCAGTATGGGACGCAAACTGCCGCCCTACTTCGGGACCAGGAAATAACGGCTGTAAAAGCGCCGTTCGGTTTCCCCTGAAGGAACCTCCTCTATTAGATTAGATTAGATTCAACTTTATTGTCATTACACAAGTACGGGTACAAGGCAACGAAATGCAGTTTAGGTCTAACCAGAAGTGCAATAGCAGCAAGTGCAGGATATACAGTGGTTCCATAAGTGCAGAACATGGATATGTACTGAATAAATATAGAGTTGAATACTATTATAAACAAAAATTTACAGATAGATTTGTCCTATGAATATAATATACAGATAACTATTACTGTGAACAGAATTTACAGCTAGATATGTACTGAATATAATATACAGATGGCTATTACTATAAACAGAATTTTTACAGATAGATATTTACTGAATATAATATACAGATGACTGTTACTATAAACAGAATTTTACAGATAGATATGTACTATGAATATATATACAGATGGCTGTTACTATAAACAGAATGTGAGCATAATATACAGATGGCTATTACAATAAACAGAATTTTACAAATAGATATATGTATAAGTTAGGCTAAAATGAGCAGTATAACAATGGATTTAAAGTAGTGCAAATAAAGTTTGGACAGAAGCTATCCGAGTGAAAGTGCAGTGGAAAGTAATTGCATATTACAGTTAAAGTACGGTATTGCAAATGTATATGTAAACAGTCGGTACTGTAAATAAACAGTCGGCAGTGCAAATTGAGCATATTCCAGTCAAGGTAGTAGTGCAAGATGCATATGTAAACAGTTGTTACTATAATAACAGTCAGCAGTGCAAATGAACATTATAGTATTGCAAATAACAAAATGGAGGCAGGTGTGAGGAGGGAGAGGAGAGTCAATCAGTATATGAGGTGGAGTGGGATCAATGAGGGTTAGAGTTTAATAAAGAGACAGCTCTGGGGAAAAAACTGTTCTTTAGTCTGCTGGTCCTGGTCCGGAGGCACCTGAAACGCCTGCCGGAGGGCAGGAGAGAAAACAGTCTGTGGGCTGGGTGAGAGGAGTCCTTAAGGATGCTGCGAGCTCGATGCAGACAGCGTTTCCTCTGGATGTGCTCGATGGCAGGTAGTGGAGTCCCAGTGATGCGCTGGGCGGTTTTCACCACCCGCTATTGCTCATTTGAGAAGGAGGGATGAAATTTCCTGCTGAAGTACAGAAGCCTGAGTGGTGCTGTCTACTACAGTAGGAAAGACCCCGTTGAAACAGGGGGGATTGCGGCAAAACTGAAGAGTGTAGCCGAACCGAACTGTGCGAAGAACCCAAGACGATACCCCTGGTAAGCGCTCCCATTCTTGAAAGAAATGTGAAAGAGGAAGAGGGATGATGTAATGCAGACGAGTGAGGGTGCCGTGTTGACGTTCGTGGGGTAGAGAAGTTGACTGTGCAGGAGAGCCCTTGGCGTCCTGGCACGTGATGGGAGGCATCGATGCTGGGGTCATGGTGACCAGGTCTGCCTGCTCCGGAGGAAAACGAAAAGTACCTCCGAGGATGCGACCGGCAGTTATAGAGAGTGTCGGGGGTGAGGGGAGAAAGCAAAAAGCGTCTCCTTCCTCCCGCGCCGGGCTGAGTAGTTATGGTGAAAAATGGCCTGCACTTCGAGACACTCTGAGTGGCGAAGGTGACAGGGCAAGGAAAGGAGAGCTGGGAGGTGGGCAGAAACGCTTGCGCGGTCTGTCCCAACCTTGAGGAAGCAGAGGAGCTCTCCTTTTTCCGACCGGAGGGTCAGGAACGGCTCTGGGCCGCCGGAGCGGTCGGTTTGTCGGACCGCTTCATCTGGAGGCGCTTGTGAGGCCGTTGACGGGGAAATGGGCGACCGCGGCCTCCCCAAACCGTGGTAGGTGGGGGATGTACCGGTTCGCTCCTCCTGGAAGAGAACTCCGGTCTATGAGAGGGACGTTCTCTGGGTCGAACAGGGGAAGGAGCAGAAGGTTCCCTAACCATCCTGTCTGAACGTGGCCGATTGGGATTTGGAGGAGCGGAATTTCTCAACCACCGTGTTGACCGCCTCACCAAACAACCCTGTTTGAGAAATGGGGGCGTCCAAGAGGAAAACCTTCTCCTTGTCATGGATCTCCGTGAGATTAAGCCACAAGTGGCGTTCCACCGCAACGGTACCAGCCATAGAGCGACCTATGGCGCGTGCGGTATGTTTGGTGGCTCTTAAGGCTAAATCCGTAGCCTTACGAAGCTCCTTGACCGCTTCAGGGGTCACGCCGTCGCCCTCGTCCATTTCCTTCAGGATGTCCGCTTGGTAGGCCTGAAGAATGGCCATAGTGTGCAGGGTCATGCCTGCCTGCCCAGCCGCCATGTAGGATTTCCCAATGAGAGAGGAAGTAGTCCTACATGCTTTAGAGGGGAGGAGGGGGCGCAACTTCCAGGTCGGCGCAGACGACGGAGCAAGATGGTCGGCTAAAGTCTCCTCATTCACCGGAATGGCGGAATAGCCCTGTTCCACAGAACCTACTAGGTTGGTGAAATTAGAAGCTGCCGCATTAGTGAGGCACGCAGAGAAAGGCTGCTTCCAGGATCTGGAAATCTCGTGATGCAGATCACTGAAAAATGGCAGCTTTCTCCGTTGAGGCCTAGAATTAGGGCCACTGAGAAGTCTCTCGTCGAGTTTCGACGACTGAGATTCGCGGGGCTCGTCGGGCCAATCAATAGCGAGCTTCTCCGTAGCGCGCGAAAGTACGTCAACGAGCTCCGCGTAGGCCGCGCTTCCTGGCCGCTCGGCGGGATAACCTCGTCGGCGAGAGTAGGCCCGAAATCCTCGGTAAAAAGTACATCCTCCAGCCCGAAAGAAACCGCGTCGCGTGCTCCCGGGCTGGGGCGCAAATAATCGTGTGAAAATTCGACTGGCATGCCTCGCGCATGCCGGAGGGAGGGAGAGAAAGAGCGGGGCTCGTCTGCTCGAACTCCACATCCTCAAGCTCTACATCCGAACCCCAAGTCGCGGATCCTCGAGAGGCCTCGGGAGCGCGACAGGGGGAGACGAATGATTCCCCCTCAAAAACCGCGAGCCACGATTTGAGGGTTTTGAGCAACAAATTTTCACAGAATTTGCATTTAGACGATCCTATGACTGCCGCGCGCGCATGTGAAAAGCCCAAACATTTAACACACTTACTGTGTGGGTCGTCGTTAGCGATGTAACGAGCACATGGCGGAGTACAGCGTCGGTATTCCATGGCAACTTCACCGTAAGGAGAAACAGAGTTCCGCTTGAACAGTCGCAGAAGCGCCGAGAATAATCCAGAAGTCGTATTTTTAGCTCAGAAAAATCACGAGCGAAGGGCAAACGTGACCGCTTCGTTCTGAAGGCAGAGAAATCTGAGGAGCAGATGGCGCGCTCGAATATGTAATGATGCGACGTAAGAGTGTCGGGGCGAAGCCAGATTGCGCGGGCGCTATCAGCTAATGAATTGGCGTGATTCTATAGGGCTTCAGACAATCGGCACATTCAGAGAATATCCCACTGCGCTATCCGCAGCGTTGAGTGAACCTATGAAAGAGAACCAACGCGTTGCCTACAGCGTAGAGGTTCCGGCGTAGGTCCGACGCAGAAGTATAAATCAGCCTTTAGCCTCTGATCCAATTGCAGCCTTCAAATACGTGAGCAGATGTTGTGTTGAAATGCTGTGAATTTCAGTTTATCCTTCATTCTTTTGCCTCACGTTACTTAAAAATAAGTTTCCATTAAATACGATACTTGATAATGAATAGTATAAGTGTTTTTATATGTACATAACATTCAGAAACTGTATTTGAAATGAAATGAATAAGGAATCAATAAATAAATATTGATACAAAAAACATAAGAAATTAAGTTTATTGATTATGACTGATATTTGACATGCACAACATGGGCCAATGCACACAGCGGCGCGCTGTTTAGGACGGGTTCGTGTTAAAGATAGCCGCTAACAAAGTAATCTTTTCACATAATGTTCTCTCTCTTAAAATGTAAGTGAGTGTAAATGTCAGCATAATCATATATGTCTAAAGAATTGAAGTCTGTCAGGTAAAAGAAGAGCTTATTGATGCAGTTCAGTCTGTGTGATATTTTATTCCATCCGTTACTCCTGATCGGAGGCTGCCGTAAATATTTAGTTTATACGTAGAGTTAAGGCCATTGCACACTGAGTCCGAAATTCGCATCCGAAATTTTCGCACGTAAAAAAATAAATTCGACCTCACGTTATGTCAATCACGCTTGCACACTGTCTAAGAAACTTTCGTCCGTAATAAAAACATTCGGATCGGGTTCGATTTTCTGCGTTTTTCGCATCCACAGCCAGTATTTTGAGAGGTTTTTTCACAATTCAGAGCCACCGTACAACTACAAGCGAACGACAAAATCCACAATGGATTTAGCAGCCAATTCGATCACTAATCATGTATTATTTGGGTATAAAATATAACCTGCGCTTCCGCCGGCCGCCTGCGCGTGTGTGTGTGGGTGTGGGTGTGTGCGCGCGCGCCCATACCTTAGACATACTGCCCGTCTCTGTTCAGGATCGATTGGTTCACGGAAATTGGTGGTCTTTTTAATATGTGACTCCAGTATCGCTAGCAAAGCATCAAACTGTTCCACTGACATTCTGAGGTAAATTTTGAATCGCTCGGGATAATTTCGCAACTCCTTGATAAGCAGGTGAAACTCTCCTTCCTCTCGGCGCAATCTCAGGACTGGATGGACCCAATATTTCCTCTTTCTTTTTTCTCTTTTTAAGAAGAAAGAGGGCAACAAAATCATCCTCACTGCTTGACGAATCCATTTTGTATTTTTTGCGTTTTTTTCCGCAAAGGTTTAATAATTACGCATCGGACTCAGTGTGCAAGGTTTCTGTGCGTGACGAATTTTAAGGCTGACGAACACGAAAAAACGCATACGAAAATTTCGGACTCAGTGTGCAATGGCCTTTACGCTTCAACTAAGTATAATGGTGCAACTCAAAAATATTTAGAAAGTGCGTAAGTCGTAACTTAGTGTCCATTTACGTCAAAACTAGGCTAAGTTATAACTTGCGCACAGCTGGTGCAACCTAGTCTTCGACTGTTTATCTCGCGCAGCTTAAATGGCAGTTTCCATTTACATGTAACATTACGAAAGATGTTTCTTTTTCAAAAACACTAATGCATTATTAATAATAATTAGCAGGGTTATTTTTCTCATATTATTTTCATTAACATTAAGTTTAATTAAAGCTGCAGTACATAGTTTTTCCTCTTTGTCGCCATCTCTGTTCGAAATCTGCAATTGCAGTTATTCGCGGAACTATCAACTTTACGTGCGTTGTGCCTCGGCATGGCACAGCGCGGATGAATCCAATGTTTTGAGGAGAATGTGCGGTTGTCAATCACCGCGCTGGTGGTGTGGATACTGTCATTCGGAATCACAGATTCTACTTTTTGGAAGTATGAAGGCCAATTTATACTTCTGCGTCGGGTGCGCGTAGAAGGTACGGCGTAGCATACGCATTGACGTGTACCATACGTCGTACCCTTCGCCGTACCCTGACGCGCACCTCCTCAAAAATGTAACTACGCGTCGCGGCGACGCGGACCGCAAGATCTGTGATTGGTCGGCTGGATAGCATCGCGTTTCCTCCTACGCATTTCCGGAATGATCTTCTGCACTCTGCACCGCCCGCCCGCCATTTTTAAATTCCGAAGATCAGTGAAGAGCCATGGAAATAGACCAAGTGACCGAGAGATTGCTTGAAGAAGTGCGGAAATACAGCCATCTGTATGACTCCTTCAGTCGCCATTGCTCGTAGAAACCTAAACTCAAAACAGCCGCGAGGAATGTAAACACAGTGGAACATTAAAACCCACCCGCGCCAACTAGCGTTTCGGCGGTGTAACTGCAGAGCAACACAGACATTCGCAGAAGTATAAATGCTCACGACGGCGTCGCCTACGTGCGTAGCCTACGACATACACTACGGCGTACACTCGACGCAGAAGTATAAATTGGCCTTGACCAACATAAGAATTTTCACCGTAAAAAATGTCGTCTGAAGAAGTAAGTAACATCCAGTTTTGTTCTGACCAACCAAGGGGAAAAAGCATTGCAGTAAATCGCGCAGATTAAATCTAACGATTGCTTATCATATCACGTCAAACCGTGCAAATTATACTTTATTCTCAAATTGTTAATGTTAACAACATCAGCATTGCGTGACTACATTTAATGCCCTTGCAGTCTCTTTTTTTTTCTCCGAAGTCTTTCGCGTTTGTTCGGGTGAATCTCCAGTTGTCACTGGTTATTGTCGTTTGAACCTTTCTGGATCCGCCATCAAATTGATTTTAATTATATAAAGTGCTGTGAGAAAAGGCTATAAATCTCCACCTCCAACATTCTCACACGCAATATAGCCTACTAGCCATATTCTTTATGTATACAGATGTGACGTAATGACGCAAAGACATGCTCGAATTTCCCGCGGAAATCCACCAGTTCCACTGGAATTAAATACATTATTACACGCTTACCGTTTAGAATCGAGCTAAGGCAAGCAGATAGTTTTGAACACTGGCTGGTTATGTACTTGCTCAAATTTATTTTGGATAATTTTTAACCCCAAAAAGCTACGGACTGCAGCTTTAAAATTGCTCACCTCTAAGTGGCTATATGTTATCAGATATACATCTCCCCTCATAGAGCCATCTTTATGATTCTAAATTTTTATTACCATTCATATCACCATGGCACAGCCATTACTTTCATTTTGGCTCAGCGTAGCTATGCTAAATTCAAAGTTAAACATGTTTTTTGATAATCATTGATATTGGGACAACACATTCATGGCTCGAGCCTGGTGCAAAATTTCTCTCCAATGAACGCGGAGGAGGAAGTGTAAAATGTGGAGTGGAGTGTAGATAAGGAAATCAAACAAATACAAAACATTTCTGGCACCTTTGGTTTTGCTTGGCATTTTACCATTTCTGCTTTTAAACTCTGGTACAAATGCATGCCATAGATGCTGCTGACAGAGTTCAAGTTGTATTTAACCCAGATTATTTTTGTAATTTGGAAATACTTCTTGACATAAGGCATCACTGATGAATGATACAATGATGAATGCATGAAAATCTAGCACCTGATGAAGTTGTACAAATGAAATGCACTAAAACGATTAATAGATCATTACAATAGTTGTGTTGCAAAAACTACATATTTCTTACATGTAATAGCAGCTAAAGAGTAATGGACTGAACAATGGTACTGTTTCACAGGTATTATGAAGTGGTAACTCTGGTATCCATATTTCAGGTAAGTTTTTGTTGTTTATTCTAAATTTTATTCTAAATGATTTTTCTTACTTTGGTTTTTGGTTTTCATATTCTACAGTACTCAAATGTTTACTGCACAACACCTAAAGTACAAAACTTGATAGATAAGAAGTGCCTTCAGGAAGAGTGTCTACATTACGTCAGTAAGCTAGGTGAGCAAGTACAGAGATTGTAAATATACATGTATGTGTATGAGATTGAAATGTTTTAGTTCACAGTAGACATTTTACTATGTGCATGTCACCAGGCCAGAGGACAAGTCTCAGGGATGTGTTCCAGTTGTATTGTGGTTTGACCCCAGGTACAACTGTGCGTGACCTCTGTTCCCGCTATTCTCACCAGCTACAGAGGGTGGATGAAAGGCAAGGCCATTTGAATTTGATTGTGGTTCACGCTTAAATTCCCCAAATTAACATGCAACTAATAAGGCATGCTAGTCTTGTTTTCTGTACTACAGAAGAACAATATGTAAAGATTATATATTAAGAATGTTTTTGGCTCATTTAGCTGTTGGTTAAGTACCAGTTTGAGCTGTAAGAAAATTTGCTATATAAAATATTCTTTAAAAAAAAAATTTGTATACATGTTGTTGTTGCAGGAAGTTGATTCAGTTTGGCTTGATGAAAGGTCTAATTCGGCGCCTGCAGAAGTATCCAGTCAAGGTTGTTAGAGATGATAGGAGTCGTCCACCGAGACTTTACACTGGTTGCCATAGTTATGATGAAATCTGTTGCAAAACTGGCAAGTATTAAGTAGGCTATGTATGTTATTGCTTTTTCACATGAAATTTCCTTTAAACCAGTGACATTATTCCTTTCATGCATTTTCAGGGATGAGTTACAGGGAGTTAGATGAGCGTTTGGAGAATGATCCGAACATCGTTGTTTGCTGGAAATAATGCTGCTGTGACTGATTACAGAGTTTTATAGTATTAGTACATTTTGAACGTGAGAGACAGATCCTGGTGCTTTTGCTGTCCCAGACATTCTGTAACTTTATTTATTGTAAATCAACTGCCCTTCACATGTATTTGTGTGTAATCCTTACACCCAAGCTTGCTGAATTGATTATATTTAGTTTTTTTTTAAATATTAGAATGTTTTATGATGCATAAATGCAAAATTGAGTCCTAGACTAGTTCTATATAAAAAGCGGTCACTGGTTTTGACTCAATTTCGTATGTGGCAGGCTATATAGTGTGGTTGATTATAGAGAAGCAGTTCTAATTTTTTTCAAAGATATACATGTTTAACTTTCCTTACTCTGAGGAAAAAAAATAGGAAACATGGACCAGACCTCCTGAGGCCAAGTCAACTGTTGATCTTAAATCCATTGTTTTTAAAGCGTTACCTTGTGGATTCGCCGTTAAATTAGGTTAAGTTTAGAGTTAACTATTTAAATAAATCAAAGTCAAAGTGTTTGCTTTACAGATTGTGTAATCTGCGGTTGCACAAATATTTGATTACGTCACTCCATTTGTCACATCAAATATTGCAGTCCCTGTACAATAAAATAAGTGTGGATAAGTTTGCATCAAAATGTATCTGATTTTTTTAACTGTAGCTCCTTTGACAGAATCACTAGATTGACATCCTCAGAATGCTCCCTAATGCGCGTATGTGTGCTTGTGTGTGTTGATAGTAGCAAAAATAACCAATCATCCTTAAAATATTTTAAAAGAGGTCACGTAAACATCCTATATTCTTTAACTATTTCTTTAACAAATACACCTTCCCTTCTCTCCTTAACCCACAAATAAGTTTACAGCCCATTTAGAAGCTGAATGAGTTACTTTTTCATGAAGCAACTGAAACAAATCAAATAAACACTAGATGTGACAGGGTTTTATTTGAAGTTGGTTTGAGAGCTATTGCTATATACAAAAAGGACAAATAAAACCACAAATTCATAAATAGCTCTGCCCCATGTCAGACATTCCAGATGTATATGTACCAAATTATTCCTCTTCATCTGAGCTTTGGAAAGAGATGACAAATATGCTACCCATCAAATTCACACAAGATAAGGGTATGAATAAGACAGAGGACAAAAATTGCAGAGCTGACAGCCCAAGGAACAATTAAAATCGGAGCCAGTACATAGCACTTCTCATTCTGTTATAATCTGGCAGCTGCTCTACTGGACCTGCATAGAGAAAGAAAAGTATGAAAGGTTAAAAAAAAGAATAATACAAGTGAATTTTCATGACTCTTAATACTAATTTCAATACCACAGCATTTGGGCTGGACGTGTAGCAATTTCTATCAATTAAATTCTGATAGCAGAATTAATCATTGGACCAACTGTCCATAAATAAGCTGCAGCTAGATCCAGAAAATAACCATATTAGGGATGTTAATGATTACAAATTGATTAATCTGATAATCGAAATGGTAAGCTTATCTATTGATTAAGTTTAGAACAAAAAGTTCAGGAATCATGAGAGCAGATGGTAAAATAAACATATGCAGACATTTATATGACATCAGTTATATGACATGCTAATATAAAAAAAGAAGCACACATTTATTCATTTCAATGTAGAATTGCAAAAAAATATAAAAATGTATATTAAATATAAAAATAAATGGACTCACCGACTGCAGACACAGCTGGGCATTTGTCATAGATGTATTTAGAGCAGACATCACGGACAATCCTGGGAGTCACAGCCTAGCAAGACAAAACAAAATTGCATTCTTAAAATCTTCAAATTAATCTCAAACAGTGCAGTCACTCATCCACTGTGGGATTGTTAACGTGGACAATTTACCTCAATTCTGGCATCCCACTCTGCCAATGGGATGCGGCGACCATAATTTAATATGTGCCTGCCAATGTCATCACAAACAGGTGTAGTTCCTGAGAACAGAAAGAAGGATATTATAGATAGAAGTAGTCTGATAGAAAGGGGAAATGTATATAATTATTATTAGTTTAAAAAAAAAAGGTGAAGAATCTGTATTACTAGCCCTACTGTTGGTGCACATAATATATTATTGGACAATGGATAAAAAAATAAAGAGAAATTCTCCAATACCTTAAAGGTATAGCGGAGGATGTTTTACTTCCTGGTGGGTAGTCTAAACTATTGGTCCTCCTAATTGTCAATCATTCTGGTGAATCAATCAAACTTTTCAAAAAGTGGAGAGGGCGGGTCTTATCTAAAATTTGGAAAGATCCTCCGCTATACCTTTAACTGAAAATTTGTTATAGAATACATGTGAGCACCAGAAATTACTTGCGTGTATAGTATTTGACCAAAAAGAAAAGCGTGTTTTGCAATAGGTTACGTCACACTGTGAGGCAACGTGTTACGTTGTCTTTGGGCTTGTTTCAACAGCGATAAGTAAAGATATTCAGTTTTAAATATTCGGATTATGTGTCAAGTAGTAGTAAGCGATTACTTGTGATAATATCAGACAATCACAATGAAACAAGCCCAACTACAATGCAGATTAGATTTTGAAATAATCCTCAGTGACATGAGACTAACTTGGTTTAAAAAAAAACATAAAAAGGTATTTTTTCACACAAATACTTGCTATAGCTTGAGTAAAACTAATGTGCTTGTCATATTAGTAGTAAGGATTGGCTCGATACCACTTTTTATTTCCAATATAGATAGATACAGTAAGCCTGAGTATCTGCCAATAACAATGCCATTTGTTTTTTATTGTTCTTTTCCAGTTAAGCTACAATTACAAATTACTGTGTGTTACAATATTGCTAAATGTATAAATATAGCGGGTGAATTATGTAAATGATGTATATTACGATGAACTATGACTTTCTCCACTGACATTACAAGTTGTACAAATTGTCTCTAAGGATGCTGATTTTTAGAAGGCAGCTGTCTGACTCTGAGATGCCAAACGGGTACTTTGATAGTTGTGTGATGTGGGAGTGGCATAGGTTAGTCTGCAGGACAGAAGAGAACATGACAGACTTTATAATAAAACAAGAATCAACATTGGTTTGGCTTTTCAGAGATGGCAAGAACTGAGGAATTTGAAATGTACACGTTGTGAAACGGAGATGCTGTTATAGAGATGCACAGATTGTATTCTACATTACCATATGTAGCTCTCTAACAGAGTTGATTGTAAAGGATTATATATTGTAAAGTCATTTCATTATGGTTGTTGTAGCGCTGTGCTGGAATTTATTTTCAAGGATGCACTGTCTATTAATGGGTGTAGGCTACAGTAATGTCTTCGGCGAGTCAGCTTGAGATCTTTTCCATCTAAACTGGTTATATCTCTTAAGGCCTAGTAGTGAATGTTTTAATGAACAGTAGGATAACCATAATCATCTGCAGTCACGCAGAGCTGAAGCACAACCAAAATGTTTTTTCCGCAAAATGCATGCAGTTTTGTTTAACCGCTAGATGGAAAAAAGTTACATAGTGTACCTTTAAAAAACACAAAATGATCACCGTACTAAAAGAGACAGGGATAGCTGCAGGTAAAGGTCCTTGCACACAAAGTCCAAAATTTTGATATGCGTTTTTTCGTTTTCGGCATTCGGTGGCTCTGAATTGTCAAAACACCTCTCTAAACGCTTGCTACGGATGCGAAAAACGAAATAAAAAATAATAATTAAAAAAACGAACCCGATCCAAATTATTTTTTGATGGGCAGAGGCAGTGTGCAAACATGATTGACACAACGTGAGGTCACATTTTTACGTGCAAAAATTTCGGACTCAGTGTGCAAGGACCTTAATGGTCGTGCCAAAAAGTGAATTGCTACAGAAAAAAAACCTAACCCTACCCCACACCCTGACAGACAGCTTTTAAGACCAATGATAAAGATTCTCCACATCATCACGCTCATTACTCCAACCTGCAGATACCCACACTTGTACTAAAATACAACTGAATCTGTGCTAAATACATAGATTTGATGCAAAGAGAGAGAATGTATAGACTGTGTATGGGTAATGAGTATGTTTGAGTTTATTACCATTGAGTTGTCCCACTAAGCTAGCTTTCAAAGCATTTTTGGCTCGAGCCACATCACTCTCAGTCACTGTGGTGCACAAATTCATCCTGTAATATAGAAACATCAATTGATCACCTCAAATAGGACTATAACACATCAGATGACAATTGTATATACTGTCAGGAATAGCTGAAGGCATGCCAGTGACTTACCAGGCATTCTGAGCCCAATGCATCATGTCCTCTATTTTATGTTTGTCTGTAACAAAATAAATACCCAGCAGTCCAGTGTCACTGTATGAAGAGTGGAAAGCCTGGAAACTGTGACACAGGTTCAGCTCTGCAGCCAGGCGAGCAAGACGACTGCTTAAGTTCTGTATACAACATACAAATAAAGACATGATCATAATGCAACCACCATTTTACTTGATAAATTACAATTTGTACCATGCTTAGCTAATTTACAATTAAAAATTATTTCCATTGTTTATGCCCGGCATTAGAGTTTAAACTAGAGAAGGTACGTAAAATAAAAACTATAACAAATACTATTATAAAAGGTGTCTGCAAACCATTTTTCATGACAACATAAACAAATAAGACATCACTAACAGGTTAAGTAAAAGTATATTGAATATATTCAGCAAAATACTTCGCTCAAGTTACTTTTTCTAGTAGACTTACACATTATGGACATTGAATGGCATCAATTTCATGATGTACTTGACAGTATTTGAAAGCTCAGGCTTTTATATTGGTACCATATCAGTTATTTTGCATGTTGCCAATAACAATACAATGTACTGATATTGAACATACATTGGTCAATACTGGATATTTAATTGATTATGTTAATTTTCCCTATTTTTACCCGTAGATTAATTTTGTCATCGAACTTACAAGTTTATTCTTTAAAAACAAGAATATATATTTTTTCCATATTGTACACTATAATGTTGTGATGCCCAAATTCACTGGTAGCACGTAATATATAAAAAGTAGGGGTGTAACGATACGCGTATTCGTATTGAACCGTTCGGTACGTTGGACCATTTTTCCTGCCGACCAAAATTTCGTTATTTCAAATGTAGGCGGGTCGCGCGCTCATACAGAGACGTCGGCCACAACATTGCCCGAACATCAAATGGCAAACGTAATGTAAGCGGAACGAAACTGCTCGTTATTGTGTGGTTGAAGGACCGTTTATCAGTTTGGACCAGTGCAGCGCGAGCCGATCGGGATCATGCGACACTGTTACTACACAGCGCTAATAGCCTAAAGAAAGCATTTGAATTCGCCACAGAAGTAATAACATCGCTGCGAGATCTAGTGAGAAACATTCACATTTCTCCGTTATTAACGGATCAAACAGCGCGTGGAAACCAGGAAGAAACATTGTGCCATGAATGAACTATGTGTCCACAGATCAGCAACATTCACCATGGATTTACTGTAGTAACACTGACTGCAACCATGGAAGTTTGGCAGGAATAGTAGGCTATAATGCTTTCAAGTAACATTACGTCGGTTTTATTTTGACATTATGAATACAATTGCTGCCCTCAAATGTTAATCTGAACTCAAATAAACCTGTTTATAACTACTACAATATTACATTTCATTTTTTCCAAGGAGCTGTTTTGTTTTATGCTCCTAAGAAGAGTCAATTATAGCTCTAGAATTGCTCAAAGTAAAAAAAAAAATCATACTTTATTGTGTTAGTTTTAATAAAAAAAAAGAATAAAAAAATAAATAAAAATCAAGGATATTTCTCTGGCATTTCTTTCTTTTTGCTGTATCAAAAACGTACCGAACCGTATCAAACCGAACCGTGACACAAGTGTATCGTATCGAACCGTGAATTTTGTAAACCGTTACACCCCTAATAAAAAGCTATAAAAATATAAAAAGCTTTTTATTTTTATTATTTTTTTCTATTCAGACAAAATAGTATAACGGCATGAAAATAATCATCAGTTACATCATTCCTGTGCATGGAGAAATCGAGAGACAAACTTATTTACAATGGCCAAGTTTAAAGGACAAGTTCGGTATTTTACACTTAAAGCCCTGCTTACAGATCGTTTCTGATGAAACAGAACGGTTAAGATTAAAATTTGGACACATGCTGCTGTCCCGAGAATTTTAGGTTTCTTTCGCTTTCCCCCCCACCCCCAGAATGGCTGCATATGGGCACTGAAACAATCCTTCCTAAAAATGCATTAAACTTTCATTTACAAAGACGTGAAACTCACAGAGTGGTCAGGGGTGTTCACTGATATGCTCACACAAAAATTGCTGCAAAAGATGCTTTCCAACAGGTGTTTAACCATTCGTTGAGAGCTTGAAAATAGACACTCCAACCCAGTTGGTGGCGGAGTAATACCGTACCTCACAGCACATCCAATACAAGTCAATGGACATCCAATACAAGTCAATGGAGTTGGACAAAAACTACGATAAAACCTGTTGGAAAGCATCTTTTGCAGCGATTTTTGTGTGAGCATATCAGTGAACACCCCTGACCACTCGGTGAGTTTCACGTCTTTGTAAACGAAAGTTTAATGCGTTTTTAGGAAGGATTGTTCCAGTGCCCATATGCAGCCATTCTGGGGGTGGGGGGGAAAGCGAAAGAAACCTAAAATTCTCAGGACAGCAGCATGTGTCCAAATTTTTATCTTAACCGTTCTATTTCATCAGAAACGATCTGTAAACAGGGCTTTAAGTGTAAAATACCGAACTTGTCCTTTAAGGTTGCTCTATGCTGCATTTCATTAAAACAGAAAGAAAGCCTCTCATACTAGAATTTTCCAGGAGCCATCTTGCAAAAGATTGCAAGAGAAATCAAGAATCCCTTAAGTTAATCAGAATCAAATCGCAAGGTACCTAGAATCCCACTTCTACTCAATACATGCAACAACAAAAAAAGTTAAGGAGAAAGAAATTTAACCAATGTAATAAACTAACCTTGCCACCTCCGAATGTGATGTCATAGCTGCCAATAATGGAATTGGCAACCATGAGTGGCACAATATCAGGACTTGCAGCTCCAGCTCCCTCTACAGCAATAGCAACATGTGCTAGTGGCATTGCATCATCACGCATACGAATCTGAAAGCAAGACAGGATCAGACCAACGGCAAGTCAAGTAATGGCAAAAAAATTAGGCTCTCTCACACATACACGCAATTCATACCTCACTCCCAGTGAAACGGCATGGGGACAGAACAGGTACAGCATCACCCTCGTATTCAAAAGAAACACCACTGAAATGCTGCTTAGCCAGAGCCACAAGGTCATCATGGTTCACTCCTACAGCGGTGCAGAACGACAGTATTTAAGCGATAAACTTTGCTGTCTGTGGCTTTTCAAGTTTGATAATAGTTCAAGAGCAGTACCTCCAGCTGTAGCCAGGACCATGCGAGGAGCTTTATAATGGCTATTGATGTATTCCACCAAATCATTACGAGTTAGTGTCCTTGAAAATTCAGAGTACAAACAAAAAAACATTATTTCCTTTAGGAACATGTTTCATTGGGTATGTTTACAAGTAGGGTTGTTCTTGGTACCAGAGCAAAAATGTTGAATTAAGTAATTTTAAAGGGATACTCCACCATTTTTTCATATTAAACTATGTTATTCCCTTAACTAAGACGAGTTGATACATACCTCTCTCATCTCAGTGCGTGCACTTAATCGCTCTGGCGCGCGGTGACACTTTGATAGCACTTAGCTTAGCCCAGTATATTCAATGGTATCTAACAGCAATGAATTTAGATAACTATAATGTATGGCGGAATAGCACTTTTGGGAGTACTTCGACTCGGTGCAGTAAAAAGTCACGCCTGATCCTCTTCCCACTATTGACAGAAGTGAGAGGAAGAGGATCAGGCGTGACTTTTTACTGCGCCGAGTCGAAGTATTCCCAAAAGTGCTATTCCGCCATGCATTATAGTTATCCTTTTTAACCCGCTTAGAAAAGTGCCACGTTTTATTTTGTGTCACCCTACTTGATCGTGTAACTACTCGTGTAACTGTTTTTAAATAGGGAAAACGTTGATGTGTTTGGTCACTTCTAAATTCATTGCTGTTAGATACCATTGAATATACTGGGCTAAGCTAAGTGCTATCAAAGTGTCGCCGCACGCCAGAGCGATTAAGTGCACGCACTGAGATGAGAGAGGTATGTATCAACTCGTCTTAGTTAAGGGAATAACATAGTTTAATATGAAAAAACGGTGGAGTATCCCTTTAATAATGTTGTCCGTTTCGTGTCATCCTATGGTTATCACTGTCCTTCATCGCAGTTTTCGATTCAATTGCGCATTTAAATATGGTTGTCAATCCAGAAACTTTGCAATGTACTAAGCAGCATGAAAAACTAAACTAAACTGAACTCAAATTGTGAATGGGTAATAAACAAAGCAAGAGAAGAGCCCTCTCTTTATAATCAATAAGGTTGTCAATCTCTAAAGTTCACTGAATTCTGCACTATCAAAAACGTGTTTACACTTTGCTGGTTAAAGTGAAAGGATTTGCCAGTGTGCGGCTCGTGTTGAACAAAAACTTGTACGTTTTCAGTGGTAACAAGTGGATTCTGACATACTAACACACTGACTAGCTCCTCTGATAGGCCATTGTGTTCACGGTCTGAACAAATATGATTGTGATTGGCTACAAAGCTCAACGCTTGTCAAAATCATGCTGTAAATAGAAATCTTTGATGCTCAGAGAGCACTCAAACAAACACGAATGACAGTATTTGAATGCAGCATCTATCGAATATACCCGGTATCGACTGGTACCGGTAGTACTGGTTCATTTGACAACCCTATTTACATGCACTTATTTTCATCAATCCAAATTAATCCAATCCGATTTCAGATACTAAAAGTTTTGTTTATATGAACCCTAAACTTTGCAGTTTCACATATTTTCATTTGTGTGTGCATTTATGCATTTCGGAAAAAAAACTTCAGCACAGTGCCCCTAGTCACTGCATTGAGAGCCAGATAAATGTCACCACAGCTACCGCGAGCATGATCGTTTTTTTGCCCTTGATGACATGCCTTAAAGGAAAGCTGACAAATATGTCAGAAGAGATTTTTTGCAAATATTTTGGAAATAATCAGTCTCCTCCACTGACCAATTCGTAACACATAAATAAACATGCATGCTCGTAAAAAGTCAAACTTATGTAAACAGATCTTATTATAAAAGGGCTCTTGTAAACATATACGCATCACAGCACCGCGCATGTGCTCAAGGTATTTTTTAAACCGATTAAGAAGATAGTTGTATTCAAGCATTTACATGCTCAGTTTTTTTTCTTATTGATTGGATTATTTCAGGTCTACACACACACACACCTTTCAAAAATGTATTCGGATCAAGCTCAATCCGATCGACTGAGGTATTTACATGACGTCTTTCAATCTGAATGACACACGGGTCAAGCATTTGAAACATGAAATACAATATCTTGCATCCTGGAAGCTGTGTGCATACCTGGCATTGACAGAGGGACCAAGAACACTATGGCCCAGAGGAGTACCCTGGAAAGCAGTAGCATGAAGCAGATCCAGGCAAACATCCTGCAAGCTACCTTCCACCTCTTCCAGCTCTCTTAGCACCACACTCCTCTGCTGCTCCATCTCAGCCTCACTCAAAGATGAGCTCTGCACTACTTCTGCCAACAGCTCCACCGCTAGAGGGAACAACACAATAAAGAGACATCATTAGTAAGATCTTAAAATACCATTTTAGATCTTAATTTACATTAGCATAAATAAATTGTGTCTGTTTGAGAAATGGGTCTATTTAATAGTTCAGTTGTTTGTTCTCTAACCTTTAGGCAAGTCCTTGGCAAGGGTCTTCATGTAGTAAGCAGTGTGTTCCCGAGAGGTGTATGCACTCAGGTGAGCTCCCATAGACTCCACTGCCTGTTCAAGAGCAGACTGTGGGTGCTTCTTTGTGCCCTTGATCCAAGAATAGTTTGGAATACGAAGGAAAGCATGCAAATTAGTGAAACGGTTTTTAATTGTTTGGCTAATAGAATGGGTTGTGGTGTGCAAGCATTCTAAAAGGAAGGCTATTTTCACAAAACAATATTCATGTTTTTTCCCCCCACTATAAACAGAAATTCTGAATTATACACCATGTGCTCATAGGAAATACTACATTCATTAATTATTGCAAATGTCAACAACCTGAGCTCAGGTCAGTTATCACCATGTGAAAACTAGTAAGCAAAATGCAAATGTTAGAATCTTAAGATGTATAAAAGTGGCTACAAAAAAGTTCTTTAGCTTTGAATACCAAGTAGAAAGTGTTCAAATTGGACAACGATACAAGTGAGAAGAGGTGAATGAGGAAAAGGAGGGGAAGGAAGGCCAAGAAGGACATTAGCCTCTGATGAGACCTGTGCTGCTCTTTCATTGACCATATTCTTTCCCATGTATACGATACACGTTGAACTGAGCAGAAATTTCACATTAGAATAATATGTTGACCGACTCTTACTGTATTTGGTTGAATATTTCAGTCACAGCAGTTTTCCCTCAATTATGGTTCTATATTTGTTCATTCAAATCTTTTTACAGTAAATATTGCAAATGTATACAAAATATCTGATGCATGTTCATTTGAAAAAACTGTTTGATTTGTCCCAATAGCTTGAGATTTGTATTTTTAGTTTTGCATTTATAGTTTTCGTTGAGTAGAAATGCGTTTAATCAGCATTAAGGAAGAAAAAACATTCAGGAAGAACATAAAAGAAAATTGAAACAACTAGGACTATAACAATCATTTAGTGAGATATATTACAGAGAGAGTTTTTCTTTTGACAACTGATGTGGCATATGCTGCCGTTTTAGAACATGAGTCTTAAATGCATAATATAACTAACTTTTAGCATTCCATCTCTTTTTAATGCAATTCCAAAAGTTAAATGTTCACACAGAGATACTGTGCTAGCAAAGTTACTGAAATATTTTTTATTATGGTTACTAACTTAATGCTTTTCCTCAATAGGGCTGGGTATCGATTCAGATGCCCCAATTCGATTCAATTCAATTCCGATTCACAAGATCTCAATTCGATTCGATTTTTCATTCGATTAATTGAATTCAATCATTCCATTTTCACTGGCCCCACTACAAAGAAAGTAATAAATGAATAAAATAGTTATTGTTTTTGCTGTTTTTGAGCAATGTATCCTTGTATTGTAATAAATAAGGTTATGACACCCAACATTTTAGATACCAGTGAAATTTAACAATTCTCTTTTCCAATTTTTATACCACAGCTAAAACTACAAATATAAATTTCAAAGATTAAAAAGAAGTAAATAGTCATTAATAAAAATAATAAAAAAACAAAGAATTAAAATACAAGGCATTCAATAACACAAATAAATAAAATTTATGAAAGGTACAAATGAAATAAGTGCTTTTAAGTTTTTTTTTAGGTAGGTCTAACAGTAGTTTTCAGGTACAGAAATTGAATAATGTAATCAAATGTAAAATAACTGCATATAATCTTCACTGTACAAATTAATTATAGGTTAATCCTTATTAAAGTTATAAAAACATTATTCAGTGAAGAGCAGGGAGCGAGTTCTTTGTCTTTTGTAGTTTGATTAACATTAAATAACCGACAGCTGCAGGAATACTAGGTTGCTTTAAGACTAATGCACAGACCCAATATAATGATACTAGGGGTGACCCCGAATAGTCGAAGATTCGATGCTTCGATTGGAGGAGCCTGATTCGACTACCGATCTCACGGTCGAATCTTCGCAGAGGTGTTATGAAACGAGGATCATGCCACTTTGGCTGTATGAGGGCGCTCAATGTCTGATTTCACATAGAACTACCGGTTTTCTGTCAATACGTTAATATTCAGCCTATTATGATAATGCTGTATATAAAAATGTGCAAAGAAAGAAGCTTTTAATAAATATTTTTTTAACGTGCGTGAATAAATCCAAACACCCCGTGACAGATTTAAGTTTCACTTTCAATCCGTGACCGACAGAGGAGCGTCTTGGCGGCAAGGATTTAAATCTTTAATGTCTGGGATGAGAAAATCTAAAGTGTGGATGTACACCATCAGAAAGGATATTCTCCAAGGCTGGATTTAGCATCAGGAAAACCAATCTTTCACTCTGTCTGTATCCGTTGGAGTCTTTTGTGCGCGTGGATAAAATACATTCTAAAACACTTAACTTGAAAAACGTTTAACGACTCAATCTCCTAAAATAGCTAAATTAAAAATATAGGAGGAACGCATTGCGTTCATATTCTGGGTTCATCTGCACATAAAGTGTGTAGGCTACTGTGTACATTAAGCCACGTTAAAGTGCCTTTTAAGCGTTTTAAAAGCTTTTTTCACGTTAAGCATTTTAGAATGTCCTGTGGAAAACCAACTTGTTAACGTTGGCCGGCAGAAGTGCAAATAAAAACTATTTTAGGAGATTGAGTCGTTAAACGTTTTTTCACGTTAAGTGTTTTAGAATGTATTTTATCCGCGCGCGCAAAAGACTCCAACAGACACAGACAGAGTGAAAGACTGGATTTGTTCTCTCGATCAGGTAGGGTACAAGTGGTTTCAAAACTTTTCAGCCGGTTCTAATTAGATTTTTGGATGCTGTGAACATTTTTAGCTAAAAAGACTGCCGCTCCAGTTTAGCATTTATTGTTGTTTCTGCAGTTAAAAAGACAAAGTTGAAAAATCTGGCTACTATCGTTTTTTTTTATAATTTCTTTATTTTAATTTTATTTATTGATCTGTCAGGGTTATCTAATCTAACTATTTGTGGCTTGTGCTTTAAATATATGTTCCTCTGCACTTTAGGCATTTTGCACACATTTGCTCATCTTGTGACTTGATTCTGATTTATTTCGTTTCGTTTTTTTATTTATTAGAAAGGTATATTCTGTTCATATTTAATTAATTGTTTATTTTTTCGGTGCATCGATGTTGTGCTGTACTTAGAGCCTGTCGCACAGGTAATTTAGCCGATTAATTATTTTTATTTTTTTGCATGTGAAATGCAAATCCTGTCTGCAGTGTGGACTTTCTGTAGTTATTAATGTTATTTCTTAGTTTTATTGATCCAAAGTGTTTTTATACATTTTTTTCAATATCTTTGTGTGATATTCTGTACATCGTGGCTTTGAAATGTTAAAGCCCCGCCCCAGCCCCATACACATGATTCGACTATTAGTCGACTATAGGCAAGACTTGACGATTCTGATTCGAATATGAAAATCCCTAGTCGGGGACACCCCTAAATGATACACATGCGCTCTTTACTTAAGCCATAACCGACTTATGTTTACTTGGATACTCGCAAAGGCGGGCATTTTGAGATAAATTTGTGTGAATTTGTCCTTTTAAGCGCAGGGAGACGTGAAATAATTAATTTTATTATTTGCATGATCTCTGAGACGCTCAGCTGTGAGCACTGCACAGACAAAACTGCACACACAGTGCACTAGAGTTCTCTTTCGCCTGAATGCTTAAAATAGCATGCAAACGAGGGGAGGAGATGAGGATTGAGGAGCGAGGAAGCTTCCTAAGGAGTCATGAGCGAGGATACACAGGTGTCTCCTTCCCTAGCATCCTAAGGGGGTGGGCGCAAGGAAAGGAAGCAAGGGAAGGAAACGAGGATGCACAAATAAGAAATGAGAAGCACCCATTACGACTCGTGGCTATTGATAATCGATATCGAATCGACCACATTAAAAATAAAAATAAAGATTAATCTCAAAATATTTTTTTTTGCCCAGCCCCATTCCTCAAAAGGTGTCATTTCAATGAATTTGCACTTTTGCATGCAAACATTTAACTTAGACTGTAATAAAAAAATTGAGCAACAATCAAAATTTAATGATGTGAATATATTATAATGCATTATGCCATGATATAATTCTGACACGCATCATAACTCGTATTGTGAAACAGCAATACCCTAGCCCTAGTAACATTATTAATTTAGAGAGAACGAGTAAAGGTATCATGTATACTTTAAATGCCATATGCTCCAGGAAAAATCCGGCACCATTATTCTTCTCAGACTCATATCTGCTCCCACAACCAATCCAAAGGCCGACCTGCAAAAGGCAGACAAATGAAAAGCACAAAGGATTAAGTTAGCAGTGCTCAGTACTTTTGAGATTGATTTCCTTTTAGTTAAACATGTTCATTTGTAAATGGAAAAGTTAAAAGGACAGTTACTTAGGCTTTTTTCAGTTCCTGTTATTTTTATGAACACACAGACTATATTAGCCTATAAAAAAAGCAAGTCACCGTGCAAGTGGCCTGGTTGGTCTCTTCAGATGCAATCCTCAAGCCATTGCTTAAGGTAGTGAGACGAGTTTCTGAAACTCCGAGCAGGCTCTGAGCATATGATACAGAGGCCTGTCCTCGTCTCAGAGACAGCAGAAGAGGCTAAAATAAAAAGACAGACATAAGAATATGGTGCACATTCTTGTATCAATTTTAAAAAGCAAGAAAAATATATATAATAATAATAATTCACAGAATAATGCAATGAACTAGAGCTGGCCGATAAAACAAGATTTGAATAAAGTGTTTGATTTGGCCTATAGCTAGAGATTAGTTTTGTGTTTACACTTTTCAGTGTCTAAGCAATTAAGGATTTTATAAGAAAAAAAGTCGATAAAAGATAAATCAGCCATTAGCTTTTAAAATGAAACATGAAAGAAAATGTTTCACTCAATGTAAAATAAGACAGGTCTTTATTATAAATGTAACAATGACTTAATGAAAGTGTTTTAAATAAGATAAAATAAAAATAGCTATGCTTCCCTACTTCTGACACGATGACAATTTTTATTATTATTTTATTGTCATATAAAATAAATGAATCATGTACAAGGAGAGAGAAAAAGTGATATAAATTCAACTCAAGTATTTTTAAATTAAGTATATTGCATATAGATGTGCCATGAATATGAACGTTATACTATGTTCATGTTTAAGATTTATGTATTTGAATCGGCTGTTTCTGTACTCATACATTCATGTTTTCTGATTGCACTTCACCACTTTAGAAGCATTACAGTAAACAGGGAATAGAAGTGGGAGAAACAAATCTTGAAAAGAGATGTGAGAATTTATGGAGAAAATCTAGAGATTCATAGGGAATTTCAGTACGGTAAATTAGCCATTCGTGGGATATATTGTTTAATAAACTGAGAACAGATCAAAAGTGTACAGTATCTGTTGTCTTACAATTTCAGATTCTTTTTCATAAAAAGAAAATATAATCAGGAGAAACAGAACACAGTGGACAGAAAAGAGCTCTTGCAACAGATTTATTTATATCCTTTATTTTTACCCCATACACCTTTTTACCTCTCATACCTTTTACCTCTTTTATGTCTATAAATGTATTAATGTAAAAAACATTTTTTTATAAATGTAAAAAATGTGGTGTGTGTGTGGGGGGGGGGGGGTATTTTTAAATGATTAACATGTACACAATACTTTTGAATAAATTTTTGTAGACATAAAACAAAAAATTATCATAGTATATTTTTTCTAAACTATATGAAACCAAAATGAACGAACAGCATTTAAGAACTTGTCATGAGTTATGATGTATATATATATATATATATTTTAAACAGTTTCATTCTATTGACACTCGTATAGGTCACGGACTCACATAATAATAGAATGTTCTAATAGTCTAATAATCAAAATAAATGAGCTCTTCGTCAAACCATATTCTATGCTGTTTTGTTGTAATTGTGTGATGCTGCATTGAGGAGACAGCGCTCCATGCCTCCATCTAACGTATTTTTGTTATTTGATTAAAATTGACTAAAGGGAAAAGTCACAAAAATTAATAAAGGTATACAGTTTGGCAATATAAACCGATTAAAATATTCTCTATATCAGGATGACGTAAGTTTTCAATGACCTTGTCAGGTAAAATTTCATGTTCCCTAACCAAGAAGAAAAAGAAACATAAAAGTGCAATATCTAACTTTCTAGAGTTACAAAGTGACTTGCTTACAGAACTATTAAAAACTCGTGTCTTGATCCTCGAAGCTCTAACACACTAGAAAGAGATCTAACCTTCAGTGTAACGGAGCTATCATCAGCTAGCTCTCCGGCATTGACAAGGCCAATGACAGCCACTGTGAGCATGGTGATCAACTGTTTAATATGCGCGTACTTAAATGTAATGTTTGAAATTCCTAAAGCCAGTATTAAAATGAAAAGCCATGCAATACTCACGTAGCGAGCTTTAACAAGAGCTCGATTCACTGCCCCGCTGATCCGCCACATAGAGGCAACCATCTTGTCCACAGTGTGCACCGACTCCGTGCGAAATGTTCTTCTTCTTTCTTCTACTTCTTTTCTATTTAATGGTGGTTGGCAAACCAGCTTTGGTGCATTTCCGCCACCCACTGGGGTGGAGTGTGAAGCGTTGATGTAGAACGTAGAAGGGAAAGAAAGGAAAGCAAAACAAACACAAAAAAAAACACCTCAATTCTATACTCTAATAAAGCTGTGGTCACTTTTTAATTAAATTCTTAAATGTCAGCCTTTTCATTACAGCCTTTTCTACAACCTCTTCTATGAGCTGAGATCTTTCTTTGTTATACCAGCATATTTGAGAACAACATGTTCGGCTGATTCTGCTAATCCACATTTGCTGCACAATTCAAGTTTTAAAAAGTGATTGATTCAAAGCTGTGTGTCCAATTTGGAGTCATGGCATTATTGTGTCATCCCTTCTTTTGTCACAAATTTCCGTGTCCACAACTCTTGCCATGTATGCTTAATTATCTTTTTAATTAACCCCTTCATTCCAGCTTTCCCCAGACGTACATTAACATTTATTATTGAATACTTTAAAGCCTTTTTTGCCAACTCATCCGCCATTTCATTTCCCACAATCCCCCACGTGAGCAGGAATCCACAAAAGATGACTTTTATTCATAGATATTGAAATCTGAACAGGGATCTTTGAGAATATCCTGTCTTGCGTCAGATTTTCCTTTTTAGGCTTATAAGGCTTGATAAAGAATGAAGAGCAAATAACCACTTGTAGCAAATGAACCAATTGAATAGCAATAAGTTCTGAGGAGTAAACAGATAAGAAATTAGATGTTCTTTTACCTATTTTAAACTCCAGTAGTGAAATGACTTCTGCTGCAGGTGTATGCCCAGATTCAGGATCTTTTGAGCCGTCAGTATATTTCTTTACAATAGGTTCACTCTTGATTTAAATATTGTTTCACCAACAAATCTTATGAGATCATTCTCTGATGCTAATTTATTTCTTCCAGCAAGTGCAGACCGACCAATGGCATTGGGAATAACCAAGGAGGTATAGCTGATATTGCCACTGTCAGACTAATTTCATAATCAAAAATTCCCATTCTTTGTGCATCATTATTAGCATCCAATCCGAAACTGGCTACTTGTGAATATTCATATTCCCAGCAGTTCTTAAGAACGTCTTTTACAGGGTGATATTCTTGTATCCTTTCACTGATACCCAATAAACCAGTGTTTCTCAACTGGTGGCTGGTGGGTCTCGACAGTTTTGAGTGGGTCACAGAGTGTGCAGTCAAAGTAACCACAACAAACGTAATTCAGTGGCTGCATCCGAAATTGCATACTCTCGAGTAGGTACTTATTTTGAATAAGAAATTACTTCACAACCATTAAAAAAGTTCTATATAGTGTTGTACAATATCAAGAAAATGCAATTACCTGCCTCCTTGTTTATTATAGATGCCTTTTTGTTACACATATTTAGCCAGTGTAATGCATTGCATTCAATGTTGTTATTTATTTTGTTTGTAAAAGATGGCTTATATTGTTTTGGCATAGATGTACAGTAATTGGTTATGTATGTATATGTGACTGTGCCAACCCATGTTAAGAGGAGCAGAAAAGTGCGATTATGTGTGTGCGCTAGAGGACTCCTAGAACTTTAAATGAACTCAGCCATCTTAGCTGAGTTTACTGTAGTTCAAGGACATGAAGAGGTGGACCGCTTGCACCTGACTGGAGAAGGATCTGGGAAACTTTGGAGGAGTGTCAACCAAATGCCAGTTGTAAACAAGGAGTATAAAAGACTGATGAACGGACTGCCTCGGGGGATACTGATACGCCAGAGCCCCCGACGCCTAGAAGCCCAGAGCTGGGGACAAGAAACCCCAAGCAGAAGATAAGAAGCCCAGAGCTTACTACACCTTTGTTTCAAAGCATGACTACTGTATTTTATACTTAAACGATTAAGTTGTCTTCGCCTTTTATATTTTTGTTTATTATAAAAAGAAAAGTAACCAATTAAAAGAAATTTAATTGATTACAAAATCTGCCTACTGAGACTTAGATTTATGATGCTGGAAGACTTTTAATGAGAACATACCACAGAGGAGTCTTCTGACCAAATTGTAAGTACCTTTTGAATGCTTACGGTTTAAGTCAGATTTGACTTTCTTTACCTTACCTGAGAATAATAAATAAATAGGTAAAAGGTGTTAAGAGTAAAGTACACACCGTAAAACAATAGTATGAATGTAATCTGAACGTACAAGATTTGTCATGTTGTCATTGTCGTGTGACCTAACAGCGTTAGTTAGGTCGCTTAACTGCCATTCATAAATCCTCTCCTGTGGCCTCATGGGATAGTAAAGTGTCCATCATATGCAGAGTTGCAGACTTAAGAATCTCACTGGAAGTAGTAGGTCATCCAGGTACTTTTTGCCTACTCTTTTATGAGTACTGTGAATTCGGACATACTTCTTGTGTCACATACTGTTTTCCAAATACTTTCTGATGCAAGACTTTTATTTTGAAATAAAAAAATATTTATACTTCTGTCAGACGCAGTAAAGAGTGCCTGAGAAAAACGGGTTGTCCTGATTTAGTATCTGCGGTCAGATGAGATGTTGTCAGGCTATATGTCATTATTTTTCATAACGTGTTACGATATAAAAAGCCTAACCTCAGAAAAGCAAACTTTTTTAAAATTCTCTGTTCATCATTGTGCTTTTAGCAAATCTCTATAAATATCTTCTGATTCTGGTGTATAACCTTTATTTGTCTTTATCCTCAAAAGTTTTACTAATTCAAGGTTTTTTATTTCAAAACCATTTTTTGTTGTATAGGCCTACCATCACACACTTTCTCGCAAGAAGATCATGATGTTATTATTTGCCTTTAAATTTGGTCATATACATGTAGCCCAGGTACGAAAGGTTATTTATACAAAAGCTTCTTTTTTTTTTTTTTTTTTACATGTTCAGATGTTACACATAAAGATTTTGTGTACAGGCCCGAGGCCATTTCCACCAGCCATGCATAAGTTGTAGCAAAAGGCCTTGAGAGCAAGGAATACAGCCAGAAATTTTAGGCAATTTATGTGCCATATGGCATGCCAGGTACCATATACTTGTTGCCCGTTGCACAAGTTCCCCAGCTGTCATGACAACTTTGTGCCAGGACACTTGATCCCAATTCCTAGATGTCCTAGTAAAGACAAAGTTGCAGCCTGAGGCCTGGCTAAAAGAAGGTGTACATATGTGAACTTAATATGTGTTTGAGAAGCAAGATGTCGTCATATTTGAATCAAGTTATATCCCCAGAAAGGACACCTCCTGTGTAAAAACACCAATTTACTAGTCCCAAACCTGCTAGATGCGCCAGTAGAAAGTGTCTGCAAGTCCTTGCCAGATTCTCGCTAGTCGTCCAAGAAGTAAAGAACACAAACATCACTTGTCCACCCTCAGCAAAGCCACTGTCGCCATGGACTTGAAAGTGAGAGGAGGTAAGAAAACTGTAAGAAAAGACTCGGAACTTGCACATTTAGCAGAAACAAGCAATTTCAACATATTGAAAATATGTATCCATGAAGTCCATCGTCATTTCTCTGTATTTTATAGGATGTGTGACAAAAAGTATTTCTGCATGATCAACTTCCTCCTTGGCAAAAAAGAACAAAGCCTCTTGAATCAAGATGGGCACTTTCTGCACAGCAACAGTGTGGATATAACAGTGCTGAAACAAGGTGGGTTCCTCACAAACCACCCATATGGACACCCCAGGGAAAGTGACCCCACATGTACGCACCGACCCAGCTTGCCCAGCCGAGGCCTTAAATTCACTTTAAAAACATGTCAAATACCAGATGATGCACTTAGTTAAAAAAAAAGAAAAAAAAGTATGGAATATTGGACACCTCATGCACTCAAGCTTTAATTACGTAGCAGGGGCTTCTCAGACTCCGATGCTCAATGACAAAATAACCTTTTAAAATTCATACACTACAGAGTTGAGTATATAGTGCATAAGAACATAGTGTATAAGTGCATAGTGCATCATTTAGAACGCAGCTTGTGACATAAGTAATATGTTTGCATTCACAGTACTCATAGTATTCACAGTACTAGACAAAAAGTCAGAAGTAGTACGTCAGAATTCACAATACTCATAAAAGAGTACTCGTCCCTGGTGACCAACTACTTTCGGCGAGATTCTGAAGTTTGAGTACGATGGACACTTTACTATCCCATGAGGCCACAGAAGAGGATTGTGAATGGCAGTGAACGGCAGTGAACAGTGAAGCGATGTAACTTTCAGAACGATTTTTTTCCAGCTAATCAAAGATAAAAACATTGACAGCCAGTCAGAATCCATCATGCTTTAAGAACTTTAGCATTTAAAGTGGCAGACAACAAAACTGCAGTTCTCGCTTATAATAAACAATGATATTGTTTGTTGGTGTGGATATAGTTGCTGTTATAGTTATCTTTACACTTAAAGTGCCCATATTATGCTTTTTCAAATATTGCCTTTCACTTAATGTGTAATATAACTGTTTGTGAATGTAAAAGGTCTGCAAAGATTTAAAGATCAAAGTGCACAACAAATAAAGTTATTGCCTCCTAAAACAAAGAATCGATTCTGAACTGCCAATAGTCATCAGCAATTCCAGTCTTACTGTTACATATCTATGTAATAATGTAACACATTTGCATAATGCCAGCCTATGGTCTTCATTGGTTGCCCACGAACAACATCTACTTTGACCCGCCCTCAAACACTGTAGTTGTAGCTGAGGACTGGAAGAGCTTGGTCTGTTATGTCAATTAGTCACTGTTTTAGCACTGCAAAACCACTTTGCATGCGCTTTAAAAGGATAAGGACTCGTACTGGAATTGATAAGAAAAAAACGTCGCCATCATTACTGTTCATATCACCGTGTATGCAAGAGTTGAGGTAGCGCCCCAGGTGAAATTCAGAGATGGTAATGGGCATTTCTTTTCCGACACATGCTGAAAGAGTTAGACCAATCACAACAGGGCCATCTGACCCAGAGCAGAGTAGGCTGGTGGAAAGGAGGGGATTGGAGAGACTGAATCTTTGAACAAACCATTTTCAGATTATTTGAGAAATTAGGTGATGTGCAGTGCAATGCATGCATTTTTTTACCTTTGATGCAGCGGCACTTTAACAGATCTTGACAGTCATGAGGGTGTCAGGGAATTCTAAGATGTTTTCCCCCCAGTATGTTGGTTGCACCACTTGACTAACAAGTTTCAGTGGTTGAATTGTTTACAATTAACATTACTGCTTCAAAAGTAAGTTTATGCAAAACTACAAAATTATATTTATGAAAGTCTGCATCATTTTCCCACCTGCAAGACAATAAGACAAGTGCAATGTCAAAATGCAGAGAAAGCTTGAGATAGATTTATTATTGGTTACATAATGTGATTATACACCAAGAAGAGAAAGAAAAGCAAATGGTGAAAATGCATTTCCTTTGCAAGGCAGTATCAAGAAATAAGAGCTGCAAGTAATGAAGAACTTCATGAAGAAGAAAAAAAAAAAAAGGTACATCAATTACACCAGAAATGCTAAAGCATGGCTTCCTTAATCATATCAAAAGCCACTGCTCACATCACCATTGCTTATGAGCAGTTGGCGCCCTTCCGATTGGTCCATAAAAATTACGCATTGCCATGCCTTTGGTCCAGGTGTTAGCCAAATTGAGGTCTCTCTCCCATATTTACACACTAATGCAGGTCTTCCAAGATGTGATGTGAAGCTTGACGAATCTAAAGACAAGGAGGGGCAGGCGTCAGTCAATACAGCATTCTGCTTTTCAAATCAAATTTATTTTTGGTTTTCTTTTCCCCATGAACAAAAGTAAAGTTTTCACATGGTCAAGAGAGGCATAACGCTGAATTATAACATCTTTATTCTCTGACAGGCCAATTCCAATGGCTCCAAGTTTTACAGATCATTCTCTTGTATTAAGAGATTTATCTAATAAGTAGATCAGAGACCAAAATTCATATATATCCTCCTCTGCATATAATATCCACACACAATCATCCAAACACCTGATACTATTCAATTTATCAGCACAAGAAAAGGAACGCAGACAGACTGTTAATGTAATTTTCTTAAATCACACCTTGGTATTGTATTACAGTAAAAATATATTTCAATATTTTTGCTGGAAACAAATGTTTTTTAAAATAAAAAGTGGAGAACTTAAAAAAAATGAAAACATGCAAAGTACTATAAATGCTAAAACTAATACAGTTTCCTTTGCATCCTACTTGAGCATAAACACTGCTGACTTTTTCGTATTTCATGGTATTTTTCAGATCAATGCACTGAACAGATCTGGACATGCTACCACAAAACAGCACAACTGTGTGTGGCTGTACAGTGTCATCAGACCAATCCAGACATCCAACAACAGACGTTTCTTAAGACCAATGGTCTGATTGACTCCCAAACATGTGCGGCAGCATGTCATTATACTGTCTGTCTTGCAAAGCCATCTAACGTTGATCAAATTAAAAGTGCAACACAGATTGATGTAATGACATTTTTTAGACTGAAAACGTTTTCCAGAAAAATTAAGCCATGAAGCCAAAGTCTTGAATAACACACTTCTCTACAGAAGACCAGGAGAAAAATCATTCAAAAGTAAAGCAACCATTACAAATCTTTCCATTTTGTATCTTATGACTTTTCAATTATTTACATAAGATTTTAGTCCTAGACGAACAAATCAGATTTAAGTGCTTAACTCCATGCATAATAATTGAAGCATTAAATTAAAAGTGGAAGTACTGAATCATTCTCTTCAACTCATTATTTGGCTACTGGAGTCACTTATTAGCATACATACCAGTAAAAGAGTCAATACAGAGTTCAGAGTGTGGGCTATGTGAACAAGTGTCAAGTTATTTTTTTTTTTTATCCCAATATGTGCATGGGAAATTCCATACACAATTTTCAAAGCCCATTCTGTGCACGCACACAAGGCCCCAGAAGTTTCAAGAACAGTATTCTTCTGTAAAACAACAATTGAGTGGACAGCTAAAATAAAATATGTTAGCTCATGCTGTACATCCTAATTTCTAGCTTCTTTCATTTTAATAAAACAAATTTTAAATCATACAAGTTATTTTATGTCTCAACTAGAAGTTTGTCGAGGGCTCCTAGCAGCCCTGGCATTCTAACTGAGAACAACTAAAATAAACTGAATTATGAAATAGAATGGAAACATCACAGCTAGATTTATGAATATTACTGCAAAACAAAAAGATTCGTTCCTAGTAAATAGTTACTTTCCTAACATGGTTTTGATTTATATAGTGGCTTTCCACTAGTAAACAAATGATTCACCATTATACTCAATGCGTAATACACTTCAATCCTGAACATTTAATTTTGAACTTAAGTAAAATCTCCTTTCTGTATACCATTTTAAAAACAATTGTGCTCCTTCAGAATTTATCCCACTAAGCCAAGGGCAACTTATTTATCCATCATGAGATACCATAGAACTCAGAAAGCATCACAACTGCACAAAGTCTACGCAAGTCAGAAAGCACACCGGCCCTTGCACAGTGAAAGAAAGTCTCCACAGTAATGGACATCCCGCTCTCACCATTTCTTGTTCCGAGGCTTCAGTTCCTCAGCCGCATTCCTCAAGAAGATGTAATTCTTTTTCTGGGGATTGTAATACTCGTGTCCCTGTCAAACAAAACAGAGGGGGAAAAAAATTAGCAGAGGTCACACTGGTTTTCACTCGAGTTCAGTATTAAGACATAGAACTTACTTTCATCCTTTATCGTAACTGTATCTAAGTAACAAAGACAACACCAAATCATAAAATCAACATTCTAAAGGCCCGTTCACAGTTCATACCAGGAAAACGAATCTACCCATATTTTGAAGAATATGAGTAACCAAACAGGCCCCATTGACTTCCATCGTATGGAAATTAAAAATAAAATAAAAAATCAATGGGGCCCATCAACTGTTTGTTTACCAACATTCTTAAAAATATCTACTTTTGTGTTCAGTAGAAAAAGAAATTCATACAGGTTTGAAACAACTTGAGGGTGAGTAAATGACAATTTAAATTTTTTGGTGAACTACCCATTTAATGACAATTTGTATTCTAATTGCATATTCCCACCTACTGGGCGGTTGTGCACATTTTTTTTAATTATTTTTTTTTAATCTTAAAACAGTTTTTTTATTACTGTGAACGAATTATATTGTTTGTTTAAAGGTGCATTAAGCAACTTTTCATGTTAAAAAAATACCCGTTTTCTAACCCATACATGCTTAAACAATTTCCTGATGGGCTGAATGAGCCCTTCTCTGATCACTGAGATTGTCTCTATAATCCTGTAAGGTAAAATAAATAAGAGGGATTCGGGCCGGAATTTTAGACTGGGCGTGACGTCATGCGCGTTCACGGCACGCTCACCTGGCTGTCTGGCAGGTTTGTGTAGAAACCGCCATTCTCCGTAGAAGATGGATTCTAAGAGACCGGCTTGTAGTTCATTTCAAACACCAACGCAAACTCCACGTAAGATAAAAAAAAGAAAACTTTTGTCCGTGAGCGTGCACACTTCTGGCTGCAGTTTCGCTTGCCGCCAGAGGGGGCATAGTTCTGCAAAAACTCAGAGACTTGCGCAATGCACCTTTAATGCTAAATATATAAAATATACATATAAATAAAAAAAGTAAGATTGAACTAAATCAATACAGTCTGTGCTTGCAAAGATATGGCTGTAAAAAAATATTTTTTATGTTTAGCCATTTTACTTCCACGTTTGTTGTGAAATGTATCACATATCTATTTTATTATAGAAATACATTATATAGACAATGTCCCGTTTTTATTAAAAAACATTTTGAATGAACATTGAAGTGTGAGATGAGAATATAATAAATTAATTATGGAGTAAAATGAAGAAGATGTTATAAGTAAACTAACTCTGACTGGAACAAAAGTTAAAGGGATAGTTCACTTTGAAATTAATTTTTGGTATGTTTTAGCTTACCTCAAGGGCATCCAAGATGTAGGTGTCTTTTTTTCCGCAGTAGTTTCAATTTTGATATTTTTAGGTCAAACCGTTCTTGTCTGTCAGTCATATAATGCAGGTCGATGGTCACTGTCTCAAAACACAAGCACAGAGTCCAAATTAAAACAATTCCCCGTCGTCCAAATTAAACAATTCCCCATCGTAAGTACACATTGATGGCCTAAGACACGAAACGAGCGGTTTGTGTGAGAAAACGAACAGTATTTATATCGTTTTTACCTCTTATACGCAGCCATGTCGAAGTGATCTGATCTGACGTGTACGCAGACTGGTGCATAGATATATACACTAGATGTCGCCTTAAAGACATTCGTTCCAATGAACTGCCGTAGACAAGGCGACATCTAGTGTGTATATATCTATGCACCAGTCTGCGCACACGTCAGATCAGATCACTCGGACATGGCTGCGTATAAGTGGTAAAAACGATATAAATACTTTTCGTTTTCTCACACAAACCGCTCGTTTCGTGTCTTAGGCCATCAATGTGTACTTACGATGGGGAATTGTTTAATTTGGACGACGGGGAATTGTTTTAATTTGGACTCTGTGCATGCTCTTTGAGATAATGACCATAGACCTGCATTATATGACTGACAGACAAGAACGGTTTGACCTAAAAATATCAAAATTGAAACTACTGCGGAAAAAAAGACACCTACATCTTGGATGCCCTTGAGGTAAGCTAAAACATACCAAAAATTAATTTCAAAGTGAACTATCCCTTTAAGGTTATCCACAAACATAACCGGGAATGTCACATAACCTGCTATCTGGAATACCCCCAGATGACATGCCTGTAGCACACACTAATAAACTAAACATTCTTGTGCATTGGTGTGGACGCTTATATAGTTATAGTAATTGATGTGAACATCTAAGGCAATGATGCTAAATGCTGGGATTGAAAAGTCCAGCTGTATTTTATCACTAATTTTTTTCTGTATATGATTAGTCCTTAAAATGCTTAAAAGACGAGGAGCAAGTACAATAGTCGACTTGATTATACAATTGTTTTTTCTGTATCTTTTTGGCCATTGCGTTGTGCCTTACTTGCACTTAAAGGGATGGCTCAGAGTAATTTCAACCTAGGGTCCTTTGCACCATGACCTTGAGCTAGGTTGAAATTACTCTGAACCATCCCTTTAATGTCCTACCATGAAAGCTGCATTAGGGCAGTGTGCCAACAATTCAAAAGACCAACTTCTAAAAATGTGGCTAAAGATCCTTGGATTCTGTTTGATTCCGTTGCACTGTCAAGCTATTTTTGAATACAAGAATGTGTCTTGTGTTAACTACTCATTCAGGCAACCCATAGACTAGTCAATTTTAAACCTATTAAAAGCAAATCCTTTGCAGTCTCTTTCATGAATGCCATATTTTCCAGATCACTTTAGCATTACTGTTCTGTCTCCAATGCAATAATGTTTGCTTTCTAGCTGATAAACCATCACACTGTTGTTGAATTCAATATTATAAAACCAGTTTCAAAGTTAAGCATCCAACCATATGAGACTAAGAGAATCTGGGGCAAACTTAAGAAAGGCGCTGTACTTTTGACATTACATAAAAATTATGGTTCCTAAGCATAAATATTGTATAAATGTATATTTGCCCTTCATATTAAAAATACACTGCTATGAAATTGACCATAGGAGCTTAAGTGAAGCTTAATCTACCAGATATCCTAACTGACAATAATACTATACTAAACATTTTTATACTTTAACAAACAAACCTAAAATCTAATCTAAAGTAAATTATCTGATGTTAGAAAAAACTAAATCAGTTATTTTATTTTACTGTCCAAAACGCTCATATTATTTCTGATGTTTAATAACATACAAATGTTAAATATTACTTGAGAATGTACCTTAGACCAGTCATAGCTGGAGGCGTAGGCAAATATGTTCCCATTGTTATTGAAGCAACAGGCTGTTATTGGTTGATCTAATTGTTCAGAGGTCTTCAGCTTAGTGCGGGCATCTTTATCCCAGAAACTGAAGCGCCCATCAGAGCCTACTGTTGCCAGAGTGCCATGGACAGGGTGAAAGGAGATAGCATTTACCTACAACAGAGAAACAAACAGCATGACCATTTTCAGTTAGCTGAACAACAGGCAAATTAGGCAAAAGGTATTATTTTTTTAATATTGTCTTTGATATAACACTGGCCAGCCTTAGACTAGACGAAATACTCTAGCAAAATTTGCATTGCATTTAAAAAAAGTACTCAAAAACTAGAAAACTCACAGCATAAATATCTTGGGGTGTTGCAGTATTGGTTCCATTTGACCTGTGGCACTTAAAGGTGAAATTGTCCTTGGCTCTGGGTTAAAAGATATATATTAGATAAAAAGATATTCTGTGTTAAATGTATAAAGCAGATCAGATACAGACTTACGGGTTAGGTGGGTTTATGTAGTGAATGGCAACTCGGCCCTCAATGCTGCCCAGTGCAAAACCAGTAGGTTTACTCTGCTTGTCCTTAAATATAGCCACACAGCGGTGCTGTTAAACAAAACACACAAGTTTAATACACTGTTTGCAACAGTATCTGCATTTTGCAGAGAAGAAAGAAACAATATAAAAGGTGAAATGGGCAATAAAACAACACAACAAAAGCAAACATTTTAGAGAAGTTATGCAGGGCAACTACAGAGACTTTGGTGAACTTAAGCAAGAGACTGCCCAAAATTGAAAAATGTTACGACCCAAAAAAAAAAAAAACACCCATAGAAGTACTGTAGACCATAAAGCTTATGTGCTATATTCAAAGTCATCTGAAGCCATACAATAGTATTCCTCACACAAAACTAAAACAACTAAAGTAGTTATCCACCAAAAATCTTAAAATCCTCAAATTTAATTAAAGGATTAGTTCACTTTCAAAATAATTTTTGCTGATAATTTACTCACCCCGATGTCATCCAACATATCCATGTCTTTCTTTCTTCAGTCGAAAAGAAATTAAGGTTTTTCAGGAAAACATTCCAGGATTTTTCTACACAGAATGGACTTCAATGGCAACCAACTATTCCAATGTTCAAAGAAGGTTCAAATGTCTGTCTCAATGCAGCTTCAAAGTCTCGACACGATCCCAGTCGAGAAATAAGGGTCTTATCTAGCGAAACGATCGGTCATTTTCTAAAAAAACAAAAACAATTATACACTTAACCATAAATGCCCGTCTTGTACCATCTCTGAGATGCGCCACGTATTACGTCATCACGTTGGAAAGGTCACGAAATTAAAAAAAAATATATATAATAATAATAATAAAATAAAACAAAGATGTCGGACGATTTTGAAGTTGGAGGAGAAAATGAGATGGAATTTTTCGCCCTTTCCTACCTTTTTGAACCGGAGTACACAGGCAAATAACTTAGATAGATGACGTGACGCGTGACCTTTCCAACGTGATGACGCAATGCGTGGCACATCTCAGAGATGGTACACGACGAGCATTTGTGGTTAAAAAGTATATATCTCATATATACATATATGTTTAGCTAGATAAGACCCTTATTTCTCGACTGGGATCGTGTCGAGACTTTGAAGCTGCATTGAGACAGACATTTGAACCTTCTTTGAACATTGGTATAGTTGGTTGCCATTGAAGTCCATTATATGGAGAAAAATCCTGGAATGTTTTCCTGAAAAACCTTACCGGTAATTTCTTTTCGACTAATGAAAGAAAGACATGGATATCTTGGATGACATCGGGGTGAGTAAATTATCTGCAAAAAAATTTTGGAAAGTGAACAAATCATTTAATTCCTCCATATTTTTAAACTTGGCAAGTAACAGGTGGTTACAAGATATGAGAGAACCAAAAGGTGAGTAATGAATAATGATAATTCACTCAGAGGTTCAAGCATGAAGTGCCAAAACCCTATTGTTATTGTAAGGATTTTTACTATTGGGGGTTCAAGCGCGTAGCCCTGAAACCCTATTGTAATTGTTAATTTCCAAGGATCAGTATTCTCACCTTAAACTGATCGGGCAGACCAAAGAATCAATATTGGTTCATAAAAATGAGAATCGAATAAAATTACCCAGCCCTAGTTACTTCTTAAATGGTGTTAGAAAGCACTAAAATGACACTGACTTTACAGAAAATATAGATTTCAGGATTTCATGTTTTGTGCATTTGTTACATATCACACACACATATGAGTTCTTGGAGTATATTTTAATTGAATTGCCGTGAAATCGCGTTTTCCGGAGACAAAAAAGATGGACAAAAAAGATGGCATATGACCTAATCAATGTACAGTCTTTTTAGATATATTGCAGTATTTATTGCAGTATTTATTTATTGTATATTCACATTACATTGTCACAAAATACAAAATATTTTTATTATTATTATTATTTCTATGCTATAGTAATACATTTCAACAAGGAGAGCAGCTCGCACGGATAATAGTAGAAGATTTCTTACCAAAAAAATACTTTATTTAGAGTTCAAATGCGAAGACAAGGCGTTTTTGATTCACATCGTCATGTGTATTGTATGTTTTCAAATAAAAAAAATTTCATCTTTGCATTTGGCTTCTAAATAAAGTTGTTGTTTTTTGTAAGAAAATTATTATGTGTCCGAGCTCCTCTCCTTGTTGAACTTTGATGTTTTTTGAGCTTACACACCAAAATAATTTAATTACTAACGCCTTCTGTATTTTGCTCGGACGTTTTTTTTTTGCTGTTTTGGGCGTTTTTGCAATGGTAATACCATATTCCCTTTTGTCTTCATAAAATTATATTATAAAATTTGCAGTCATGAATTTTTCTAATCAATTATTTCAAAAATTCAGTGCTTAGAAATTAACTAATACGGACCTGATGCTTCAGAGGCGAATCTATACGTCGAAACTCTGAAGGCTGATTTTCCAACTGGTAAACAATAAGACCACGTTCTGCTGTAGCAACAACAGCCATTGGATATACCTACAAAACAACAGAGATGTGCATAAAATGATTTCAAGAAATAATTTCAGAAAAAATACAGTTTATGTACCATGTACTCAGATGTTAAAATAGAAAGAGGTTCACTTTGCTAGTCAAGTACACACACACAAAATTAACTCAAGCTATCAATTACACTGGAAGAGTGAAAGAAACAGATAACCTTCTAAATTGAAACTATAACAAATAATTCAAATCGCACTCCTTTACCACATCTGCACAGTAACACCTCTCTGGCATCTGCAGGGACATCATGGGGTTTGGGGAACGTGTATCCCAAAACTGTCAAAAAAATAGAGAGGTAGAGAAACAGCTGCCAGAAACTGAGGCTGCAACATTTGGTCAAAGAAATATCATTTTGCGATTTTGTCAGATACTTCACACTGAACTGTGATAAAAAAGGAAAAAAAGTCGGCACACCATGGCTCCAAAAATGTGAAAATTTTATAATAGACTCACACACAGGTGGTAACGTTTCGAGCGCGTAGGCTCTTCGTCAGACAATTAAGAGTTAAACACACCACGCCTTTATACTCACAGGTGACATTAATCTTTGAGAAACTTAAGTGATCTTAAAGAAACGGACGAATATCAAATTCTTCATTTAATCCCCTAGGTGCCATAGTATCTAATGTGTAAATCCAGAAGGTTTTGCGTTTTAGAAGTAAATTATTGATGTCCCCTCCGTGCCGTGGACACTTCACCAATTCTATACCTAGGTATTGTAAGGTAGAAACAGAATGTCTAAAAGTAGCAAAATGCTGAGCGACCGGACTTTTGAAATCTCGATTTCTGATAGCGCAACGATGTTCTGAAATGCGGTTTTTTAAAGATCTACTCGTTTTGCCCACATAGCAAAGGCCACAAGGGCAGCGCAGCATGTAAATTACATTAGTCGTTTTGCACGAAATTGTCACATCAATTGGACATCAATAATTTACTTCTAAAACGCAAAACCTTCTGGATTTACACATTAGATACTATGGCACCTAGGGGATTAAATGGAAGAATTTGATATTCGTCCATTTCTTTAAGATTCGTTCTTGATGATGTTATTTTGGTTTATGCAGGTATCATTATTTAAATGGATAGTAATTTTGTATGTTTACTTTGATTCTCACATTTAATATGCATTTACTTTTGTATTTTTTCCTTTGCCTTTATTTGTTTTTCTGGGTGACATTGGTATTATTATTATTATTATATAATTATTATTTGTATTTTTTTTGGGGGGGGGGGGGGGGGGGGGGGGTGTCACCTGTGAGTGTGTTTAGCTCTTAATTGTCTGACGAAGAGCCTACGCGCTCGAAACGTTACCACCTGTGTGGGAGTCTATTATTAAAAGTTCATATTTTTGGAGCCATGGTGTGCCGACTTTTTTTCCCTTTTTTATTAATTTTCTTGTCGAGCACCCAATTTGAGCAATAAATTGCTTTGGATGTGCATGCTTTTGATCTGATTTTACACTGAACTGTGATACAATTAACTAACAACTACAACTTAAGATACATTGGACTAAAAGAGATCCAAGCACACTTGCAAGCCCAATTTGATGAAAATATTTTTTTTATGATCTTCAGACCAAGACAAACAGAACTGACCAAAAAGAACTGTCACTGGACAATGTTCCACCAAAGGATTGCAGTTTAAATACATCTTGGTCAATAAATTATAAAATATGCGAATGTGAAGAAGTGAATCTGGCATGCTTTTTGTGGTGTAATAAGTTGCACTAGGCCATATGAGGATTTAGACTATATTTCAACTGTGCAGCCCTAAATTCATCAAAGATGGGTTCCAGCACCTTCAGTGTTTTGTCCCAGCTGCCAGTCATAATACAGCTGTAGTTTGGTGCTTTTATCCAGTGAATTGTCTTGATTGGGCCTTCATGCTGGTCAAGGGAAAAAGTTGTAGAGCCTGTTAATCATAATGTAACCAACACAACTGAAATACATATACTTAAAGGTATGGTACGGGCTTTGCTAATAATTGACTTTAATTAGCCCATTATGCAGAAGCATAAGAATATAAAATGAACAAATTAACTTCCTACTTGCGCTATCTGAATGGTCTGATTGCTGTTCAGATCCCACATTTTGGCAGTTTTGTCACAGGATGCTGTAAATACTTTACTGCCATCCTGTTAATACAAAGCACAGAAGCAGAATTGGGTGAGAGGATGTATCATGTCAGTTAGTAATAAAAAGAATATGGAAAATAGGACTCTGTTGGTTCAAGATTCTGACTTCTGACAGGAGTACCAAATTGTATGCAAGGCACAAAAAAAAAAGTCCAACAAACTATCCATTTCTTATTTAGAATAATTAAGAACCTCCATTCAATTTATGAAATCCTAAATGGATTACAACAATTCTTCTGCATTTCAGTAGAACAGTTTAGAGCGAAGTGAAAAAACAAATTCTGTGTAAAATTATATGCCAGCTCTGACCCAAAACCAGAAATAAAGCAAACAAGCATAACAGCCTAGGATTACATGCAGTTTTGATGTCTTTAAATTGTGCAAATGTAATGTCTAATCTGAGTCAGTATTGTGGCTTTTATTGTGTAAATGAAATGCCTAATCTGAGCAACCAGCATGAGAAGTTTGTTTTTGTGCAAATCAGTGCATGTCTTCGTTTTCTGAGATTGTGCACAAGAACGATTTGTGCATTTGCAAAAATGTGTCCAGTGAGTAAGATTCCCATATATTTTTACTTTAAAATAGACTTTATGGTGAATAATGTTGGATGGTTGGAATGTTGGAAGTCTTTAAGATGTTAAAATTACCCACTAATAATTAGGCTATGTGTGCGCATGATCTTACATCACTCCAGCACACATCCAGAACTGGGCCTGTGTGCATCTGCTGGGCTTTAGGGACAGTTTGACCATTATCTTGAACCTCCCAGCACCGCACCTGAGTTAAACAATACATAAGCAAATGTATCAGTTGCAAGCTGAAAGAAGGGTTATTCAACAACTACGAAGATGCAATAACATATTTGTAAGTGGAAATTACAGTCAATGTGGTACAAATATAAAAATACTGACAGAAAGAAACACAAGTGAAAATTTATATTTAGGATAGGAGAAATGACTATGTCAACGGCTTACGTCATTGGCCCACGAGCCTCCGACGAGAAAGTTCCCAGGCATCGTAGGAGGACTGAATGCCAAGCAGCTTATGCTGTCATCGGGTGGCGATGTTACTTCAACATCCTATTAACGACACCTCAATTTAATTAGCATGCACATATAATAATATAAATATAAGATATGTACGGATATTATATTTCTGTATTTACCTTCATTGGATTATGACTATCTGTGGTGGTGGTGCCAAATACACCCGTTCCCGCGGACCCAAAACCCGTGTTCGTCCCGAATAAACTCATTTCAGTCCGTTAAGAGCAGATCAAACAGCAATGAATCAGATCCTATACACAGAACATGCGATATAGTATTAACACGTGACAACAAAGATCATCTACAATACCTAACGTAACACCGATTCAAGTCAATTTAACGGTAACGTTAACAAACGGCTAAGTTACTATTTTGAAGGTGCCTGAAATGAATATCATAGCCAGGTTATAAAAAGCATATTATCATGTTCACGTGCATTAAACCACAAACTGTGCGATGGGTTTTAATAACGTTAGCCTTCAGAAAATACAATTAAATTATAGGCCTGTGCAAGATCTAAATTATTGACAATATGCTATCAAAATATCTTAACCATCTAAACTCACTAACTGCCGCGGAAATATTTGATTACTCCCATAAAACCGGTTCCCGCTTTAGAAACGATACACACATACATACACACACTCTGCGAAAAGCACTTCCGTCGCTCAATTATTTTGGACGTGCTTTGATGACGTCATTCGTTGGTTTCAAAACCGACATCTTTAATTTAAGTTACTTCTTTGTTTAACATCACGGTTAAAGAGCCTGTTAAATATTTAGGTATTTCAATTACCAGAGATTTGAAGGTTAGTTTGGTTTTAGTTTAATTTTGAAAATAAAATGCAAAAAGGCAACAGACTTGAATCAACAAATCTTGAATTGCTGGTTGCAGAGAGATATATATCATTTTTTGGAAGAATTATTTTATCCAAAGTTGAATATTTATCTATATTGATTTATCCTGCTTTTGCTCCCTCTTTAGCTATTATGAAAACAAGTAATCAAATAATTTATGACTTTATCTAGAGGCACAAACCGATTATATATATTTTTTAAATCTGACATTATCAAGTCATATGACCAAGGTGGTTTGAATGTGATTGAATTCGAGTATGAATATTTTGTGACTTTATTTGAAGTGACTTCAAATGTTTTTATGTAACACTGATAGCTTTTGGTATGTTGTGCCTTCAGCTCTGTTTTGTAAATTGGGTGGAATTCACGTTCTTCTCAAATGTGAATTTACCCAAACTCTCAGTGAAACTATCAGCATTCCACCAACAAGTTTTATTATTTTGGAAATTGGCACACACACACACACACACACACACACACACACACACACACACACACACACACACACACACACACACACACACACATAATTGTACACCCCTACAATACTCCTATATGGAATAACAAATATATTTTACATAGAGACGAGGACTGGTTAAGTAGAAATATTTGGTCTGTGCTGGACCTAATGAATGAGAATGGTAACATGGTTCCCTCTCTTATTCGAAAAATTGTGGTAGTCTATATGTTGGTGATTACATATTTTTCTCATGTCATTTTTCTAGCTTCTTTTGGAGAACATTATATTATTGGCAAAATACTTTATACATAAATTTAGATTATTTAAATCCCCTTCATTTGTTTATTATATTCAGAAATGATTTAAAATACTTCTCAGATGCCCTCAGGAAAATGAAAAACCAAAATGCAATAAAACTTTATAATTTGTTTGTATAATACAATCTGTTGTAGTTTTTTTTTTTTTTTCTATTATTATTATTATTATTTCCTTTTTGTGTTGAGCCTTCCATTTTTTCTCTGTATATTGACTGTTTTATGCCATTTTGATGTATTCAGATTTTGTATAAAAATAAAATCTTTCATTTTATTTTACCGTTCCAGTCATATATCGTTTTTTTATAACATTACAAAATTCAGCCAAGAACGAAGATGAAAAAAATAACATAGGATGTAGGTATATTGAGAGATCCCTGAGTAAACTAAAAAAGATAATCCCATACACTTAAATATATAAATAATAATAATAATGGACTGCAGCAGACCCCTGCGTCTCGGCTAAGAATCCTCTCTTATGTGGTGCAACATACAAAAATGTCTCAAAAAGCCGTTTTAATTGCTGCCGCCATAACACTGTCTGGCTACTTGCAAATATCTCACCATAGTCCTTATTGTTTTCTAACAGCATTTTTATGTTCTGAGACCCTGTCCTTCAAGCACTGCTTTGTTCTTACAATGTAAAAAAATAAAAAATAAAAACACTATATGATAAGATAACCATACACCACATATTATCTGTTATAACTGATTTTTATTTTTTTATTTTTTTTATGTTTACCTTTATTTTGCAATTATTTTGTCTAAGCCAGGTGGTTTTATTCTTGCTCTATACACTGAAAAAAATGATTCTGACCCCTTGTAAATGTTACATGTTTTTATCTGGTTAATTTCACTGATTTTAATGTGTTATTTAATCTTTTAATCTAGTATATTTTATTATTAATTTTCAAATTCACTGCCCTTGTTTAAAACAAGGTTAATTTCATTCAATTAAAAGTAATTAGAAAAAAATAAGTTTAATTTAATTTCCATATAGGCCTACACTGTAAAATGAATACGCTATATCTACTCAATAAAATTGTGCAGATTACAAGCAATATTATTAATTAAATTTAACACATTAGAATTGAACAACAATTAATCTAATTAATTCCTTAAAAGTTAACCATTTAATTTTTTTTAAACAAAAATATTTGAATAACAGACAGACGTCAAAGATGAATTAAGAACTCTTTATTTTGTATTGCCAACATTGAAGACACCTGATGTTAACAAGCAGAATCACTGAAGGAGAAAACCGTAATGTTAAAACCGTAATTTTAAGTCACCATTATGGGGATCGCTCTCGGTTACTAACGTAACCTCGGTTCTAGATGAGGGAACGAGTGTTGCGTAAGCTAGCTTACGCTACGGGAAAAACCCTTTTCTCGAGAATACTGAAGCCAAAAATTGAATTCGAATTTTGCATTAGTTTAAAACGCATTGCTGCATAAGCAGACCTAGGCAGAGCGACTCGCGCGCCTATTGGTTGCTCAGCAGCAACTGCTGCAACCTATCCAGGGCCTGCTCGTGACGAAGGACCAATGAGGGCGCGTCACGTCCCGCCAGAATGGGCGTGGTTACAGGCTATAAAAGCAGGCCCGTGAGGTTATTCTCTGGTTTTTCAATCGGAAGCGAACCAGAAGTAGCACAAGCACGGCAGGGTTACGCAACACTCGTTCCCTCATCTAGAGAGAACCGAGGTTACGTTAGTAACCGAGAGCGTTCTCTTACGAGAGTACTCTCGTGTTGCGTAAGCTAGCTTACGCTACGGGAACCCAATGTAAAACGCAGTGCGTGCTAGAGAAGGTCCACATGCACGTTTCCAAGGGCATGTGCCCGGGGACAAACGTAAGTGGTAATATCTGGGCCGACGAGGGGTGGGCCCAGGGAGTGATAACCATTCCAGAGTGTGGGAATGGGTGCTTAATACAGTAGAACAGCCAGGTACATCCGTGGGCTGAACTAAGAATGATAACACTGCCTGTCAGCCACCTGAACCCGAAGGACAGGTGAAAATCGATCACAGACAGGAAGACCTGGTCTGCCGATCTGGAGCCTGTGTATAACACAAACCACACACAGTCTGTGTCGATCTGCAGCGAGAGCGAACAGAGCTAGTATGTTAGACTGACAACAGTTTAGCCTGTAGGGCAGGCACCTCCAGGTGATAAATGTAGACGGAGAGGCCCAGCCCGCCGACATACAAATATCATGGAGTGAAACTCCGCGAGACCACGCCCACGACGAGGCCATCCCTCTGGTGGAGTGCGCTCTGACGCCCAGAGGGCAATGAAGGTTCTTAGACCTATAAGCCATAGCGATAGCGTCAACTATCCATCTGGACAGGCTCTGTTTCGATGTGGCTAAGCCCTTAGTGCGGCCACCAAACGAAACGAAGAGCTGCTCTGACTGCCTGAAAGCATCAGACCGTTCGACATATATTCTCAGCGCCCTGACAGGGCAGAGAAAATTCACATCGTCCTCACCCTCAGATCTCGGAAGAGCTGACAGTGAAATGATCTGAAAGCACTTTGGGGACATAACTGTGCCTCGGTTTAAGGATGACTTAGAGTCATTAGGCCCAAACTCCAAGCACGAAGCACTCACAGAGAGCGCGTGAAGGTCACCCACTCGCTTAACTGAAGCGAGAGCCATGAGAAAAGCGGTCTTCAGTGAAAGATACCGCAAATCCACGGACTGAAGGGGTTCAAAGGGTTCGCCCTTCATGGCATCCAGGACCAAGGAGAGGTCCCAGGCTGGAACCAGAGGGGGCTGAGGAGGATTTAACCTCCTAGCTCCTCTTAGGAACCTAACAATGAGGTCGTCTCTACCCAGTGACCGGCCATGCAAAGGTTTTGTAAACGCAGCAATGGCCGCCACATACACTTTGAGCGTGGAGGGGGACCTGCCCTCGTCCAAAAGCTCTTGCAGAAAGGAGAGAACCTCTGTAACGCTACAGCACTGTGGGTCTAAGTTTCGGGCCGAGCACCAGCCGGAAAACACTGACCATTTAGAGGCGTAGAGCCTTCTCGTAGAGGGTGCTCTAGCCTGAGTAATTGTGTTCAACACTGCCGCTGGGAGGTCAGCGGGTACCCGTTGATGGCCCATGCATGCAGGGCCCATAAGTCAGGGCGCGGGTGCCAGATCGCGCCCCTGGCCTGGGAGAGGAGATCTTTCCTCACCGGAATCGGCCACGGGGCCGTGCTCGTCAGTTGCATCAACTCTGAGAACCACACTTGATTCCTCCAGAGCGGCGCCACGAGGAGCACAGAGCATTTGCTCTCCCTGATGCGCTTGATTACCTGTGGTAACATTGCGATCGGGGGAAACGCATAGAGCGGACGGCTGGGCCAGTCGTGGGCCAGCGCATCTCTCTGTTTCGTGAAGAATACTGGGCAGTGCGCCTTCTCCGTCGACGCAAAGAGGTCGACATCCGCTCTGCCGAAGATGTCCCATAGTAACTGGGCTATCTGAGGGTGCAGGGACCATTCCCCGGGGGGAACGTTGTCCCTGGACAGCATGTCTGGGCCCACATTTTGGCAGCCCGGGACATGTGATGCTCTCAGCGAGCGCAGGTTGTGATGGGCCCACAAGAGGAGGCGTTCCGCCAGCTTGTGAAGGCTCCGTGACCTGAGACCGCCCTGGCGGTTGATGTATGACACCACTGACATGTTCTCCGTGCGGACCAAAACGTTGTGGCCTTTGAGGAGGGGGAGAAAGTATCTCAAGGCATTTTCGACCGCTTTCATCTCCAGACAGTTTATGTGTAGGCGCCTTTCTGAGGCTGCCCACAGACCAAACACTGGTCTGCCCTCGTAGAGGGCGCCCCAACCTGAGTTGGATGCGTCTGTCGAGATTACTTTTCGTCTCGAAGTCATGCCCAGATCCACTCCTGACTGATACCAGTCTGCCGCCTTCCAGGGATTCAGTGCTGTGACACAGTTCTGAGTTACCCTGAGGCGAACGCGGCCAGCGGACCATGCTCGCAGTGCTGCGGCGGGCGCATGAAAAGCAAGCCCAGTTGAAGCACTGCCGAGGCCGAAGCCATAAGACCCAGCATCCTCTGAAAACGTTTGAGAGGAAAAATGCTGCCGGTCCTGAAAGCTGCAGCTGAGCGCTGAATCTGCAGCGCGCGCTGTGACGTCAGCCACGCTGTCATTGACACAGACTCTAAGTCTGTTCCCAGAAAAGAGATTCTCTGGATGGGAGACAGTAAACTCTTGGTCCAGTTGATTTGGAGACCCAAATCCCGTAAATGGTCGAGTAATAGAGCCCTGTGCGCTATTAACTCTGACTCTGACTGGGCTAGAATAAGCCAGTCGTCCAGATAGTTCAGTATTCGCATCCCCCGTTGTCTCAGGGGAGCGAGTGCTGCATCCATGCACTTCGTGAATGTACGGGGTGCTAAGGACAGACCGAACGGCAGGACGGTGTACTGATAGCTCAGACCCTCGAAGGCGAATCGCAAGAAAGGCCTGTGATGGGGCGCTATTTGAATCTGAAAATATGCGTCTTTCAGATCCACAGAGATAAACCAGTCCCTCGGGCGAATTTGCGCGAGAATTTGACTGGTCGTGAGCATTTTGAACGATCTCTGCATAAGGGCTTTGTTCAGCCGTCTGAGATCTAGGATGGGTCTGAGACCGCCATCCTTCTTTGGAATGAGGAAATATCTGCTGTAAAAACCTGACTCACTCAGTGTGTGAGGGACGGTTTCTACGGCTCGTTTCTCTAACAGTTTCGCAATCTCGGCGCGAAGTAGGTGTGCTACTTCGCTGTTCACCGTGGTTTCGACCCTGGCTCGAAAGCGAGGGGGTCTGCGAGCGAACTGTAGTGAATAGCCTCATTCTACCGTGTTCTGTACCCATTCTGACACGCCCGGCAGCTCCCTCCATGCCTTTATGTGAAAAGCTAGAGGGAGAATAACGTGCGGGCTGTTGTCGCTGTGTGTGTGTGGCACATATCTCACAGCGCCTGAGAGAGAGCGCGCGCTCATGGAGGCGCGCGCGCTTCGCACACACATAACACAGCTCGTGTCTGGTAGAGGGTGATTTACACACGGGACAGGTTTTGTGTTTATTGACGGGGGCTCTGAATGAGTGCTTATCACAGAGCAGCCCGTGTTTGTGTGTAGGGATGAGCGCTGTACAGCGGGCACCTTTTCCACATTCAAAACACACATATGTTTATGAATATGGGCCGTGAATGAGTGTGAATCACTGAACCGGCCGTGTTTGTATGTAGGCGCGAACACTGTGGAGTGGGCACATGACCCACATTTATAACACCATCGGCGTGAGCCGGATAAACAGACAGAATGCTCTTTCTGTGATATATTTGGGCGGCCGTAAAAATGGCCTTTGGGTACAGGCGAGCGTGTTGTGTAACGGGCTCGTTGACTGTGAAATACACATCTCCAGTCACCTCTGCTGAGGGGACTGTGAGAGCGAGGCGCGCTGATTTTGATGGCGGTCCGGCCGCAGCGGGACTCGACCATCTTCGTCTTCCTAACACGGTCAGGAAGACTTTGAGGGCTCTGCCTTCAGCACAATCTTGGACCGGGGTCCCTGAGGGGGAGGCGGTCTGTGGCGGCTGGAAGAGCGTGAGCGCTGCTGGGAATCCCTCGGCTGACGGCGCTGTGAGGCTGACGGCGAGGGAGGCTGTGGCGCTGATTTCCGGTTGGACGGCTGCTTAGAGCGGCCCGTAGTGGAACTGGAGCGCTTCGGCAAGAAATGCCGCATAGCCTGGGAGGTTTTCTGTACCTCGGAGTACCGCTCCGAAAAACCCTTGACAGCCGGGCCGAAGAGACCGGATGGCGCCACGGGCGCGTCGAGGAAAGTGGCTCTGTCGGACTCCTTCATGTCGGACAGCGTCAACCACAAGTGTCTCTCGGTGACAGTGAGAGACGCCATATTCCTCCCGATGGCCTGAGCAGCGGACTTAGTGGCTCGTAGCGCTAAGTCGGTCGCGCTCCTGCCATCCGGTGGAAGGTGGGCAGAGGTGCGTGGCTACCGGTTCCTCGACCGGAGGAATGCAGAGATAGCCTTTGTCTTTCGCGCCGTCTACTAGAGAGAGCGTCGAAGAGACAGTAGAGCGCAGCCTGGCAGAAAATGGCGCATTCTAGCTCTTAGTGAGCTCCTCGTGGAGCTCCGGAAGAAAGGGGGCAGGCCTCGTGTGAGGCGTCGAGCGGCGGCCTGGCAGAAAGCAACCGTCCAGCCTGCTGGGTGCAGGCTCGTCAGGAAGCGACCAATCGAGGCCGAGGTCCTCCACGGCCTACGTAAGCAGGTGAAGAAGCTCGGCGTCAAACGTAGACCGCACACCGCTCGATTCCTGAAGAGAAGGGGCGGGGTCCGGAATGGAGCCCGACCAGCCTTCGCAGTCAGAAGCCAGAAGAGAGCAGCTGTCCCCTTCTGCGTCATCTCCCCCCGACTCGATATGCACAGCGGGCGGCTGGCCGGCCGTGATAGAGGTGGGGGATGCAGAGAGCGATGCACACGGGGAGAGATCCGGCATGCAAGCGCTCGCGGCAGATGCCTCCAGCGTTCTCTGTGAACGGCGCTTTTTACGGCACGGCCCAGAAGAGAGAAGCGGAGGGGCGGGATCCACGCTGAAAGATGCTAGGCGAGCCCGCAGGGTCGCCATAGACATCACTTCACATTCCGGGCAGCCGCCCAGGGAAAGCGCGTGGTCCGCGTGTGTCTGTCCCAGGCAGGAAACGCACAGGATGTGGCGGTCCCTGTCGCTGAGATCGGCTCGGCAGGAGCCGCATTTTTTGAAAAGAGGCATTTGCAACAACGCCTCGCTCTTTTAGATGCAAGCGTGTGTGACGTAAATATGAAAGGATATCGGCGCCGGATAGCACAGCAGGAACGGCAGAAGAAGCGGCGAGATGGCCGGCTTGAAGCTCGTCCCGCTGAAGGCTCTTCGACGGCGCAGCTTCTCCGGAGAACAGCGAGGTGAGTGTCCACTTCGCTGAAGAGTTGAAAAATCAGAGAACAACCTCACGGGCCTGCTTTTATAGCCTGTAGCCACGCCCATTCTGGCGGGACGTGACGCGCACGGGCGCCCGCGCCCTCATTGGTGCTTCGTCACGAGCAGGCCCTGGATAGGTTGCAGCAGTTGCTGCTGAGCAACCAATAGGTGCGCGAGTCGCTCTGCCTAGGTCTGCTTATGCAGCAATGCGTTTTAAACTAATGCAAAATTAAGGATAATTTTTGGCTTCTCTCTCTCAGGCGCTGTGAGATATGTGCCACACACACACAGCGACAACAGCCCGCACGTTATTCTCCCTCTAGCTTTTCACATAAAGGCATGGAGGGAGCTGCCGGGCGTGTCAGAATGGGTACTGAACACGGTAGAACGAGGCTATTCACTACAGTTCGCTCGCAGACCCCCTCGCTTTCGAGCCAGGGTCGAAACCACGGTGAACAGCGAAGTAGCACACCTACTTCGCGCCGAGATTGCGAAACTGTTAGAGAAACGAGCCGTAGAAACCGTCCCTCACACACTGAGCGAGTCAGGTTTTTACAGCAGATATTTCCTCGTTCCAAAGAAGGATGGCGGTCTCAGACCCATCCTAGATCTCAGACGGCTGAACAAAGCCCTTATGCAGAGATCGTTCAAAATGCTCACGACCAGTCAAATTCTCGCGCAAATTCGCCCGAGGGACTGGTTTATCTCTGTGGATCTGAAAGACGCATATTTTCAGATTCAAATAGCGCCCCATCACAGGCCTTTCTTGCGATTCGCCTTCGAGGGTCTGAGCTATCAGTACACCGTCCTGCCGTTCGGTCTGTCCTTAGCACCCCGTACATTCACGAAGTGCATGGATGCAGCACTCGCTCCCCTGAGACAACGGGGGATGCGAATACTGAACTATCTGGACGACTGGCTTATTCTAGCCCAGTCAGAGTCAGAGTTAATAGCGCACAGGGCTCTATTACTCGACCATTTACGGGATTTGGGTCTCCAAATCAACTGGACCAAGAGTTTACTGTCTCCCAGCCAGAGAATCTCTTTTCTGGGAACAGACTTAGACTCTGTGTCAATGACAGCGCGGCTGACGTCACAGCGCGCGCTGCAGATTCAGCGCTCAGCTGCAGCTTTCAGGACCGGCAGCATTTTTCCTCTCAAACGTTTTCAGAGGATGCTGGATCTTATGGCTTCGGCCTCGGCAGTGCTTCAACTGGGCTTGCTTTTCATGCGCCCGCCGCAGCACTGCGAGCATGGTCCGCTGGCCGCGTTCGCCTCAGGGTAACTCAGAACTGTGTCACAGCACTGAATCCCTGGAAGGCGGCAGACTGGTATCAGTCAGGAGTGGATCTGGGCATGACTTCGAGACGAAAAGTAATCTCGACAGACGCATCCAACTCAGGTTTGGTCTGTGGGCAGCCTCAGAAAGGCGCCTACACATAAACTGTCTGGAGATGAAAGCGGTCGAAAATGCCTTGAGATACTTTCTCCCCCTCCTCAAAGGCCACAACGTTTTGGTCCGCACGGACAACATGTCAGTGGTGTCATACATCAACCGCCAGGGCGGTCTCAGGTCACGGAGCCTTCACAAGCTGGCGGAACGCCTCCTCTTGTGGGCCCATCACAACCTGCGCTCGCTGAGAGCATCACATGTCCCGGGCTGCCAAAATGTGGGCCCAGACATGCTGTCCAGGGACAACGTTCCCCCCGGGGAATGGTCCCTGCACCCTCAGATAGCCCAGTTACTATGGGACATCTTCGGCAGAGCGGATGTCGACCTCTTTGCGTCGACGGAGAAGGCGCACTGCCCAGTATTCTTCACGAAACAGAGAGATGCGCTGGCCCACGACTGGCCCACACGTCCGCTCTATGCGTTTCCCCCGATCGCAATGTTACCACAGGTAATCAAGCGCATCAGGGAGAGCAAATGCTCTGTGCTCCTCGTGGCGCCGCTCTGGAGGAATCAAGTGTGGTTCTCAGAGTTGATGCAACTGACGAGCACGGCCCCGTGGCCGATTCCGGTGAGGAAAGATCTCCTCTCCCAGGCCAGGGGCGCGATCTGGCACCCGCGCCCCGACTTATGGGCCCTGCATGCATGGGCCATCAACGGGTACCCGCTGACCTCCCAGCGGCAGTGTTGAACACAATTACTCAGACTAGAGCACCCTCTACGAGAAGGCTCTACGCCTCTAAATGGTCAGTGTTTTCCGGCTGGTGCTCGGCCCGAAACTTAGACCCACAGTGCTGTAGCGTTACAGAGGTTCTCTCCTTTCTGCAAGAGCTTTTGGACGAGGGCAGGTCCCCCTCCACGCTCAAAGTGTATGTGGCGGCCATTGCTGCGTTTACAAAACCTTTGCATGGCCGGTCACTGGGTAGAGACGACCTCATTGTTAGGTTCCTAAGAGGAGCTAGGAGGTTAAATCCTCCTCAGCCCCCTCTGGTTCCAGCCTGGGACCTCTCCTTGGTCCTGGATGCCATGAAGGGCGAACCCTTTGAACCCCTTCAGTCCGTGGATTTGCGGTATCTTTCACTGAAGACCGCTTTTCTCATGGCTCTCGCTTCAGTTAAGCGAGTGGGTGACCTTCACGCGCTCTCTGTGAGTGCTTCGTGCTTGGAGTTTGGGCCTAATGACTCTAAGTCATCCTTAAACCGAGGCACAGTTATGTCCCCAAAGTGCTTTCCACTCCGTTCAGATCACAGATCATTTCACTGTCAGCTCTTCCGAGATCTGAGGGTGAGGACGATGTGAATTTTCTCTGCCCTGTCAGGGCGCTGAGAATATATGTCGAACGGTCTGATGCTTTCAGGCAGTCAGAGCAGCTCTTCGTTTCGTTTGGTGGCCGCACTAAGGGCTGTCCAGATGGATAGTTGACGCTATCGCTATGGCTTATAGGTCTAAGAACCTTCATTGCCCTCTGGGCGTCAGAGCGCACTCCACCAGAGGCATGGCCTCGTCGTGGGCGTGGTCTCGCGGAGTTTCACTCCATGATATTTGTATGTCGGCGGGCTGGGCCTCTCCGTCTACATTTATCAGGTTTTATAACCTGGAGGTGCCTGCCCTACAGGCTAAACTGTTGTCAGTCTAACATACTAGCTCTGTTCGCTCTCGCTGCAGATCGACACAGACTGTGTGTGGTTTGTGTTATACACAGGCTCCAGATCGGCAGACCAGGTCTTCCTGTCTGTGATCGATTTTCACCTGTCCTTCGGGTTCAGGTGGCTGACAGGCAGTGTTATCATTCTTAGTTCAGCCCACGGATGTACCTGGCTGTTCTACTGTATTAAGCACCCATTCCCACACTCTGGAATGGTTATCACTCCCTGGGCCCACCCCTCGTCGGCCCAGATATTACCACTTACGTTTGTCCCCGGGCACATGCCCTTGGGAACGTGCATGTGGACCTTCTCTAGCACGCACTGCGTTTTACATTGCTCGGTTCTCTCTAGATGAGGGAACGAGTGTTGCGTAACCCTGCCGTGCTTGTGCTACTTCTGGTTCGCTTCAGATTGAAAAACCAGAGAACAACCTCACGGGCCTGCTTTTATAGCCTGTAGCCACGCCCATTCTGGCGGGACGTGACGCGCACGGGCGCCCGCGCCCTCATTGGTCCTTCGTCACGAGCAGGCCCTGGATAGGTTGCAGCAGTTGCTGCTGAGCAACCAATAGGCGCGCGAGTCGCTCTGCCTAGGTCTGCTTATGCAGCAATGCGTTTTAAACTAATGCAAAATTAAGGATAATTTTTGGCTTCAGTATTCTCGAGAAAAGGGTTTTTCCCGTAGCGTAAGCTAGCTTACGCAACACTCGTTCCCTCATCTAGAGAGAACCGAGGTTACGTTAGTAACCGAGAGCGTTTTACCAAGTTCAGTTCTGACAAAGGGCACACAAAGATTGTAATTCGATTGAGAATGTAAAGAGTATTGCCAGGCAATTTCCGTTGACGTGCTCTTTTATTTTATGTGAAACTGGCATCAACAAGGTATTTTCGGTCACAGAACTGCTGCTCACTGGATATTTTCTTTTTTTCGGACCATTCTTGTGCGTGAAAATCCCAGTAAATCAGCTGTTTCTGAAATACTCTGACCAGCCTGTCAGGCACCAACAACCATGCCACATTCAAAGTCACATTCTGATACCCAGTTTGAACTTCAATTATTCATTTTTTTGTCTACATGCCTAAATGTATTGAGTTACTGCCATGTGATTGGCTGATTTGTGTTAACACAAGGTGAACAGTATCTAATAAAGTGGACTGTGTGTGTGTGTGTGTGTGTGTGTGTGTGTGTGTGCGTGTGCGTGTGCGTGTACGTGCGTGCGTGCGTGCGTGCGTGCGTGCGTGCGTGCGTGTGTGTGTGTGAGAGAGAGAGAACGGAAGTGATAAACTCTTCTGACTCTGGCCTTCTCTGTCCCTGGGTATCGCTTCTCTTTAATGGGGGGTAGATCATTCAGTGTGGTTGCACCCAAACTATGGAATTATCTTCCTTGGTCACACTGTTGTGTTAATAATGTATCTGAATACAAATAGCAACTCAAAACTTGTTTTCTGAATGTTATCATTCTTAAGTTGTGTTCTGTTTTTCTGAGTTCTGTTTTTCATTCAGCTTGATTGTACTGCTGTGTGCTGCCCTGTTTATGTAATGCTCTTTTACTGCTCTGTATTCTTGTTACTCTAACCTACTATTTTTTAATATTCTACTTACAAAAATTACAAAAAATTCGTACAAAATTAAAAAAAGATAAATTTACAATAAACTGGCAAGTGTCAGCTTTCCAATGAGATCATACTTGTGCTTTTAGTGTAAAGGGTTCATAAACTGTATCTGTTTTAGTTTGGGTATGCCATTTCTGGAGATTTTTCAAAAGTGGGGGTGCTGGCTAACAGGTTAACTGCAAAAGACTTTAAGAATTAAGGTGAAAATTTTGATGTGAAACCATCTGGAACCCTTTAGTCTCCAGTGCCACCATTTTCCAGAACTGTCTCACCAATCTCCAGAAGACAAGGTGTCGAGTACTCAAAAGGCTTTGCTAAAGAATTCTGAAAAATGTCCACTCACTTACAGTTTTTTTCAATTGCTAACATCCTTTTGTCCAATCTGTAGTCCCATTTTCAAAACTCTAAACACAATAAGCACAACATCTGTCTGCTGTGACCATACCATTAACACAATTCATGTTGTTTTCACACAAAATTAACACGTTTCTAGAATGCCACATTTTCTATATATATAAGCATACCCAATACCAAAATCATGGATCTTTATAGTCTTTTTTAATGCAGCTTGCCAGAAATGAAGACCTAATGTTCCAAACCATAGATACAGTATAAAGTCTCTACTTCTGCAACAATATCAGCTCAAAAGTATTGAAACAAATTAAAAAATATACTATATATTCAAACAGCTGATAAGCATTTTTAAATTACTGATCATTACAGTAAGAAATAGTTGATTCCAATCTCAATCAGAGACATAGCCAGGTGTTGAAGACTTTCCATTACATGGACATATACACAATAAAAAGGCACTCTTTGGATTAGTTTGTTCAAAGTAACACAGAACAACACAGAGGAGCAGAATAAGAAAGAAAATGTCTGGTCGAGGGAGAGGACTACACTGTTAAAAAAAACCCGTGAAATTTACGGTAAAAAAACGGCAGCTGTGGTTGCCAGTATTTTACCGTAAAAAATAAGGTAGCAACCTTTTATGTTTTACGGGATTTAAATTTACGGGCAAAAAAACACAATGTAAAAAAAAACCTGTGAAATTTACGGTAAAAAACATCAGCTGTGGTTCCCAGTACTTTACCATAAACAATACAGTAGGAACCTTTTAGTTTTCACAGGACAATCGTTATATTACATAAACCGATAAATGTTATCATTAAATTTCACTGAAGTATTAAAGTCTGCTTTATATCTTTGTAATATACTGATAACCATCATAATAACACAAGTGGCAATAAAGAAAAAAAAACACGATGATTTAAGTATACCATTAGTTTTTCACAAACTGAGGCACATGATAATATTGAGAAGGTGCACAGTGTCATACACACAAACACAAAACACCATCATGGTGACACACACACGACTCCAAATAATGCCATAAACATTCATTAAACAATATATGATGTAATATAAACCCCAAATGTATAAAACTGATAACAAAAACCAAGAAGAAACATAATTATTTAAATTAAATAGCATCAAATGTGAAGTGTCACACAGGGAATTCTGGGAATGTCCATTTAGAGAAACAACAGGAACAGAAAAAAGAGACGAGCAGAAACACAAGAACTACAACTGACTTCAGCCACAGCCTTAGATGAAATCAACTGAAGAGAAAAGAAGACATTAAATCTGTGAAGATCTCAGCAGAGGAGGATTAAACAACTCCACAAACAGCATTACCAGCTTCACTTATTACTAACCAGACTGACTTTATTTCTGTCAGACGTCTACAGTTCTGTTTGAGAATTAACAGAGGTTTAGATGTTGATGATTTATTGTTTCATTTGAAGTCACCATGATGGAGATCAGTGACTGCTTTAGTTCGGCTCTTGACCCTTGACTTTCTATCTTTAGTTTTTCTCTGCCTGCTGTAACTCTGTGTTTATAAGACATATTGATTATGGCTAGGAAATCAGAGAGAAAAAGAATCGTGTGATGGCAGTTGTGAATCAATGATGGCACACACAGATGTCACTGAACTCATTAAAATTCTTCTTTCTGACTTCGATTTATGTTGTTGGTTAGTGAATCTGCATAAATGGCCAGAATTTTTTATATAATATAAAGGATTTCTTAAAAGTTGTTTTAAAAGACAAATCATTCATTAAGGCACACACAGATGTCAAGATTCAGTCTATGCATTTCAACAATGGTGAGGAGCAGAAAATTCAGTTAGGAAAAGTCAATTACATAGACAATTCAGATCATAATTTATTCATACCGCAATGCATGATGGGAGCCATTAATGAGTTGTGATTGGTGGCAGCCACTGCAACATGCTTTATTATTGTCACCATTGTTGAGATTCACAGGCTGATTATTGATGTCTGTGTTTTAAATGAATTTATCTGAAAGTATTTTGATCAGAACAATGTTTATTAAATATTTTGAATTATAAGTACTGATAATCATAGGCTGAAAAATCATTAAACTGCTGCTAACAAGTTAAACCAAACTATCTCAATAAGTTAGCTTTTTCAGATCACAGCATGATTATGTCAAGACATAACCAACACTATAAGATAACATTTTACTTTGTTCAATTAACTGTTATAAATTAATAACAGCAGATAAACAATAGTAATTAAAGCTGCAAGCAGCGATGAAAGGGCCCTCGCACCCGTGCCATCGTCACTCGTTGGCTTTAGGAAGACAGAGCATGGTTGGGCAATGTGCTTTTAAGGAGGTATACAGTATATTGTAGTTGCTAGCATGTTTAGTATGTTTTTAGCATGCTTAGTACACAATAGGTATGTGGTTAGTACTGCATTACTGTGTTAACCAGTTCAGTTTCTGTTGGCAGTAGGTGGGGTTATATATCTGAATATTGCTTTGTAGATGTGTTCAGTGCAGGACTTTTATGAAGTATGTGAAGTTTGGGGCAGATTGGATATTGTATGTTTGAGTTACAACAACTTCCTTTAGCATTTCTAACATGCTTTAGAACTTAGCTATGTGTTGCTAGCATGTTTCTTGCATGTTACATATTAAGTTTGGGGCAGATTGGACATTCAGCAATGTGTTACAGCAAATTCCTATTTAATTGCAGCAATAGCATGCTTTAGCACTTAGCTAAGTGTTTGCTAGCATGTTTTAGCATGTTTCTAGAATGTTGTTAGCATGTTTAGCACTTGCTGGCACTTTTTTATATGTTATTAGGAGTCCACAACAGTGTTTAACATGTCACTTCCTGTTGCCAGCAGGTGGCGCTTTGACTGTAACTGAATATGAGCATTGTCATGTGTTCAAGACAGAACGCTTATCAAAAGTGTGAAGTTTGGCGCAGATTGGACATTGCCTTCTTGAGTAACAACAACATCCTGTTTCATTGAATTAGCATGCTTAAGCACTTAGCTAAGTATTGCTAGCATGTTTTAACATGTTTCTAGCATGTTTAGAAGTCAATGGCATTTTTAACGTTGCTAGAACGGCATCAACGTGTTAAAAATGACACTTCCTGTTACCAGTAGGTGGCGCTATTACTATAACTGAATATTCTCATGTAGATGTGTTCAGGCCATGACTCTTATCAAACGTGTGAAGTTTGGGGCAGACTGGACATTCCGTGCCTGTGTTACAGCAAATTCCTATTTAATTGCAGTATTAGCATGCTTTAGCACTAAGCTAAGTGTTTGCTAGCATGTTTTAACATGTTTCTAGTATGTTGTTAGCATGTTTAGCACATGCTGGAACTTTTTTTATATGTTATTAGGAGTCCACAACAGTGTTTAACATGTCACTTCCTGTTGCCAGCAGGTGGCGCTATGACTGTAACTGAATATGAGCATGGTCATGTGTTCAGGACAGAACACTTATCAAAAGTGTGAAGTTTGGCGCAGATTGGACATTGCCTTCTTGAGTAACAACAACATCCTGTTTCATTGAATTAACATGCTTTAGCACTTAGCTAAGTTTTGCTAGCATGTTTTAACATGTTTCTAGCATGTTTAGAAGTCAATGGTATTTTTAACATGTTGCTAGAACGGCATCAACGTGTTAAACATGACACTTCCTGTTACCAGTAGGTGGCGCTATTACTATAACTGAATATTCTCATGTAGATGTGTTCAGGCCATGACTCTTATCAAACGTGTGACGTTTGGGGCAGATTGGACATTCCGTGCCTGAGTTACAGCAAATTCCTATTTAATTGCAGTAATAGCATGCTTTAGCAATTAGCTAAGTGTTTGCTAGCATGTTTTAGCATGTGTCTAATATGTTGTTAGCATGCTTAGCACTTGCTGGCACTTTTTTATATGTTATCAGGAGTTCACAACAGTGTTAAACATGTCACTTCCTGTTGCCAGCAGGTGGCGCTATGACTGTAACTGAATATGAGCATGGTCATGTGTTCAGGACAGAACACTTATCAAACGTGTGAAGTTTGGGGCAGATTGGACATTCCATGCCTGAGTTTCAGCAACTTCCTGTTTCATGGCGAAACATCGAAATTTGTCAGGCCGCCGAGGACCCTCCCTTCGACGAAAACTCAAGATCTTCGCAATTTAACGTCGCAAAGGCCTTAAGATTACACTCACCAAATTTGAAGATGATCAGATTAAAACTGTAGGAGGAGTTCGTTAAAGTACGAGGCATGAAAATGGCAAAAACTGCACAAACATCTGAGAGGAAGTTGAAAATGGCTGACTTCCTATTGTGTTTAGGGCTACGCTCCAAGAGACTTTTTTGTAGGTATTAGGTCCTTACATGTATGTACCGAATTTCGTAAACGTACGTGGAACATAGCGGGAGGCGCACTCCGTTGAACTTTTATAGGTGGCGCTATCGAGCCATTTTGCCCCGCCCAATTCTGAAACCTATATCAGATGTAAATTTTCGCCAGTTCTGACGCGTGTGCAAAGTTTCGTGAGTTTTCGAGCATGTTTAGGCCCTCAAAAATGTGATTAAATGTACATTTCCTGAAGAAAATGTGAAGTGGTGCTTGCAGTGGCAAAACTCGCCACTGGGCAGATGCTAACACAATTAACATGTTGTGATACCATGATATACCACGTTTTAGCATTATTTACCACGATTTACCACATTCCAGCATGATTTACTATGATTAACATGTTGTTAGAATGATGCTAGCATGATTAGCATGTTGTTAACATGATTAGCATGTTGGTAGCATGATGCTAGCATGATTAGCATGTTGCTAGCATGCTTTTAACAAGATGTTAGCATGATTAACATTTTGCTAGCATGTTTTTAGCTAGATGCTAACATGATTAGCATGTTGCTAGCATTATGCTAGCTTGATTAACATGTTGTTAGCATGATGCTAGCTTGAATAACATTTTGCTAGCATTATGCTAGCTTAATTAGCATATTGGTAGCATGATGCTAGCATGATTAGCATGTTGCTAGCATGATGCTAGCTTGATTAGCATGATGCTAGCATGATGCTAGCTTGATTAGCATGTTGGTAGCTTGATGCTAGCATTATTAGCATGTTGCTAGCATGTTTTTAGCTAGATGTTAACATGATTAGCATGTTTCTAGCATGATGCTAGCTTGATTAGCATGTTGCTAGCATTATGCTAGCTTGATTAGCATGTTGCTAGCATGATGCTAGCTTGATTAGCATGTTGGTAGCATAATGCTAGCATTATTAGCATTTTGCTAGCTTGATTAGCATGTTGCTAGCATGATGCTAGCATGATTAGTATGTTGCTAGCATGTTTTTAGCAAGATGCTGTTGCCAGGTGGTTGCTAGGGTTTTCTGGGTGGTTGCTATGGTGTTGCTAGGCAGTTTGCTAAGGTGTTCTGGGTGGTTGCTAGGCGGTTGCTAGGGTATTATTGGTGGTTGCTAGGGCTTTGCTAGGCAGTTGCTAGGGTGTTCTGGGTGGTTAATAGGCCTTTTTATTCACCTTATTCCGCCCCGCCCACTTTTAATACTTCGCGCTTCCGCATTTTGTCATCCGACTTCCGGTAAACTGACACGGCACATCCGGTAGCTATTTCAGTAAATAGAAGATTGTTTATAGCTAGCTAAAACTTGACAAAAATGACAAATAACATTAATTCTGTTTTAAATTGGGAGCACGGAGAAAACTTGCGACGATCAGATGGTCTCATATTGTCCCATCCATCGTCATTGTTAACGTGGATAGACGATATGAAGAAGTGGCCTGAGGTAACCTATGGGGACATATTTAATTACTTCGTCCTGTCAGAAGGAGTTGATGGAGCAGCCATGAAAAACTATAAAAGTACTGAGGCATATCAGTATTTACACAGTGGGAAAGTGGGTCGTGTACTCTTACACATTGAGGGTGACTTTGTATTTTTAAAAGCAAACGTGCACCCCAGCCAGTCGAGCAGTCCACACCACTCTGCGTGGGTGCTAGTTAGCAGCCTGGGATCAGTGGAGACTACTGGATGTTCGTGCATCGCTGGTTTGGGAAGGTCCTGTAGCCACGCAGCCTCTATATTATGGAAGGTAAGACTATATCACACTCATTATTAGTATTTATTATTCATGATAATATCTTGCAACGTTCGAGTTGTTAACATAAGTATGTTATAAATGTATATATTTAGGTATATTAACATAATGTTTGTGACATACACAGCTGATGATGACCTGATGACCACCGGCAGGCTAAGTATCTTGTCAAATCTCTTGATTGTACATTGGAGTAAGGTAAGTGAATGGGGGCCAGGTAAGTACAGTGCATGCATCATTATTTTGCAATTTGATTTTATGATGGCACATTTTACCAATTCCAAACCACATCAATCTTAACAACTACTATTAATTGTGTATTTTAGATGTGCATAAATATTAAGCAGGTTTTCTTTTTGCACATATGAATAAAATGTGTTTTTTATATCACTTAAAATAATTACATACAAAATTAATGCTAATTATTACGATTAGTGTGGTTTGGAATTGGTAAAATGTGCTAGGAAAAAAATATGCATGCACTGAAAATGGAAAAGGAAATGTAAAGATACATTTGGTAGGTCTACATGTATAAGTGAACATTAAGTCTAATTACGCTATCACCTGATGTAAGGAATAAGGTAGGTAACATTACGTGTAATAATAATGAATGATTTTTAAATAAGACAACTGTGAAAGTTTTGAAATATCTTTTAAGTATTCAAGCTCATCAGTGCATATGTTTGGTCTCAGGTGGAAAATGTCACCTTTTCACACCACCGAGCCACTGATGTACTGACGTCAGAGGTAATGCCCAACATTGTCCCTCTACCTCCCACTCCTTCATTTTGCACCCAGGGTGAGCTGAGAGAGGGTCTCAAGCATCTTCGACTGCCTGTGTCAAGCCTTCTGCACAAATGTCTGAGTGCTGCTCAGACACAGGAGCCAGAAAAGCCTGCATCCTCCTTACCACATGCTGACCATGATGGCACCAACATCTGCCAGAGGTGCATGGTGTTTTATGACAGTTTCGTGGCCATTGATCTCTTCAAGCGTACAGAATTGGAGCGTGTAACTCTTGAACAGAGTTCCTCTCACTTGTGGCATGACTCTCGCAAAGTAAGAATCACGGCAAGCACAGCAAAGAAGGTCCCCAGCAGAGTCAACCCTCAGACCTTCCTCAGAGAGCACCTCTACCCCAGGTTCCATGGGAATGCGGCCACTTACCATGGCTTAGAAAGCGAGGCGTCTGCGATACAGTGGCTTGAGGGTTGCGGGTTCTCAGTCAGCCGCAGAGGCACAGTCGTGTGTGCAAGCGAGCCCTGGCTGTCATCAAGCCCAGATGGAGTTTTGAACTCGGAGGAACTGCTGGAGATCAAAGCCAAAGTGGCGAGACTCTGGAGGATCTATCAGAAGTCAGAGATATGATGTGAAGATGGTGGAGGGGACACCTCAGCTGCAGCCAAATGGTCCACGGGGCTTCTATGTGCAAGTGCAGCTTGGCATGTTCTGTACAGGGCTGAGGGCCTGTAAGCTGCACATCTGGGTTCCATCACAGCAAGTTCTGCTACAAGTCCCATACAATGAGCAATTCTGTGCCAAGACTGTAGATAGACTGAAAGCATTTTATTTTAAGTATATGCTCCCTCATGTGTCAGATGAGTTTCAGGCAGGCCGTCTTTTGCTATCCACAAGATACATGCAGCTTTGTAAATAAGCAGGAATGAGAATAATTAGGGTTAAAGGGATAGTTCACTTTAAAAATAAAATTCTGTCATCATATACTCACCCTCAAGTTGTTTTAAACCTGAATTAATTTATTTCTTCTGCTGAACACAAAAGAAGATCATTCTACAGAATATCTTCATGTTCAGCAGAAGAACGAAATTCATACAGGTTTAAAACAACTTGAGGGTGAGTATATGATGACAGAATTTTATTTTTAAAGTGAACTATCCCTTTAAGGATAGGATATTAGATAATTGGGGTGGGATGCATTTTAAATTGTTTGTGATTTTTTTTGTGATTTTGTGTTTTAGAAAATATAAATGATTAAATAAGTTTTATAAAATCACTTGTGTTTGATGTTTTCAGGAAGCTAGAGACACCTTCTACTGACCTTCATGTAGATATATTTCACCATTTCATTTTCATCAGTAATAAACCAAGATGGTATTCATGTACAAATTTGACATGACTTATTCCTTCTAACCAGAAGACTTAATTTAAGTTTTAAGGGGAAATCTACAGAGCTCACATTATATGGTTTTATAATAAATTACTGACAGGTAACATCTGCTCACACTGTAAGGGTTTATTAAACATCTGGTCACACTGTAAAGGTTTATAAAAATAACTATTCACAACAGGTAACATCTGGTCACACTGTAAAGGTTTATAAAAATAACTATTCACAACAGGTAACATCTGGTCACTGTAAGGGTTTGTTAAACATCTGGTCACACTGTAAAGGTTTATAAAAATAACTATTCACAACAGGTAACATCTGGTCACTGTAAGGGTTTGTTAAACATCTGGTCACACTGTAAAGGTTTATAAAAATAACTATTCACAACAGGTAACATCTGGTCACACTGTAAGGGTTTGTTAAACATCTGGTCACATTGTAAAGGTTTATAAAAATAACTACTTACACTATTTACACTGATTAGTTAAAGCAGAATGAAAGCAAAAAGTATAGACAGATATGGAACACACCTACAAATAAACATTTATTCATCCTCAATCTCAGAAATGATGTCGCTTCGAAGGTTGCACAGGGCTGCACAAATTCTTAGAATTTTATCAATTTTAGGGGTGAGGTTAATTGGAATGGTTTGAGACAGGACTTTGAAGTTTTTAAGTCGGCATATGACCCGCTCAACGTGGACACGTACATTGGCGATGCGCCTAGTGTTAGTGGTGTCTTCTTCAGAGAGTTGCATGCCTCTCTTGGTGAATGCTGGAAGGACAAGTTTCACCTTCCTTTCATAGAGGAGATCGGTAATGGTGAAGCCTCGGTCTGCCATTACTTCATCGCCTGGACGAAGGTATTCCAGGAACCCTGAATTTGCGGTTATGAATTTATCACTGCACCTTCCTCCATATGCTGGTGAAATGAACATGATCAGTCCACATGGTGCAATGGAGACCAGGTATTTAATGGTGTTCTGGCCGTAGTAATGGCTGTAGGACTCACCTCTCGAGTCAAGGTTGCGTGGCTTTTGAAGGGGTGTCTCTGAACAGTCGATCACACATGCTGTGTTTGGATATTTCTCTCTGAAACACTGAGGCATTGTTGCCTGGATTGTCTCCCTGGGAAGCCATGGTATGTAACATCTCATCTTCTCCTCCATGATGTCAAGCCAACACGAAATCACCTTGCTAACAATAGACTGAGACACACCAAACCTTTCAGCAAGATCACCCTGCAATAAATTAAGACGCAGCTTCATCAGAGTGATCAGGAGCTGATCCCAAGTGTGTAGCTGAAAGCTGTTGGTGTATGAAGGGGTGAGGTGCTCGGCAACTGAATGGAATGCATCCAGTGTCAAACCTGTGTAGAGCTGACAAAGGTGGTCGTTTCTCAGCAGAGTTATGTACAATGGCGCTGGCTCAATGCATTGTGTTCCCATTTCAGATGTAGATGGCTTCACGTTGAATTTAGATTTTGGAGTGTAGTTGTGGTCAGAGACAGATGGATCCTCCCATTGTGTTTCTGCATCACAGGTCTGGGGCATGTGGCTGTGATCATCCTCACAGTTGTCCACTGCATCACTAACGCTCATTGATGCATCTATGGAAAAAAATTAACCATGCAATTTTTTTAACATTAGTACTTAAATTAGATCATGAGATTTAATGTATGATGGACCCATAGTTACAGAGAACAGTGTGTAAAAGAGAGATCCATTAAAAACACAAGACAGTATACTTTAATAGGCACTTGGACAGTGGGCACTTTAAGTTTAGCGCCTTCCGCCATTGCCTCAGGTGCTCCTCGTCTTTAGGTGGTGGGTGTAAGTCGTACACTGCACCACAACACTCAGATCGCATCACATTGTGTTCGTAACACAGGTTGTTCAATTGTTCTCGCCTCTTGATCCAATTATTATGGCAGCCCTTAACTGAACATATAATACTCGACATATTGTTTACTTCTAGAAACTAGCGTACCGGTTGAAGTCCCGCTCAGCCGGAAGTAAGATGACAAAATGAGCGTAATGGCGCCGCCCTTGTTGTCATGGAAAATAAGGTGAATAGAGTTCTTAAAATCTTTAATAACGGGGCCGTATACACAAGCATGGAGCGATATCGCAAGGCTACGAGTGTGATATTGCTTTAAAAATAAAAAAAATACAAAGAAATGTTTTTTATTGGTTTAGGGTGGTTGCTAGGGAGCTCTTAGTGGTTGCTAGGGTGCTGTAACTGGTTGCTAGGGTGTGGCTATGAAGATTTTAGGCCATTACTTATTGGTTGCTTGATAATATAAATCCTCTGAGGGAGAGAGAGAGGGAGAGACGCAGGGGTGTCAGGCCCTTTGGAGTCTGTGTGTGTGAAAACGGCAGTTGGGATTCAAATGTTTTTAGAATGCCCAATGTTAACGAACATCGTACACCCGATCGCTTAGAAAAGTCATAGCACACCTCTCCTCAATGAGCCGGTCGATTTGACACCTCACTCAGGGGTCTGTGACAAACGGTGCGGGGCAAGTTACGCGCCAAACTTTGTGTATAATAAGTATTAACAATAACAATAGTGTTGCTTTAAAAAGCACCACTAATAAGAAGAATAATAAGTTTAGTGACAATAACACTAGTGTTGCTTTGAAAAAGCACCACTAATAAGTTTAAGTACAATATCAGTAAGTTGGCTCTCTCAAGCCAACTTAACTAGATGCGAAAGTTCGTCGAGACAAACTTTAAGTTGGCTTGAGAAAGTTTGGACCAGAAAGTTTTTTGCTAGGCGGTTGCTAGGATGTTATGGGTGGTCGCTATGGTGTTGCTAGGTGGTTGCTAGGGTATTCTGGTTGGTTGCTATGGTGTTGCTAAGCGGTTGCTAGGGTATTCTGGGTGGATGCTAGGCGGTTGCTATGGTGTTGCTAAGCGGTTGCTAATATATTTTGGGTGGTTGCTAGGGTGTTTCTAGGCGGTTGCTAGGCGGTTTGCTAGGCTGTTCTGGGTGGTTGCTATGGTGTTGCTAGGCGGTTGCTAAGGTATTCTGGGTGGTTGCTGGGTGGTTGCTAGGGTGTTATGGGTGGTTGCTAGGCTGTTTTGGGTGGTTGCTAGGGTATTCTGGGTGGTTGCTAGGCGGTTGCTAGGATATTTTCAGTGGTTGCTATGGTCTTTTGGGTGGTTGCTAGGCGGTTGCTATGGTCTTTTGGGTGGTTGCTAGGGTGTTCTGGGTGGTTGCTAGGCGGTTGCTAGGATGTTATGGGTGGTTACTAGGGTGTTCTGGGTGGTTGCTAGGCGGTTGCTAGGGCATTTTGGGTGGTTGCTAGGGTGTTCTGGGTGGTTGCTAGGGTGTTATGGATGGTTACTAGGGTGTTTTGGGTGGTTGCTAGGGTGTTGCTAGATGGTTGCTAGGGTGTTCTGGGTGGTTGCTATGGTGTTGCTAGGTGGTTGCTAAGGTATTCAGGGCGGTTGATATGGTGTTACTAGGTGGTTGGTAGTTGTCACAGATGGTTACTATCGAGTTTTTATAGAGTTCTTAGCATGATCTTGGCATGATTTAACACTTCACTAATCGCTATTAGCATGTAGCTATTCACTGCTAGCATGTGTAGCATGTTGGAAGTGCTGTTTGCTAGCATGAGTCAAAATAGCCAAACCTCATCTCTATACGATGTTCTGATACAGAGATATAGGTCTTGCTAAACGGTTGCTAGGGTACTCAAGTTTGGTTGCTAAGGTATTCTGGGTGGTTGCAAGGTGGTTGCTAGGATATTTTCAGTGGTTGCTATGGTCTTTTGGGTAGTTGCTAGGCGGTTGCTACGGTATTTTGGGTGGTTGCTAGGGTGTTCTTGGTGGTTGCTATGGTGTTGCTAGGCGGTTGCTAGGGTGTTCTGGGTGGTTGCTAGGCGGTTGCTAGGGTGTTCTGGGTGGTTGCTATGGTGTTGCTAGGCGGTTGCTAAGGTATTCTGGGTGGTTGCTAGGTGGTTGCTAGGGTGTTCTGGGTGGTTGCTATGGTTTTGCTAGGCGGTTGCTAAGGTATTCAGGGCGGTTGATATGGTGTTACTAGGTGGTTGGTAGTTGTCACAGATGGTTACTATGGAGTTTTTATAGAGTTCTTAGCATGATTTAACACTTAACTAATCACTATTAGCATGTAGCTATGCACTGCTAGCATGTGTAGCATGTTTAAAGTGCTGTTTGCTAGCATGAGTCAAAAGAGCCAAACCTCACCTCTATAAGATGTTCTGATACAGAGATATAGGTCTTGCAAAACGGTTGCTAGGGTACTCAAGTTTGGTTGCTATGGCGTTGCTTTGGAGCTGGGAGCTTTAAACTTAAGAAGTTTAAAGTGGTTTGAAGTATAAAGTAGTTTGAAGTTTATGATAGATAGATAGATAGATAGATAGATAGATAGATAAATAAGTTAGATTGATAGACACACACACACACACACACACACTAACTCGCTCACACACTCACTCAGACACGCACACTCAGAGTTTGAGTTTAGAGTTTATAAGTGTATAAATTGATGAGTTTAAAAGTGTACGAGTTTTTGAGTTTAGAGTTTATAAGTTTAAATGAGTTTAGAGTTCAGAGTTTATTCATTTATGAGTTTAAGAGTTCATAAGTCTATGAATTCATGAGTTTATTAGTTAATTAGTTATTCAATTTAAGTTAATTAGTGTATAAGTGTATTATTTTACAGTTTATTCGTTTAAATGAGTCTCATTGGCTAATATAGTATATAGAACGGCAGTTTGGTTTAGTCTTCAAGGTGTTTAGATTAGAATTTTTGTCGGTTGGAGAGTTTAAAAAAGTCAATGGGAGTTTTTCCGAGTTTTGATCGTCATTTTTAGGAAAACCGTAAGTCCGATCAGTCTGAAAAGGGAAAGCAACTAACTTCAGAACAGTTTGAAGGTCTGAGCCGAGTTTGGAGTATGTAGAGTTAAAGCTCTAGGAGGAGTTTGAGGCAACAGTTTTTCACAGAAGAATAATAATAATAAGTTTAAGTACAATATCAGTAAGTTGGCTCTCTCAAGCCAACTTAACTAGATGCGAAAGTTCGTCGAGACAAACTTTAAGTTGGCTTGAGAAAGTTTGGACCAGAACGTTTTTTGCTAGGCGGTTGCTAGGATGTTATGGGTGGTTGCTATGGTGTTGCTAGGATATTTTGGGAGGTTGCTAGGGTGTTCTGGGTGGTTGCTAGGGTCTTTTGGGTGGTTGCTAGGGTATTTTGGGTGGTTGCTAGGGTGTTTTGGGTGGTTGCTAGGGTATTCTGGGTGGTTGCTAGGCGGTTGCTAGGATATTTTGGGTGGTTGCTAGGGTCTTTTGGGTGGTTGCTAGGCGGTTGCTAGGGTGTTCTGGGTGGTTGCTAGGGTGTTTTGGGTGGTTGCTAGGGTATTCTGGGTGGTTGCTATGCGGGTGCTAGGATATTTAGGGTGGTTGCTAGGGTCTTTTGGGTGGTTGCTAGGCGGTTGCTAGGGTATTTTGGGTGGTTGCTAGGGTATTTTGGGTGGTTGCTAGGCTATTTTGGATGGTTGCTAGGGTCTTTTGGGTGGTTGCTAGGCGGTTGCTAGGGTATTTTGGGTGGTTGCTAGGGTCTTTTGGGTGGTTGCTAGGCGGTTGCTAGGGTGTTCTGGGTGGTTGCTAGGGTGTTTTGGGTGGTTGCTAGGGTATTATGGGTGGTTGCTAGGCGGTTGCTAGGATATTTTGGGTGGTTGCTAGGGTGTTTTGGGTGGTTGCTAGGGTGTTCTGGGTGGTTGCTAGGCGGTTGCTAGGGTGTTATGGGTGGTTACTAGGATGTTTTGTGTGGTTGCTATGGTGTTGCTAGGGTATTTTGGGTGGTTGCTAGGGTGTTTTGGGTGGTTGCTAGGGTCTTTTGGGTGGTTGCTAGGCGGTTGCTAGGGTGTTTTGGGTGGTTGCTAGGGTCTTTTGGGTGGTTGCTAGGATATTTTGGGTGGTTGCTAGGGTCTTTTGGGTGGTTGCTAGGGTGTTCTGGGTGGTTGCTAGGTGGTTGCTAGGGTGTTCTGGGTGGTTGCTATGGCATTCAGAGCGGTAGATAGATAGATACACACACACAGAATGTACATTTCCTGAAGAAAATGTGAAGTGGTGCTTGCAGTGGAAAAATTCGACACTGGGCAGATGCTAACACTTGTGATACCATGATATACCACGTTTTAACATTATTTACCATGATTTGCCATGTTTCTAAGATGATTTACTATGATTTACCACATTCCAGCATGATTTACTATGATTAACATGTTGTTAGAATGATGCTAGCATGATTAGCATGTTGTTAGCATGATTAGCATGTTGGTAGCATGATGCTAGCATGATTAGCATGTTGCTAGCTTGCTTTCAACAAGATGCTAGCATGTTTTTAGCTAGTTGCTAACATGATTAGCATGTTTTTTGCTAGCATGATGCTAGCTTGATTAACATGTTGCTAGCTTTATGCTAACATGATTAGCATGTTGTTAGCATGATGCTAGCTTGATTAACATGTTGCTAGCTTTATGCTAACATGATTAGCATGTTGTTAGCATGTTGTTAACATTAAGCTAACATGATTAGCATGTTGTTAGCATGATGCTAGCTTGATTAGCATGTTGGTAGCATTATGCTAGCATGATGTTAGCTTGATTAACATGTTGCTAGCATGTTTTTAGCAAGATGCCAGTGTGTTCTGGGTAGTTGCTAGGCAGTTGCTAAGGTGTTCTGGGTGGTTGCTAGGCGGTTGCTAGGGTATTCTGGGTGGTTGTTATAGTGTTGCTAGGCAGTTGCTAGTGTATTCTGGGTGGTTGCTAGGCAGTTGCTAGGGTATTCTGGGTGGTTGCTAGGCAGTTGCTAGGGTGTTCTGGGCGGTTTCTAGGTGATTGCTAGGCAGTTGCTAGGGTATTCTGGGTGGTTGCTAGGCGGTTGCTAGGGTATTCTGGGTGGTTACTAGGGCGTTGCTAGGCAGTTGCTAGGGTGTTTTGGGTGTTTGCTAGGCAGTTGCTAGGGTGTTCTGGGTGGTTTCTAGGTGGTTGCTAGGCAGTTGCTAGGCAGTTGCTAAGGTGTTCTGGGTGGTTGCTAGGCGGTTGCTAGGGTATTTTAGGTGGTTGCTAGGGTGTTCTGGGTGGTTGCTATGGTGTTGCTAAAGGCAGTTGCTAAGGTGTTCTGGGTGGTTGCTAGGGTGTTTTGGGTGGTTGCTATGGTGTTTCTAGGCGGTTGCTATGGTATTCTGGGTGGATGCTAGGGCGTTGCTAGGCAGTTGCTAGGGTGTTCTGGGTGGTTGCTAGGTGTTCTGGGTGGTTGCTAGGCAGTTTCTACGGTATTCTTGGTGGTTGCTAGGTGGTTGCTAGGGTGTTCTGGGTGGTTGCTATGGTGTTGCTAGGCAGTTGCTATGGTATTCTGGGTGGATGCTAGGGCGTTGCTAGGCAGTTGCTATGGTGTTCTGGGTGGTTGCTAGGCAGTTGCTAGAGTGTTCTGGGTGGTTGCTAGAGTTTTTTGGTGGTTACTAGAGCATTTCAAGACGTTGCTATGGTGTTACTAGGTGGTTGGTAGTTGTCAAAGATGGTTACTATGGAGTTTTTATAGAGTTCTTAAAATCTTTAATAACGAGTGCCAAATAGGCCAAATAGGCACAAGCATGGAGCAATATCGCAAGGCTACAAGTGTGATATTGCTTTAAAAAAATTAAAAAATAATAATAATTTTTTTATTGGTTTAGGGTGGCTGCTAGGGAGCTCTTAGTGGTTGCTAGGGTGCTGTAACTGGTTGCTAGGGTGTGGCTATGAAGATTTTAGGCCATTACTTACTGGCTGCTTGATAATATAAATCCTCTGAGGGAGAGAGAGACGCAGGGGTGTCAGGCCCTTTGGATTCTGTGTGTGTGAAAATGTCGGTTTGGATTTGAATTTTTTAGAATGCCCAATGTTAAGTCAATGGGACTTTTTTATGGAAGCAGATTAGTCTCAAATATAATTCACGCAAAAAACATGATTCACAAATGCATAGACAATTTCACATGCATGAAACCTAATTCACGTGCACACAAAAAAAATCCACGTGCGTGAAAAAAAAATATATTCACAAAAAGCAATTCACATGCGCAAAATAAAATTATATACTCATAAAATACATTTCACAAATGCAAAACACAATTTGTAGATATACAACTGTGCACAAAAACCTTTGAATGTTTAAAATGTACGAGTGTATTCTTGCATTTGAATGTGCAAATCGTCATTCACGTACGAATCGCCTTAGATATGTGTGTGTGTGTTTTTGAGACTTTGCTGGCAGCATAACACTCGTAACACAGAGCAGTCGTACTCTTTAGCCAATCAGATTTAAGCTTATCAATCGACCAATCAGTATCACGTGAGGGCGGGCCTACCTACATGTTACGTCATCAGCTTTCGACCAGTTCATGGCTGAGCAGAGGTAAGTGCAGTTAATCGTTCATTTCTGTGTTAACTGAAGTTAATAAAGTTTGAGATCAGTTGAAGCAATAGTTTATGAACTATTAACTGATGTAAGCAAGTGTTGTTGTAATCAGATGTCCCATATCGTGTCAAAAATGAAGAAGAATGATGCTTGTTTTGTTGTATGAAGGTACAGACAGCTCTCACAGTACAGCTACAATCAAGCTAATGATTGCAAAACAATCATCTATGGTCAATACCCATCGAGATTGTTCTTTAAATAGTGAATAGACCTATTTTAATGAGCACCCAGTGTTTTTGCCATTTGTGTATGATGTTAAATTATTATTAACACTTGTTTCCCTGCATTTTATCAGGATTACTCACCTTTGGTGTGACATCTGGATAGCAGTCACGAACATCTTAATTCATGTTGTTTCTTAATTCTCTTTTATACTTTTTTTTTTTTTTTTTTTTTATGTCTTAATTGGTAACAGTTTATTAAAACGTTTCATTAGTTAACATGAACTAATAATGAACTGCACGTGAACAGCCTTTATTATTTTTTATTAATGTTAACATTTACTAATACTTCATTAAAATCTTGTTAACATTAGTAAATGCACTGTAAACTAACAATGAACAGCTGTATTTTTAACTAACGTTAATAAAGATTAACAAACACAGCAACAAATGTATTGCTCATGGTTATTTAATACATGAACTAATGTTAACTAAGTTATTGTACCTTATTGTAGAGTGTTAGCAATATATTCAACATGCATTTCCTTATGTTTTGTGCTGTATTGTCATCGCAAGGTTTTTAAATAAGGTTTTTTATTGTCATCTTAAGGTCTCAGGACAATATTGTGAAGCATTAATTTTACTTTGCCTATAGTAAAATAGACAAATCTGATTTTATGCTGATGAGACAAAGGTACTTATCATAGAGAGGCAATTAAGATTATGCGACTAACCCCTAATTTCCACCAGATGCGGAACGGCTGCGGAACGGCTCCGCTGCGTGACAGCTCCGTGTTCCGTCGTCCGTCAATACCCACCAGGTCCGGATTTGTTGCGCAACGGCTGCGGTCATGACTGACAGCTGACGTCACGAGGCCCCATGTAATCTCGCGAATTCTGGTCTGATCGCGCGATATGTAGTTTCTATAAACAGAACTACCAAACCAATCACTTCTGCAATAGTTTTCCACGCTGCATCTTTTTTAATGTTGTCCTTATAAAAATGATGTGACGGGTCGTAGATGATGGGTTGATTCTGTACCTCAAATCAGCATTTCTTCATCCATCGTGTCAACGGGGTTAAAACTTCAACAAGCCTGTCTCCGCCCATTATGACGTTTTCAAGGTGTAGTGTAGGGAAATATGAGCGCGGTGTATTTTATTTTGAAAATTAAACGGATCTTTTATTTTGTTTCTGGCTGTTCTGTTTTGTCACTCGACTTCCTGTCCTGCGTACTCTGCCCTGTAGTGCTGCTGAGCGCTCCGGCATCCGGCAAAAATAGAAGCTCTGCGTATCTGCTACGGAGGGCTGCGGATTGCCGGAGTCGGAACGCAGCTGTACCGCATTCAGTGGAAATACACTCATTGACTTTAATGGAAACCTATTGACTCCGTCGCCGTGCCGGAGCCGTAACGCAGCCGGTGGAAATTGGGGGTAAGATTACTCAGTAAACTCTATTCAAATACCATCACTTAATTCCCCACGTCCTCTGTCTGCAACTCTTGTACTATAGGGTTTTAGTACTTTAAATATCAGGACAAAATCTTATATGTCCTAACAGAGAGGTCTACTGATGACCGGACTGAACACAATTCATTTTTTTACTTTTCACTTGATGTATTGCACTTATATTTATATACTCTAAAAGCAAAGTACACTCTGACTGGATCTCACAACTCCTGAAGAGACGTATATTTCTCTGTACTGAATATTGTGCTTCACAGTTTAGACTGTCAGTTCATGATCTTCATATGTAACAGGAACATTAATCATGATCAAGTCATTTTATATATTTTATTCCCAAAGGATTCAGAAACTTTCAAATTAATAAAACGTGCACATCAAATTGAACTATGTCTGAATCTTTTAATTCTTACAAGAACATTTAATAATGCATGCATAGCAAGGCTTTATTCCTAAAGTGTGTACATATAGTCCGCAGGAGACAAATTAATACAGTAACAATGCATCACTTTCAACCACTTGTTGAAACAACTGTCAAAATGGATGGCTTGCAACATGACTGTTTTCAAAGAATTACAGTAGAAATGGTAAGATCACAGTACTGGTTGTCTGCAACTTCATACATCATCTGTCTTGGAAATCTGAAACAATAAAACTACATAATATATGCAGATCAAAACATGTCTCCTATATATGCACGTCATTACATACATTATCATAGGTTGAATGTGTGGTGGACAGGACATGAAAATCCATCAATACTAAAAATAAATGTTTATATTCACATGTGGACTAAACAGCAGTTAATAAACTATTGCTTCAACTGATCTCAAACTTTATTAACTTCAGTTAACACAGAAATGAACGATTAACTGCACTTACCTCTGCTCAGCCATGGAGGATTCAAGATGGCGGAATGAGAGGTCTAACTTTTGCGGGCTCTGTATATTAGTTGTTATTTAGTTCCCAGATTTTGACATTCAAAGATGCAGCAATCATAATTTTCATCGGAAGTATTGTTTTTATACTTTTGGAGTAATTATCACTCGCACTGAAGGTTTTTTTTAGTTTTGTGAAGATGGCTGATGACAACTATAATCTGTTAGCCCTACACGAGGCTTGCGACGAGAGTGATTTAGAAGGCATGGATGTAGCCAGCTCAAAATCTACCAATCCTACTCACACGCCGATTGATAGCCCGCTCCCGAAAAGGTTGAGATCCGTGGAAGAAGGTGAAACTAGTATGGCTATTCTCAGTGCCTTACAACTGTTAACCAAAAAAGTGGATGAGCAGACCGAGCTGTTGAAAGGCTTTGATAAGCGTATTGAAGTTAACAAGGGCGCCATCTCTGAGAACAAGGTAGAAATCTCCGTGCTGCAGAAGAAAGTCGCTGAATTACAGTTAGTGAACAGCTCTCTCAAGAAAGCCCACGAGGAACAAGCTCGCTACAAACGAAGATGGAATCTGAGAATGATTGGTCTGCAAGAAAAAGACGGAGAGGATGCAAGAGAATTGGTGATTGGGATTTTAACCAGAGTGGTTCCGCTTTCTGTTGATCGGCTGCGAGACACGGTGGATGTTGTTCACCGTTTGGGGATCAAGAGAAGTGATGGCACGCCAAGGCCCATCATCATTCAGTTCGGAATGAGGAATGTACGTGATGATGTGTGGAGAAAGTCCAAGGACGCGAGAGTATGCAAAGATATGCATATTCGGTTCAAGGAGGACTTTTCCAAAGAAGACAGGGAAGCTCGGGCAAAGTTATGGCCGTTGGTTCAAGAGGCTCGGAAGAGGGGGAAGCGAGCGTTCCTTAAAGAAGGTTACGCTTTGATTGATAACCGGCGTGTGGACCCTGAATGACTGATTTAATGCCTTGTAGTCTAAGGTAATGTTTGACTTAATGACAATAGTGCTTTTTTGGTTGTTGCATCTTCTTTGTTGCTGAGAATTTAAAGGAACATATTCTTCTCGTTCCTGCGCATCGTCCTTATTGTTTGGTTTATTGAGACACATTCGATTTAATGGTGTTATCATTTCTTTCTTTAAATTGTAGGGGGCTAAAAGATTATTTAAAACGTAAGGCTATTTTTCTTTATTGCAAGGAGCAAAAGACGAATTGTGTTTTTTTACAGGAGACTCACTCTCAGGAAGTTGATGTTAAATTTTGGAAGAATCAATGGGGGGATTCAGTTTTTTTTAGTCATGGTACATCCCATTCTGCAGGTGTCATGGTTCTGTTTAATAGGCTGCCTTGTAATGTTTTATGCCACCTAAGTGATTCAAAGGGTCATTGGCTTATGGTAGTAATTGAACAAGGAGGTATTAATTTTATTTTGCTGTGTATTTATGGATATAACCAAAAAACGCTGAATAGAGAATTGCTTGTTTTTCTTAAGGAGTCTGTCAAAAAATGGAGAATCACCTATGCTGTTGATAGAATTATTTTGGGAGGGGATTTTAATTTGGTTCATGATCTTTGGTTAGATCGTTCTCCTCCAAAAGCTAATTGTCATTGTTATGAGGAAGTTATTTCAGATTTGATTTCAGAATTACACTTAACAGATTATTGGAGATGGAGAAATCCTCACAAATCACAATTTACATGGTTCAGTTCTTCTAATAAGGCCCAATGCTCAAGACTTGACTACTGGTTGATATCTAATAATCTAATTAACAACGTATCGAAATGTGACATTTCAGTTTCTCCCTTAACCGATCATTGTGCAGTTTTGTTATCCTTTTCTTTCCTTAAATCAGGTTGTGAGCGCAGTGTCATTTGGAAGTTTAATGACAGTCTTCTTGAAAATGAGGGTTTTTGTGAAAAGGTTAAAGAAGCTTTAAAAGATGTTAATGCAATGGAAACGTCACCCCTAAGTAAATGGGAATGGTTTAAATTTAATGTTAGAGGATTAGCTATAGAGATTGGTAAACAAATTAGCAAATTTAAAAGTATGAAACGGCTTGAATTGATAAATGAAATGCACAAATTTGGCAACAAAACTGATTTAACTATAGATGAACAGATTCAGTTAAATAATTTACAAGCGAAATTTGACAATTTATACTTGGAGAAGGCCAAGGGAGCCTTCATTCGCTCTCGAGCCAGATGGTTAGAAGAAGGGGAAAAAAATTCTTCGTATTTTTTTAATTTGGAGAAACAAAGACAAACTAAAAAGAAGATTCAGAAATTGTCAATCAATGGCTTAATTATTGAAGATGATAATCAGATTAACGAAGAAATTAGAACTTTTTATTGCAATTTGTATAATTCTAAATTCTCCGGTATTGAGTCTTCAATATTTTTCACAAAGATAAAAGAACTAAGAAAAGAGGAAATAGAACAGGATTTCAAATCATTTTTGGACGAGCCCCTTAAAATAGAAGAACTCGACAATGCTATTTTTATAATGTCAAAGGGTAAATCTCCAGGCTTAGATGGTTTATCGGTGGCATTTTATCAACACTTTTGGACAGACATAAGACTTTTGCTTTATAATGCTTTTTTAGAATGTATTTCTAGTGGCAACCTTTCACCTTCAATGAAAAGAGGCATCATTACATTAATCCCTAAACCCAATAAAGATCATTTGCTGTTGGACAACTGGAGACCCATAACTCTGTTATGTAATGACTACAAACTATTAGCTCATGTTTATTCGAGAAGGCTGGATAAAGGTTTGGCAAGAATTATTGATGAATGTCAATCTGCCTTTATAAAAGGTAGAAATATTCATAATCATACTAGATTAATACTGGATATTTTAGACTACAGTGACTTTATTAACACAGACAGTTATATTATGTTTTTGGACTTTTTTAAGGCATTTGACACTATTGAACATCCCTTCCTTATAGAATCTTTACGTTTTCTTGGTTTTGGAGAGGAATTTTGTAGCATTATCAAAATGTTTTACACTGATATTAGTAGCTATGTCTCATTAAATTCTGGTATGACTCCTAGTTTTATAGTGTCAAGAGGGATAAGACAAGGTTGCCCCATTTCTCCAAAACTTTTCATTTTGACTACTCAGTTATTAACATTACTAATTAATAATTCACATGATTTACAAGGTATTATTATATTTGATAAAGAGTTTAGGTTAAGCCAATTTGCTGATGATACATCTATTTTTTTAAAAGACAAATCTATGGTTGAAAAAACAATTAATATTATTCAAACTTTCTCCAAAGCATCTGGCTTAACTCTCAATTTAAATAAATGTGAATTACTTCCAGTTCATACGAGTGTGGATTCTACCATTAGTAATATTAAAGTTGTTCAAGAAGTAAAATATTTAGGAATCACAATATCTAAAAATCCAATTAGAAGACAAGATGTAAATATTGGCAATCGAATCATTGACACGGAAAAGTCTTTAAGTCATTGGTTAACCAGAGATTTAACAGTATTTGGTAGAGTTCTTCTGTCTAAAGCTGAAGGTATATCCAAATTATCTTATCCTTGTCACTCTCTTTATGTCTCCTCCAGCAATATTAGTAAAGCCAACTCTGTTTTATTCCATTTTTTGTGGAGAAACAAAACCCACTATATTAAGAGATCTCAACTAGTCAGGGATTATAATGAAGGTGGAATTAAGGCCATTGACTTTGAGGCACTAGTAGGTGTGTTTAGGATTAAGTGGATTAAAGAGTTTCTTTCTCAACCAAATTCAATGTGGTTCCACATTCCCAGAAGGTTGTTCAATAAGTTAGGTGGCCTGGAATTTCTTTTAAGGTGTGATTTTGAAGTTAATAAAATCCCTCTTAGAATGTCTAATTTCCATAAACAAATCCTTCTTTTTTGGAAAATGATATTTACACACAATTTTACTCCCCATAGATCCACACTCTGGAATAATAGGGTCATTTTAATAAATAAAAAATCATTATTTAGGAGGAATTGGTTTGAGAAGGGCATTTTATTTGTGACTGATATCCTTGATCGCAGTTGTAATTTCCTTAGTTTTGAGAGTTTCAAAGAGAAATATGACGTGGCTTGTACAACAAGAGAATTTGACAAAATCTGTAAAGCCGTTCCTCTTCCCCTTTTACAATTAATTTGTGGTACTTTAAAATATTACAGTAGCGAGCCTTCTCTTCCGGCCCTACTGATTAGTGGTCTAGATTTAGTTGATAAGAAATGTAGTAACAAGGTAATTGGTTTGGTGTTAAAATCCAAAATATATACAGATTTGAACAAACCACTGCCGGTTCCTGAATTTTTATCGCAGTCCACTATGATAAAGGCTGTCTCAAAATTTATTAGATGGCCTGTTTCTCCCAAAGTTAAAGAAACTCATTTCAAAATAATACGTAATATTTATCCAGTTGCTGAATTTCTTAAAAAGCGATTTAAATTCGTGGTGGACGCTTGTGTCTTTTGTGGAAATTTCGAGGAAACAGTGGAGCATTTATTTGTCCTTTGTCCGGTTACCAAAGAGTTTTGGAAAGATATAAAGGATTGGTTGTCTCTAAAAATAGATGGTGTTCCTTTGCTTGATACTGTTGAAATTCTGTATTTTGTGGATAATTTGGATCTGTCCGTATCGGACCTAATTAATGTGATCATTCTTCTGTGTAAATATCATATTCACTGCAGTAAATGGAAAAATTCTAAGCCGTCATTTAATTGTTTCATCAATGATTTCAAACTTTATTTTTCATCTCTCCAGAAAATTAAAATGTACAAGTCAGCCAAAAAAATACTTTGTGACATAACAGAATTTTTACTGTTTTGAGTGATGTACTGCTCCTTTGTTTCTATAGGTTGTTGTACAGGTTATTTTATAGCTCCCTTTTATTTATTTATTTAATTATTTAAAAAAAAAAAAAAAAAAATTTTTTTTTTTTTATGTGGCTGGTTTCGGTCCTTTTCTGAATATGCCCTACTGTAATCGTTTGTATTGTTTTGTTTTTTGTTCCTCTGCTAGAGTATGTATCTTGTTGTTGTGTGGTTCAATAAAAAAAAATAAAAAAAAAAAACCTCTGCTCAGCCATGAACTGGTCGAAAGCTGATGACGTAACATGTAGGTAGGCCCGCCCTCACGTGATACTGATTGGTCGATTGATAAGCTTAAATCTGATTGGCTAAAGAGTACGACTGCTCTGTGTTACGAGTGTTATGCTGCCAGGAAAGTCTCAAAAACACACACACACATATCTAAGGCGATTCGTACGTGAATGACGATTTGCACATTCAAATGCAAGGATACACTCGTACATTTTAAACATTCAAAGGTTTTTGTGCACAGTTGTATATCTACAAATTGTGTTTTGCATTTGTGAAATGTATTTTATGAGTATATAATTTTATTTTGCGCATGTGAATTGCTTTTTGTGAATATATTTTTTTTTCACGCACGTGGATTTTTTTTGTGTGCACGTGAATTAGGTTTCATGCATGTGAAATTGTCTACGCATTTGTGAATCATGTTTTTTGCGTGAATTATATTTGAGACTAATCTGCTTCCATACTTTTTTGGCCGCTTTTTCGTCCGCTGTGCAAACATCGTACACCTGTTCGCTTAGAAAAGTCATAGCACACCTCTCCTCAATGAGCCGGTCGATTTGACACCTCACTCAGGGGTCTGTGACAAACGGTGCGGGGCGAGTTGCGCGCCAAACTTTGTGTGGAATAAGTATGGAGGATAACAATAGTGTTGCTTTGAAAAAGTACCACTAATAATAAACAGAGCAATTCCAAGAGGGTCCTCACACCATCGGTGCTCGGGCCCTAAATATTAAAGTAAACATATAATGGTCTAGAGCCCAACTAAAGCAAACACACCCATCACCTTAATGGTAACTTACAATTTGTGATTTTCTTCTTCAGTGATTCTGCTTGTTAACATCAGGTGTCTTCAATAATGCTCAATCATCACTAAATTAATCACTTAATTATCTCCTCAGCCCTAAATGCCGCTTCATCTGAAAGCAGGTGATGGTGATTTACTACTAATCAAGGAACCGGCTTTACTGATGAGATGCGCATAACAATATCGCGATTTAAATCACCCAGCCCTAATTGGTCCGTGTACCTTTGGATAATTAGTTTTTTCGTTTTTGTTTAAAAAAACGGAAAAACGAAGAAACCGTTAGTTTATCGCATATTCAAACCTTCTCGTGGACATACAAAACAAGTTTCAGTATGGTCCATGTACGTTTTGATAGTTTGTTTTCCGAGTTGAAATGAAATAAGCAAAAACGAGAAAACGAGCCTTTATTCGTTTTTCGTTTTTTCAAAAAAACGAAAAATATGAGATTTCGGCTTGATTTTTCGTTTTTTGGTTCACGGTTCAAAAACGGATAAATGACTTCAAAATCCGTTTTGCACATGTGGGCGGTCATGAGACGCCCCTTTCACCCGATTGGTCAAGCAAATCTAAGCCTGTGACGTCATCAGTAGTTCCCCGGGTCTGTTCGACAAAATAATAGTCCTATGGCTCTGCGTATTCCGCGTCTTAAACTGTACAGGGCATGTCTAGAACGGGCTTTCTTCTGTGCAACTTAACCCGTTTCACATAAATATTTATATATCAGAAATATTAAATATTAATCTGCATCCAGCCGGTTTTATTTAATTGTGCTGTGCAGTGTTAAATGTGTGTGTGCTACGCCTGCGCTAGACAGCGGGTGAAGTTCAGTCAAGTATACGCAGCTGTCATAACTCTTCTTTTAGACAATACGCTCAGTTTTGACAAGATGTTATTGCAAATACTTTAATGCAAAACTGCTAATGGTGGTATAGGCTACCGATGAGGGTAAATCTTTTTTTTTTTTACTGTTACTATAATCATAGCTGCGAGAGTGAGACAGCGAGATGATTGACAGGTCGATAGCCTATAGCGGAGGAAAAAGCGCAAGATAGCCTATTTTGTTAGTAAAAAATAAATAAATATTTGTTTACTATAAGTGAGTTTGTCTTTGAAAACAATAACAACAAAACAATCAAATAACACTGAACCACAAACTGAGCGTTCATTTTAAAGGGAAATTTCCAAATATCTTTTATTTATCTGTTATAATGCTTTTGTTTTATGTAGGCCTGTTGCGTCTTAATCGTTTTGTTAATACATGTCTAATATAGGCTACTATGCGCCCCGGGAGTTTTTTTTATTGTAGCCTACTAGGCTATTTTATTGTTGTTGTGCTTCCATTAAAATAGCATTGAACCAATTCGTTATACAGCCAGCACTGGAGTTGTCTGGACCACTGGGCTCCCATTTGGGTCCCAGACTCCCAGTAGGTGATCCTGAATTAACAGATTGATTGAACGCATGTTCGCTTGAGTTGTTCAGTTTATCTCTGTCACCAAATTTAAAGAAACTGAGATTTTATTTTATTTTAAACAAATATTTATTTTCATGATATAATTAATCGGCTAATGTCCGTGACGCCACCTGTCTGAAGAGCATTTTTGAAACCCGCTTGCTTATGGCTGACTTGCCGCCACCTACTGGCGGTCTTTCATGTTGAAAGTATTGTTACATGTAACTTCATATTTTTCACTGTTGCATTTAATAGTCTCTTAGTATGCAATTGAAATTGCTAGAAAAATGCACTAACTGTGCCACCTTTGAGCTGCAAAAAAACTGTGTGTAAATACATAAATCCCATGTCAGATACAGATTTCATCAGACAGCCTATAGGCTATCTACAGCAATTTGTGTTGATTGAATATTAAGAAAGTTATGACATAGGCTATATTTCTTAACTTTCTTACAAAAACCAAATTTTACTGGACAATGTCTATTACAGTACAACATAAGGGTGATAACAGAGTGAAATGATTTAAGAAAAGTTTATTTTCATCACACTGTAATGTGATCAAAGATTTAAATATAAACTCTGTATGCAACACAGCATAGGCTACTACTATGCGTCACCTTATTCTGCTCTAAACAATGGGCGCCGCCATGACGATGACTCCGGTTGCCTACTTCCGGTTCGTAGAGATACCTGTCAATTTTGATGGACGTGTCTCTGTACGTTGTTAATTATTGTATATTGTTTTATTGTGTATTAAGGGGAATAGGCCTTACATCAAAATTGTCTCTCTTAACTGCGTCTGCATAAGTGATTCTCAGTTGTAGCGGGTAGGCTATATGCGGTGAGGTGAACCCAGGAAAAATTAGGCCCTTTTTAAAAATGTAGGCCTATAACCTAGGCCTATATTTTATATAAAAGTTTTAGGCCTATATTATATTATTATATACGTTTTTTTTTTGTTAATATATCTTCATTGGATATAATTATACAAAATACTAGTGAAAACGCCATCTAACAGAACATAAATTATTTATTTATTTACACTATTATCTGCTTATTTTAATTAACGAAATGTCAATCTTCATCTTTATAACAGAAGATACAATACAACAACATCTTAAACATACAGTACAATTAGCCTATCAGTATCCAAAAAATAAAAAGTAAATAATGTCAACTAAATATTTATTAGAGTTCCCATAGACTTTTTCTAGTCGACTAGTAGTCATTTATTTAAGCAATAGCTAAGTTGACTAATCGCACGTTTATATTAATTAAATACTGGGTGGAGGAATAGGCTATCCTATTCCGCGCTCAAGCACATGCATAAATCTTGCCGCAAAAGTAGGCTAATAAATGTTTCTGAAAAAATAAAGAGGCATTTTAATTGTTTATTAATAAACTACTGTTTTCTAAATCAGTGTCGGCTGCAAATATCCATACATCTTCGCTGTATGCAGATGCGCATTTAGAGAGAAATCCACATGGGTTACAAAATCAGATGCTTTCGATTCGAATTTGTTCATTTAAAAGTGTACATTTCAAGCTTTAAATAGGTAATAATTATTATATAGGAATATTCCTGTCTGTTAGGCAGTATACACTGTTTCAGTTCATTTCTGAGACGCACTCCAGTTCATTTCTGAGACGCACTCCAGTCCACGGAGATCATGAAAGTGTGCCTGATTGTTTTATTTTACAAAAGCACAACGTTTTCTTGTTATTGAGTTTACACAAATAAAAGTAGTTGCGAATGATGTAGGCTATTATTATTTTCAGTATAACCAGAAATTATAGAGTATTTTATTTTAAGTTGTTTCCACTGTTGATAGGAAAATGCAAGTTCGCGCCGGCGACTCCGTGCCATACAGTGCGCGCTCCACAATGCCACTCGGATATGCGTTAAAATCTTGTGTTTATTTGTAATAATCTTAGCCCTGAATTATTCTTGTCTAACCTGTATTATGACTGACATTTGCTTTTTAATTTACCCTCATCGGTAGCCTATACCACCATTAGCAGTTTTGCATTAAAGTATTTGCAATGACATCTCCTTGTCTAAAACTGAGCGTATTGTCTAAAAGAAGAGTTATGACAGCTGCGTATACTTGACTGAACTTCACCCGCTGTCTAGCGCAGGCGCAGCACACACACATTTAACACTGCACAGCACAATTAAATAAAACCGGCTGGATGCAGATTAATATTTAATATTTCTGATATATAAATATTTATGTGAAACGGGTTAAGTTGCACAGAAGAAAGCCCGTTCTAGACATGCCCTGGACAGTTTAAGACGCGGAATACGCAGAGCCATAGGACTATTATTTTGTCGAACAGACCCGGGGAACTACTGATGACGTCACAGGCTCAGATTTGCTTGACCAATCGGGTGAAAGGGGCGTCTCATGACCGCCCACATGTGCAAAACGGATTTTGAAGTCATTTATCCGTTTTTGAACCGTGAACCAAAAAACGAAAAATCAAGCCGAAATCTCATATTTTTCGTTTTTTTGAAAAAACGAAAAACGAATAAAGGCTCGTTTTCTCGTTTTTGCTTATTTCATTTCAACTCGGAAAACAAACTATCAAAACGTACATGGACCATACTGAAACTTGTTTTGTATGTCCACGAGAAGGTTTGAATATGCGATAAACTAACGGTTTCTTCGTTTTTCCGTTTTTTTAAACAAAAACGAAAAAACTAATTATCCAAAGGTACACGGACCCTAATTGAGCCTCCAATCAAAACTCATCAGTATCTCCCAGCATGCATTGCAGCAGGAATACATTATGCTGAATTGCCTTAGTATTTTCTTTTATTATTATATCTGCTTTTATTTTTTATGTTGTTTTTGTTGCAGCTTTTTAGTAGCTTGTTTTGTGATGTTCAGAGTTTTATCTGATTATTGTGTTGATTGTCACCGTTGTTGAGATTCATACACTGAATCTTGATGTCTGTGTTGGTTTAAATCACGCAGTAGTACAAAACCTATTTTCTACACTATGTATTTTTAAAGTTCTTCAGATTATCTGTTGCTCATTTGCAGAAATATTATACTCAATAATATGAAATATTTATTTTTAATATTATAATCAATATTATCATTTTGCTCAAAGTGAGAGATAAGACTCTTTATGAGGTCAGTGAATCAGGCCACAATATGACAATTATCTCATCATAAACCTGCCATCATCACCTGATCACATTTTCTCTCTGATTTTCATGCCATAACATTTGTGTTATATAATCACACAGCTAAGGCAGTCAGAGTAAATCTAAAGTTAAAAAGTCAGAGAGCCCAACTAAAGCAAACACTCATCTCCATAATGGTAACTTCAAACTTTATTATTTTCAATAAAACATCAATGTCTAAACCTCTGGTAATTCTCAATAATTAGATTACAGGAAACCACAGCTGGCAGGTTTTTATTTTAAATTTTTTATATAAAAGTTCAGTTCAATGTTCAATGCCATAAAACCTAAAATATTACTACCGTATTTTTTACGGTAAAGCACTCGCAAGCTGCTAGTTTTTTACCGTAAACTTTAGTTCAGTGCCGTAAAAGCAAAAACAATTATACCGTATTTTTTACGGTAAAGTACTGGCAACCACAGCTGCCAGTTTTTTTCCGTAATATTTAGATCACTGCCGTAAAACCTAAAATATTACTACCGTATTTTTTACGGTAAATCGCTTTCAACCAGCTGCCAGTTTTTTACCGTAAACTTTAGTTCAATGCCGTAAAACATAAATATTTATACCGTATTTTTTACGGTAAAGTACTGGCAACCAGCTGGCAGTTTTTCACCGTAATTTTTAGTTCGATGATGTAAAACTTTGTAAAATTAGTAAACATTTGCTACCGTATTTTTTACGGTAAGGTACGGTAAATGCAACGGTAAGTTTTTTTTTTACAGTGTACTTCCAAAATCCGTACATTTAACAGTATATTAATGTAAAATTACATGAAATGTCCCGTGAGAGCTATTACAGTTTTTCACTGTATATAGTAAGGGTACATACCGTTAAGGAATTAACTTTTTTTTTTCGTTGCTTTTTTACAGTTTTTTACTGTTAAAATTACGAACATTTTTAACAGTGTAGTTGGACCAGGACAAGGGAGAAAGAGAAGTAGGGGGAGAGGAGTAAGAATGTGTGCTGCTGTTCAAAAGGAGAGTAAGAGCTGTTGTCACGGATGAAATAAGAGCCACCATCATAGACCGTGTGATAAACCATGAGGCTGGTGAAAGAGTCCAGCCTATTCTCAGACGGTCAACCGTTGCTTCCATTATCCGGATTTTTCAACAAATCAACAGGTAAGTCATGCATTCCATGAGGGCTATCAATGCAGTTGCTATTTACTGTATTACAGTAACTGCTGGCCACCAGTAGTTACAAATACAAATATGTTGTATTTTTGTTCCTCTAAAGGACACAACAACTTCCTCGCAAATTTTTGGAATGAAAGATCAAAAGGATAAACGATGCAGATTTATTTTTACAGCCATCTTTGATCATATTTACTGGGGTGCCAATAATTCTGACCACAACTGTATGTGCTCAGACCCCCCAGTACTGTTCTTGCGCAAGGCGGTCTTGCAACCAGCCAACATGCAGCATATTTGCTTTATTCTGTGCTTTTATCATTGAAAATTGACTTGAGCTTGGAAGGGTGTGTATTTGCTTCCAATAATATGCAAAATGATTAGCAGGCTGTCACGTGTCAGTGTATGTTTGGACTTTCAGTTTGTGTTTTGATTTGTTCCTGTTTTCCTTTGTTCTTTTCCCACCCCTCCTTCATTTCAACGGATACTGTCATTATCAGTTCAATTTTATCACCTGTTTAGTCATCGTCATCTCACCTGTGTTCTGTTAATCAGAGTAATCTGTGTTTGTATTTAAGTTCCGTCTGTTCTGTCAGTCTTCGTCTGATCTCTGTTATGTTTAGTGTGTATTGCTACCTGTTCTGTGTTTAATTAAACCTTCATTCTTGGAATTATATCCTCATCTCCGTCTGCCTTCCTGCAACCACCCGTGACACAGGCTATGAAAATGGGCATTGTATAAATGCAACATCAGAAGTGTAATTTACAAAATATTTAATGTAGCCTGCATCTTATTTCACTGTAAAAACAACAAAAAACAATTCCAACTGCTATTTTGTTAGACTTACTGTATTTTAAAGGTTGAGTTAATTATAGGAAAAGTTGGGATTAAAAAAGAATGCAAGAATGTAAAGCCAACTTTAACATTTTGTTTGAGCACATGTCATTTTATACAGAAATGTAATATATGTAAATATATGTAAATTACATATATAATGTCAGTGCCCATGTATGTCTGCTGCCTATATGAGAATATATGCAAAATTCATATATGTAAAACACATAGACATATATGAAACATATATTTCAAAATATAGCAAAAATGGCCGTTTTCATGTAAGTGCCATATATTTTCCTGTATATGCACATAAATGTGAAATGTAAGACAATGTGTATAAATGTATTTTTAATACAATAATGCAGTGTTTTCTTCAGTAGCACCTCAATGCAGTACACGAGATCCGGGAGGCGGAGTTGGATCCAGATATAAGGGGTGGAGATTGGTAGGTTTAGGGGTGGGTTTAGGGATTAAGGGGTGGAGATGGGTAGGTTTAGGGGTAGGTTTAGGGATCAGGGGGTGGAGATGAGTGGGTTTAGGTATATGTAAGGTGGGAGGAGTTGGATCTAGATCCGACTCCTCCCCGTGGATTTCATGTTCTGCAGTGAGGACCATCTCGTTTTCTTTGTCATTTTTGACAAATACATCCACAAAGTACCATAACCATATGCCACAGCTTTAAAAATGCATCAGTATCACATGCATGTATGTTTACATACATTTATTAAATATGTGGAAAACAAATATGTATGTCACATATTTATACTTAATGTTGTCCATATATGCAAGAAACCAATACTATACTGTAATATATGCAGATATATGGTATCATATATGGATGAACTCAAATATTTTTTTCACATGTTTGGACACATAAATGTTCATATATGTTGCAGGCATATATTGTGGTCTCAGATAAGTCAAATATATGTATAGATATATGTCATGCTATTTAAAATATAATTACATATATGGCCATATATTACATTTTTGTATGGGGTATAATAACTTATGTCAAGTTTGGTGGTGAAGGTAGAATTCACTGAGCATGCTCAGTTTGATCACTGATTCTCAGTTCTGCAAAACCATTTGAGGCAAAACAGTTCCACCTTGCTTTTAACTGCCATTATATGATTATCACGGCTGGTTTTGACTTTTTGATGAATAATATTTTCATTTTTAATGTGAAATGTAAATAAGAAATGTAAATTTTGTAATAGTTTGGGTTTGCTTCTTATAAGAAGACTACAACGGACTGTTAGGACAGCTGAAAGGATCATTGGTGTACACCTCCCCAACCTTCAGGACTTGTACAATGCCAGAGTGAAGAAACGGGCAGGGAACATCATCACAGACCCCTCCCACCCCGGCCAAAACCTGTGTGCACTTCTGCCGTCAGGCAGACGTTACAGATCTCTGCGCACTAGAACATCTAGGCACAAAAAACTGTTTTTTCCCCCATGCTATCTCCAGCTTAAACAGCTAAAACAGCAATTAACACCTGCTGTATAATTCATTCAGTACTTGACAGAGAAGCAAGAGGGTTTTTTTGTGTAAATACATATACAAATTTTATTTATAGAGCTGTACACACAATGTACAAATCTGTACATAAGTCTTCTGTTTCAGATGTATACTAGAACTATTATTATTGTTTATTCTATTTATTTATGTTCTCATTTAAATGCCTGTTCTAATGTCATATATGTATGTATGTACCAAGAGTTCAGTTCAGAGTCCCAAATCTCAAAAACGCATGAAGAGGATGAGGACGAGGAAGAGCAAGGTGTGGAGAATGTTGTCAAGGCTGGATCTGCTTTAGGGTTTTTCCCTTTGCCTGCAGAGATGACATTGTCTGAGATGTGGAGAAACTCCTCCTGCCGGACCAACATGAAGACATGATGCTGAAGCAAAATAAAATCTCTCTCACTGACCTTGATTCTGCAGTTGCACAACTCTTCTGAGTGTACTTTACTGTAACATGCTTTTCATTTAGAATTTTTTACTGTAACCTTTTTGGCTTTTGCAGTTGGGTCACTGTATTTTCACAGTATGCAAGTGGTGAAAATACAGTATGCAGACCTACGACAGGCCTACTATTCAATATTTAGTACAATACTATACTTGCAGTGGATACAGTATACAATTTATTCATCTTACTACTGTAAGTTGTCATAACTATACTTTTTTACATAATTGCAAAATTTGTTTACTTTGTTACAATATACTTTTTTTCTGTAACTGCATGCCTTGGATTCTGTGTTCTCTATTTTTTTATGTAGTGTCTAATGAATGATCTGCAGTGTTTATTTTGACTCGCTGTGTGTACGATCTGATAGCATTGTTTGATTTTGAGCACAGATAAAATGTTTTTGAGGCAATTGTTTGATTTTGCCAGAAGAGTCAGAGGTTCAGTGAATGTGGTTTGAAAATTTGGTGCATGAAAGAGTGCATGAAATTTGCAAACAGTGTTTTACCTGAACTTGTTTAATGGTTTACAGGAAGAGTGATTCATTCGACAAATTGGTTTAGGCTATTGAGAATTTGGTTCAGAGAATGGGGGTTAGTGTTTTAGCAATTCAGAAAAACTGTAATCAAAAGAATTTTTTTTTTTGTTTTTTTTTTGTTGGTCTTTTCTCTCTTAGTTTAGAATGGAATACATCACATCCTGTCAGGCAGTATAATCTTGTCACACAAGCTGAAAAATGTAGATCCATCGAAGGATCTAAATTGGATCTGACAATTCCACAGTTCTAGGCATATGAACCCAAATTAGCCTCACAGACAAACCACATTCTCGTGTCACACGTTTTGCTGTAAAACCACGACTCAAGAACACAAGTGGCTACCAAATGTACCAAAAGGCCACCATGAAAATTTGAAAGACACAATCAGTTAATCTTTTTGTACAATTGTAGTTAAATGCATCATATGAAATAAGTGTGGTTTCAAGGTCATGGCCAAATAATCGTAATGTATAGTTTTATTTAATAAAAAATGCAGAAGTATTTCTGTAGTTACAGATGTCACGTGTTTCATCGCGAGATTTGGGTCTTGTGATCTCGGGTGAAGATGGCGGCTCCGCCTGACGAGCAGAGCTTAGAGTCCCGCATCAGTAAGTCAAACACATTTAAACTACAAATTAATTACCTTCTAATGTGACAGTGCGAATATCAAGGACATGCATTAGCCTAAGTTGATGCCTTGGCGCAGGCGCTTTGTTAAACGCAGATGCGGAGTGTCATGTTGTTGTTGGCAGTGGAGTTATTAGCTTGCTAACGACGATATACTAGAAGTTTCTGACACAGTTTTGTTTTTAGTGTGTTTTGTGCGTATATCTTTCCTGTTGTGGAGTGTGCGTTCTGTGATGGACAGGTAAAGAAGAGTTGAAAAATTGCTAACTATCTCTTTGTGAGTCAAAAGGGAGGAGTCTCGCAGACTCATGATCAATAAAATGTTGAATGAAGACATTCAATGACAGAACATTTTTTTATGCCTATATAATGTAAAGTCCCCATTTAAACCCTATTTCCGTTCTGCCTCCCAACATGTCAGTCAAGAAAAGATGATTCATTTGCCTTTTCCTTAAAGGGGCCATATCCGATCTACACTTTTGTCAGTTTTATGTTGCCCACTTGTGATGCAACTAGTAAAGATTACTTTCTCCAAAAAAGGTAATAATAATTAAATTAATTTTAAAAGAATACACAACGACCTTTTCTACCCTCCAACTCCTTTGAATTATTGTCTTGGACTCTACATCAATAACATTACAGATTAGGCTACATGTGCACTCAGTATTTATTTTTCTTTCAGAAGTTGTACTCTAATTAATAGATTTAATAACATCAAATCAAAAGTGATTTCTATTTATTGTCTTTAATTATGTCACTGGTCTTATTGTGAATGATTTATGATCCATGCACATGTTTTTTTTTTTACCTCGTATTAGGCTAGTCTTTAATAAAAATGTCAAAAGTTGTTCTTCCTGTGATTTGACTTCACTTCTCTCTGCTGATATTTGCAAGGTCAAACTGCAGTTATTATTGTTTGCTTTTTTGTCTTATAACTCTTGTTTTACAGTTCTTGTGATCTTTATGCATAGGCTATATGCTTGTCATAGGTTTGTATGTAGTTTTTTTGTGTGTGTGTGTTTCTGACTTTTTTTGCTTAACTGTTCTGTCACCTGTAGACAAAGCAACCAACCCTTTAAATCGAGAAACTGACTGGGAGAGTATTCAACTGTTCTGTGACCAGCTCAGCAATGAACCTGAAGGGTGCGTCAACAATTCAATCATTTTTAAACTTAAATGTATCTCTTAAATGTGCACAAAAAGGATCCTTTCACACGGAATGTGTTTTTGCATTTTACTGTACTGATTTACATTGTTTTTTTAATGTAAACATGCTAGACACGTCTTTGCATCTCACATTTCTAAACGCAAAACGCATTCTTTGTGAATGTTCCGAGAGACATTCCTGTACATATTTAGCAGGTTAAAAGTGCTCACAGAAGCCTCAAAGTATGTGAAATTTATGAATATGTATGTATTGTTGAGCAATTCATAAACCAAGGTCCACCCTCAGGGGTGTAATGTTGATATCTCACTAGCCTGTTTTCAGTCATTGTAAGCCTTAAACAGTAGCTCAATAGAGTGCTGCAGGGATGATGTCAAACTGGGAAGACTAATTCGCCTTATTAAAATAAGGCCTGTGGTAAACATAACTTGACATATTTGAATGTTTTCTTCTACAACGTAAACTGCACACACTCACACCCCAAACATTATCTAGTTACTTATTAGAAACATATGATTTTTTTTATTTTTCAAATAAAAATGGCAGCTTCTAAATTTGTGGTTTCAATATGGTTGTGTACAGCACTTGAGATTACTAGCCACTCAGCGTTTTCTCTGGCCACAGTTTTGTTGTTTTTACTTTTTAATAGGGGTGCGACGATACACTTATCACACGAGACGACACACGAGAACGAGACAATATTTTAACACTATTTTTAAGAAATCTTCAATGATGAAAATATATGACTGGAAAAATAGTATTTTAATCAACTGAGTCACAAAATGCAAAATCAAATAATCAGTCAATTATAATCGAGTAATCAATTACTATATTATAATCTGTTATTTTTTACTTTTTTTAGTAATTGGCAAATGTTTTCCCAACAATGTGAATGTCTCAGCAGTGCATTATTTGTTTGTATTCGGTGTATTTCACTGTGGATTATTTGGTAAATTTCGGCAGAGGCTTTGCAAACAGACTTTTACGATATGGATCTGCCAGCAACGCCACAAACATGTAAGTAGTCATGTTTATTCTAATGCCTGATCTGTGATCAGTGATTTCTGATGTAATTGTTCAAGTTCAGACAGATTATCTCTCAAAATATCATTCAATACTGTTTATGCATCAGTAAATCAAGCCAGTGACTAAACAATCAACTTCACGTCTTAGTAGGATGAAAATAATCTATTTAAACTGTGATTAAATTATATAAAGAAAGTGATCAAAGAACGCTCCCTTTCCAATTGCCCAAGCTGTCAATCAAACAGTGCGAGTTTATCTGGACACTTGCCAAAACTCGTTGAAATCAATCATCACAAAATGTCATGACGCTGTTACAATGTACAGTACAACAAAGCTTTTACTGTATTTACATCGTGTTTGCATTGTTTTTTGGGGTGAAAGCCAGAGGTGTAATTTCATACGCGATCAACTGACTGTCATCTGCTCAATGCTCATCACTGCAACCTTTCATGTGATTGGAATAGATCATTATGATCAATACTTATCACGATTCCTTAATCTCGATGGCTGTTATTGTAAAACCGTAGTAAAAGTTTTAGAGAGTTCCACATGTAATACTAGCTATTTCAAATGCAAACATGTCAGCCAATCACAGCAGTGGGCGTTTACACTGAAGTCTCACAGCAGACACGCCCCTTAAAACAGAGCGTTCAAATCTGAGGCTAAAATCAGGCTTGGAAAAATGCCTTTAAATTATGAATTATAAAATGTATAAATTATGAAAATTTTTGATGTTAAATCCATACTAACATTATAAGGGCACTCCAGGAAAAATAATCCAGTCTATGACCCCTTTAAGTTTACACAGAGATGATAACAGTATCTCTTTCAAAACTCGTTTTCGGAAACTAGCACTTTGAAACCTTCAAAGTTTGCGTTCTCCCTTCTCAGGCCACCAAAACGCTGTTGTCGGGTAAATTAACAGCCACAACGCATTAAAAGTTTTCTGATACTAATGATGACTAATAACTAATGATTTTTTCAATGGAAATATTTTTTTTTTTAAACTTACTTAAGCTAGACAATGACTTTCTTCATAGAGCTTCTGTACAGCCAAAACAATTGTTGTTGCATTAATTTCCTGTTATCACTGTAAAGCTGCTTTGAAACAATCTGTATTGTAAAAAGCACTATATAAACTTACTTTGCTTGACTTCATTGGACTTCAAAGTGATTAGTGGGAGTGAGTGTGGTACCGTACACGCCACTGCTGAAATCCACCCATATTTGGCAGGTTAGTGGGTGTTAATGTCAAGCCTTGGGTGTGTGTAATTTACATTGAAGAGCAAAATTTTCAAGTATTGTGAAGTTATGTTTACCACAGTTTATGTTCCTTATTTTACTCATAAATTGAAAAACCCTGTTATAAAATCCCCCAAAGAAAATCTCGAGGGAAGCATTGTTGAATTAGTCTTTCGGGTTTTGACGTCATTCCAGCAGTACTCTATACCTTGCAGAGATATTGGTTTTAATGACTAGAAATCAACTTCTGTCCTGTTAGTGGCAGTTGAGCGAGCTTTCATTACTCTTCTGAAGAGCTGACAAGGATTTAATTTTTCTTCAGCTGATGCAAAACCATATGTTGTTTGAGCACTGATTATTATACATGATGATAGATATGAATGGGTTGTTAAATTTAAACGTTGGGTTTACTTAAATTTAAATGACTCGTAAAATGAGAAAGTATAAGTAGGACCTTTTGTGTTTATACTGAATGTGATTATTTTTGTCATTGTGGCTGTGCATGGTCATATAACAGTACCAAAGGCAGAAACACACAATCACAGGGTAAAGTTACACCTGTCCTTAATTCAGTGAGCTTCACATGACAGCGAAACGTAGAGAAAGCCAAGTAGTCTGTCACCCTTCTGCCATTTTTTATCAATGTGTGACAGACCTCTGAAAGAAGAGACCTAAGGAAAACACATACGCTCAAACTTGAATAGGATCATAAAAATAAAATGTATTAGGATCACATATCTTACTTTTGTTGTAATAATTCAACATGTAAATGTTCAAGGATCCTGTTTTACAGATTGTTCTTTTTATTGTGCATTGTGTGTGTAGTCCACAGTTGGCCACCAGGCTTCTTGCTCACAAGATTCAGTCCCCTCAGGAGTGGGAGGCCATGCAGGCACTCATGGTAAGATTGGCATTCAGGGTGTGTCCGAATATGCTGAAACCTATTTTATTTGTACTTGATTTTTGCTTATTTGCTGCTGAATTTTGATTTATCAACGTATTGCAAAGATATAAGCCAATTAAATTGTCTGGTATCGCACATTTTGACTAATTGACTTGCTGAACGCAAGGTCTAATATGGAAGTGAAATAATGACAAATGTTTTTGAAACAAAAAAGCTTGTTGAATTGCACTACTTGAAAAAAATATGCATTGCATTAACCCTGCTTGCATTTTAATGCATTGTATTTTCAGGGCTTGCATTTTTATAGGCTGAAATTCAACATGGTTGTATATTTAAGCTGTGAATATTTCAATTCAAAACTTTTCACACATTAAAAATTCAATAATCCATATTCACCTTTCAGATTTCACTTCCGAAATGTTCATTCAATGTTCATCGAGTAGTGGAATTCAACAAGCTTTTTTGTTTCAAAAACATTTGTCATTATTTTACTTCCATATTCTAAACTTAATTAAAAAACTTGAACACATAGACAACAGGAGATTGTGAGGATGCACACACATTTTTGTCCAATTCTGCCCATAGGGCGTGCTACAAATAAAAACTTCAGAAATCAACAACCGTTTGATCAAGGAAAATGAAATTTGACACGTATCTTAAGGGCAAGTGGAAACCAAGCCATGAAAAATTTATCTATCTATAAATTACAGAAACGTCTGTCTATCTGTCAGTATGTCTGTGTGTCTGTTATTCGCATATCTCTCGAACCGTTAGTCCGATGGATTTCAAACTTGACAGGTGACTCGCTACGGGCACGAGTAAGTGCAGTGCCAAGTTTGACGTTGTTTGGATTAGAAATGCAAAAGATATCATTAAATATATCTGTAAAAGAAGCACTTAGAAGGTTGTGGTTTAAAAATAAACATTCTGACATAAACACTCTCTCAGCTACACTGTTTACTTCTGAATATTATATTTTATGCACAGCCATCATTTGTAGTAACCTATTCACAAACTGTTTGCTCAAGCGTAGCATTTTTTCGGAGTTCACTGTGTAGCCTGCTCCCTGAATCGTCGAGTTCACTGAGTAGCCTGCTCCCTGAATCGTCGAGTTCAGTGTGTAGCCTGCTCCCTGAATCGTTGCGCTTATTCATTTGTGGATGTTAACTGAATCTGTAAGTCACCTACGCTGTTTACTTCTGTATATTATATCTATCTATAAATTACGGGAACGTCTTTCTGTCTCTGTGTGTGTGTTATTCGCATATCTCTCGAACCATTAGGCCGATGGATTTCAAACTTGACAGGTTTCTTGCTACGGGCATGAGTAAGTGCAGTGCCAAGTTTGACGTTGTTTGGATTAGAAATGCAAAAGATATCGGTAAATATATATATCGGTAAAAGAAGCACACACTGGCTTTTGCTGCTCTAGCCGCTGGCCACTCCCCTCTCATACTGCACACTGAGTGAGCACAGCTGGCCCCTCCCCCTCTCACACTGCACACTGAGTGAGCACAGTGCAGGACCAGAGGCCACTCCCCCTCTCACACTGCACACTGAGTGAGCACAGCTGGCCACTCCCCCTCTCACACTGCACACTGAGTGAGCACAGCTGGCCCCTCCCCCTCTCACACTGCACACTGAGTGAGCACAGCGCAGGACCAGAGGCCACTCCCCCTCTCACACTGCACACTGAGTGAGCACAGCTGGCCACTCCCCCTCTCACTTTGCACACTGAGTGAGCACAGCGCAGGACCAGAGACAGAGAGGGTCGAAGAAAGCAGCGGAGCTTAAGTAGCGTTTTCTCAGAGTTTACTGTGTAGCCTGCTCCCTGAATCGTGTAGTTCAATTTTCCACATTTATTGTATGTCATTATGTCAGTATCAGTATTTGCTTTCTACCATGCACAAATAAAAATGTCACTGAACTTTTGCTGTGTAATTGTAACAATGAGCACTCAAATATACCAAACCAACAATTACTAAAAACGCACACAAAAACTGATTTTACACGGGCACTTTGCACTGCTCCCTGAATCAACGCGCTTATTCATTTGTGGATGTTAAGTGAATCTGTAAGTCAGCTATGCTGTTTACTTCGGAATATTATATTTCATTCTGGTGCGCTTAACGTTATCGCTAATGTGTAATAGTAGTCTATGCTGTTCACCAACTAAACATATCCTATTCAATGCGTTCACAGTCTCTTTCACGGGCATCATTATAGTTGCCTATTCACAAACTGTTTGCTCAAGCATAGCGTTTTGAGTGCTCAAGCATGAGCACTCAAACACACCAAACCTACAATTACTAAAAACGCACACAAAATCGGATTTTGCACGGGCATTTTGCACTAGTATTACAAATAAACAAAAATGCCCGCCAGGAGCCAATCAAGTTTCAGCAGCACTGTTTAATTTGAGTCAACCACAAGGTGATGCTATTATAGGTTACTTTACACTTTTTTTTCTAATAACTCTAGATCCATAATGACTAGAACAATAAATTAATATTTCCACTGAATCCTATCGAATGTTCCATTTATTCTAACCATCAAGTTTTTAATATTAGGGGAAGATTAACCATCCTGTTCTTTTTGTCTTAATCCTTTTTCCCTAAAGCATGTTTTATTAGATTGTGATGTTTCAACCGTTTGAGAAACCTTTTTAATCAGTTAATACTTTCAAAAATTTTTTTTTAAAGCTGAACTAAATATAGTTTTAGAGTTTTTAGCAAAAATAGATAGTAAAAACATGATATAGTTTTTTCTCGCTAGAAGCAATACATAATACATATTTTCTTTACATCTTTAATACATCTTAATCATTATTTTTTAAATGTTTTAAAATAGGGATGTCAAGGTAAAAGGCAAAGAATTTTGTTCATAATATTAATTATTAATTCATAAATGTCCTTACATTTTTGGGGAGTTGCACGACATTTATAACTTTGCCCCGTCATAAAAAGATCCAATTATCTGATATTTTAAGAGACTTATTGACCTTGACAAACAGCAGTAACATGCTTTTTTTTCTGCTTTTTTTATAAATGAATTGATGGGATATCACATCATTGGCTCATCTACAAATTTGTCATAATTCAAATGTTACTGAGAGTTTTGTTGACAGTTTCATTGATTCAGGGTGTAAATGTTCTGAATGAACCATACAGCTGATATTGAGAGATGATCTATCTACATTATTATTCTATTAGAAATTATTTAAATGTTTGTCACTGTGTGTTTGTGTCTTAAGGTTCTAGAAACCTGTGTGAAGAACTGTGGGAAAAGGTTCCATAATGAGGTGGGGAAGTTCCGTTTCCTGAACGAGCTCATCAAAGTGGTTTCCCCTAAGGTTTGTTTGGTCTCTGTGTATACAAATGAGCAATGTTGTTTAGTTTAAATTCACTCAAAGAATGTTAGTGTAATCACACAAAAAAATATCATAACATTGAACTTTTTTCATTTTGTTTCTTCACTGTAATGCATAATGCTGTGAATCCTTAACCACTGCAATTAAGATGGAATCTGAGCATGGGCAACAGCACTTCAATCTGTATCTTTAAGCAGTTCTGTAATTTGACAGCTAAAGTTATTTGGCCTATACATTTTTCATTTTCGGTGACAAAAAAAAGCAAAAATAAAGGTTACAGTATTAACTTATTTAACATTCAATGCACGTGCACGAAGTGTCAAACAAAAAGGGCATATCCTTATGAAAAGAAGAAAACACGAATATCGCGGTTGCTTGCATTCCTCCACGGTTGGCATGTCAGTATCGCAGTATTACAGTATAATACCACCTGTCAATAGCCGGGTTTCTATTACAGAGTTGTGCGATATTTTCTTAATGTCAATAAAAAAAAAAACTATTGCGAAATGACGCCGCTTCCATTAAAGGCAGGGTAGGCAGGTTTTTTCTAAAAAACTTTAGCCCAAATTTGTTTAAACTGTCTTTATATACCAATACATACCAATACATAATTAAAATGTAAGTACTCTGAAAAAGAGAGTATAAAAATCGAGTGTCTGTAGTCCTCTCAGGGCTGCAATAAACACAGCTACTTATTTCCATTCGGAACGAATATAATGATTGGCTGGGCGACTGTCACTCTCCCTCGCTACCATGGCTACCACCCCTGCTGCTACAGGAGCTGCCCACATGCGCGCACCCGTTTGACTTGAGGAGGGGAAGAGGCACGGAAGCTAGAAAGAATCACAATTATGGCAGAGAAAGAGCAGTCAAAATTCCCAGTGTCTGCATACAGTCAGCAAAGGCAAACAAGGCAAAAAAAGGAAGACAGTATTCGAAAAGGCTATTACCAAAAAGGCCTGTCCTTGAGCCGACGATGCGGTACTTGTCTCCGGAGTGTAGTCCTCATCAGAGCCAACAGTGCTTTCATTGTGGAAACTCTTACATGCAAAACACCGTATATGTTATGAATCTTACACGAAATTCACCTTCATCACAGTGTAACTGATGGTAATGGGAAAACGTGTATCAATGCAACCTGTTTTTAGCTTTGCCTTATGTTACTAGCTCGTTACTGAATCAAACTCAATATATTTTAAACTTTACCAGTATCGATATGCTAGCTTGATAGTGAGTACTAACAGCCATGTTAGTTGTTTATATTCATAATGATAAAGTTAGGTATGTTATTACATGTGATTCTGACATGATGTCACTACATGCACTGCGCTCCTCTCCGCTCGGCGCTGGCAAACGCGTCCTCCAGCTGAGCGGTCGGCATCGCGCTCATGTGTTTTGGGGGCGTGGCTTTGGAAGGAGCCCAGAAGGGAGGGGGTGGGAGTGAATGGAATAAGTAGCTGTGTTTATTGCAGCCCTGAGAGGACTACAGACACTCGATTTTTATACTCTATTTTTCAGAGTACTTACATTTTAATTATGTATTGGTATATAAAGACAGTTTAAACAAATTGGGGAAAACGTTTTTTTAGAAAAAACCTGCCTACCCTGCCTTTAACATGTTATGCGACTAAAACTGATTTTTTTCCTCTCATAATAAGTCATTACAAAAATCATGGCAGCGGATGTTAGTATGTTTATATCGCAGCCAACTGCACTAGCCAATGTTTTTTATCGAGGGAGACATTATCCAAGCATTAATGGCAAGGAAAGCACTTTACAGTGAGTATGTGTATTAATATAGGTCCTCAACGATATCATGGGCTGCTTCAATTAAAAATGTTTATGTGCAGTTGTAAGTTTACATACAGGATCTGCAAAATGTTAATCATTTTAACAAAATAAGAGGGATCATAAAAATTGCATGTTGTTTTTTAGTACTGAACTGAATACGCTATTTCACATAACAGATGTTTAAAACTGAATTAAAAATAATTTTTAAAAAGCTGACCCACATTTGTAGTACATAAAATCCAGAGGTGGTGTAAACTAATGTTAAGATTACCTGGCAAGCCACCTACACTTGATTTGTGGTACAAACCCCAGGTAATTTGTCAGAGCAGAGAGTTGTTTTTCCCCCTAATCTGCATACATCACTACATCCAACGATGACAAGTGTATGCATTTATTGCACATCCTTATTTGTTCAAATCTGAATAAATTGCACGAGGAACTCGAAGAACTGGAAAAACATGAAATCCAAAGAGAAAACACTAGAGCAAGAGTGTGATATGTCTGAGCTATTCCTTTAACTTGTATTGAATATTTCCTTAAATGTGATGCTAATTAACATAACTAATCAGTTATGCTAATTTGTTGGATTGTACATACAAACACAGCCCCTAAAGCATTTGTCAATAACTGTCCCTGTACCCTATTTCTGTTACAGTATCTTGGTTCTCGAGCCCCAGAACCAGTGAAGAAAAAAGTTTTAGAAATGATGTACAGCTGGACTGTGAGTTTACCAGAAGAGACAAAGATTTTGGATGCTTATCAGATGCTTAAGAAACAAGGTAACCTTATGTGCAGGGTCCTGATTTCTCATAACTGACGTACATATTTAGCTACGTCTCACATCTGATATTTGTATGTTCAATGGACATATTGACATTTGTGTTTTCATGAGTGCTTTTAAAAGTAACAGTAAGGAAACGTCTATATGTGTAAAACGATAACGTTCTCTTGTGGGACTCGCAGTGTTGATGATGTGGTTGTGGTTGTTAATACATTGGCTACATTGTTTATGTAACTGATCTGCATCTCTTTCCAGGTATTATTAAGCAGGATCCAGATCTTCCTGATGACAAGCCCTGTCCTCCTCCACCGCCTAGGCCCAAGAACGCCATCTTTGAGGATGAGGAGAAATCAAAGGTAGTTGAGATGCACTAATGCAGTTTAATTGATGATTAATGTTCTACTGTGATTGAAGGATTCAGGAGTTCAACCTGACATATGTGACATTGTACTTTCTTCCTCCAATTCAATAGATGTTGTCCCGTCTTCTGAATAGCTCTCACCCTGAGGACTTGCGGGCAGCAAACAAACTCATCAAAGAAATGGTTCAGGAGGTGAGCAGATGTGTATTTGTATGTCTTAGATATTTTATTAACTCTTAGGGGGTTCTTAGTGTCTATTTCCCAGAACAGCAATGTGCAAAAATGATACAATAACGCCAACAAATGGTCTATTCACACCAAAAGCAAAAGCTATATCTGTCACTCTGAAAAAAAAATTCATTCGAGTACAATAGATGCTGCAACTCAGAATTCACCTTTCAGAAGAACAGAAGCAGGAAATGCAATGTTCAACATTCTAATTTTAGCACACACAAAAAAGAAGAGTGGTCACAAAGAAGAATCACTCTGTGATGGAAAAAGTGGAAATGCAGTTGGCGTTTAAGTTGATGTTTATCAAAACAGGTCTGCAAAATGTGCAAATATATAGTGTTAAGAGCACTGACTGTGTTTACAGTGTCAGTTTTAAGGGGTGGCGCATGTAATGGAGAGACCTTGAAGTTGTCTTACATCACTGTTTTTGTGTTCTTTACTGTTCTTATGCATTTTAAAATGTTCTATGTGGAGTTTGCTAGTTTATATTTCCTGTTTTAGCTGAGTGGGCAAACCTACAAATCTGCAGGGGAACACTCATCATAGATAAATTATGGAAATGTTTGTGCAAAATTATGTTTTGGGTTTATCTAGGACTGCACGAAATTGGGAAAAAAACTGACATCATTTTACCAGATGGTTTGAATTGCTGTATTAGGAAAAAAAATCTTGAATGATTGGGGGTAGAGGAGTGAATTTGCAGAATAATAAACAAATTACAAGCATAGATAAATACAATAGAACAAAGATACAAATAGAAAACAGTGCTTTATGTTTTTCAGGTAAGTCTAACAGTATTCAGGTTCAGAAATTGAATAATCAAATGTAAATAACACTGTATAGACTTCACTAAATATAATGAATCTTTGCTACAACTACAAAAGGGATTTCTTTGATTCCCTTGTTTTGTAGTTTGATTAACATTAATGACCCAGACAGCAGCAGGAATATTAGGCTGCTATCACTTGTACGTATCTAATAAAATGATACTCATCCATTTTCTTTCTCAATTGTTTACGTTCACGTAAGCCAAAGAAAACGGAATTAGGTCTTCACGTACTCTACGCACAAACAGAAAACAGCGCGTGAGTTCTGCATTGTTCTCTTTAACGTCTTCTTGCACTCAAATGGTTTAAAATCGATTGAATGCTTAAACTGACAGGACATAAAACATGTGCAAATGATAAACACTTTGCAATTAATCAGAAAATCATGTGCGATTCAAACCATGGTGCCTGGTCTGTACAGATTAACTACGATCCCTGTACTTGACATCGCACATCTTGATATCGATGCTAAAATTATATATCGTGCAGCCCTAGTTTTATCTGTCCTTTTTATTGTATTTACTGAAGTTGTTTTTAACTCTTGTTCTTAAACATCTTATGTATTTATTAGGGCTGTCAAGCGATTCAAATTTTGTATCTAATTAATTACATCATGTTGCGATTTAATTAATCAGAAATTATATATTACATTATATATTATTATATATTACACGTCAAATTTGGCTGAGAAATTACCCCCAAAAGATCATTTAAAGTCATTATTGTTGTAAGAAAAAATTATGTGGACGTCGAAGATCTCAAAAATGAACTTTATTACAGCATAGCAGTGGCAAGGTGCACAAAGCACCCTGGGGTCACCAACGTCAGCAGGAACCCAGAACATCCAAATCTTAACTTTTATGTTACAGTTTACAACTCTTAATGTAAATGAAGTTGCTCTTGTTGTAACAGCTGTGGTCTGAATGTTAATGAAGTTGAGACACCCCATTGTCTGAGAAGGTTTTCTGTGTCCCACACCCAGTCCCATTCTACTATTGACTACCATTTGCTCAGGATGTGATCAACCCAAATGGTGAAGAAACAATATAACTTGACTTCCTTCATCTCTATGATAATTAAGCCATTTTGGGGATGAGCTCATTCTAAAATATATTTTGGAGTGGAATCTGGGTCGAGGCAGACTACAGTTTCTTACATTATTATAATAATAATAATTAATAATAATTAATAATAATAATAATAATTAATAATAACAATAATAATAATAATAATAATTTGTTACATTTATATAGCGCTTTTACTGAGACCTCAAAGCGCTTTACATAGAAGGGGGGAATCTCCTCAACCACCACCAATGTGCAGCATCCACTTGGATGATGCGACGGCAGCCATATTGCGCCAGAACGCCCACCACACACCAGCTTACTGGTGGAGAGGAGACAGTGATGAAGCCAATCAGTATATGGGGATGATTAGGAGGCCATGATGGACAGAGGCCAAGGGGCAAATTTGGCCAGGATTTGCCGGGGTTACACCCCTACTCTTTCTCGAAGGGCATCCTGGGATTTTTAATGACCACAGAGAGTCAGGACCTCGGTTTAACGTCTCATCCGAAGGACGGTGCTCTTTTGGCAGTATAGTGTCCCCGTCACTATACTGGGGCGTTAGGACCCACACAGACAACAGGGTGAGCACCCCCTGCTGGCCTCACTAACACCTCTTCCAGCAGCAACCTGGTTTTCCCAGGAGGTCTCCCATCCAGGTACTGACCAGGCTCAACCCTGCTTAGCTTCAGTGGGCAACCAGTCTTGGGCTACAGGGTGATATGGCTGCTGGCACTGACACATTGTGTAAAGCATCAAATAGACATTACAAAAACAACTATTTGTGGGTGAACAATTAGCCTAGAAATCTAGACGTGCCCTAGCGGCAGCAAATTTTATTTTGCAGCCAGGGTCGTCTATCAACTCTCCGTTGACTTCCGAGCTGGAAAAACCAAACTCTAGTCAGGCCAATCACATCGTGTATAGAGTTGGTGAGCGGGCTTAACATAATGACGGCAGTGTTGTGACGGTTCCGTGTGAATTTCCTGCTACTTGAAAATAAAGAAGATGGCTGCTGCTGCTGGCGAACAGCGGTCTTTCGAATCGGCTTTGGCCGCGACTCTGGATGACTTGGAGTTAAGCTTTTCTTTGAGAAAAGAACAAAGAACGGCACTAAAGTCATTCTTAAAGGGGTGGTTGATTATAATTTCACTTTGCAAAGTTACAATGCTCAAAGTTAAAAGCAAAGGGAGATATTTGCTTTTAAAGAAATCACTTTTTAAAGCTACACTGTGTAATTTTTTAAGTTGATTCTTAGCAAAAAACACTTTGTTCTTTCAAAATGATATGTGCTCATTAATGTGTAATTACTTCTACCATCTAATCAAGTATTCGCATAAGCATAGAATCTGCCATTTAGAATACATACGAGCGAGTCGCTCGAATGGCGGCAGCCATGTTGCGCCTCATCTTGAAAATACATTAGCCAAATAGGGACATACCTGGAAATTCAAGCTTCGCCTTTCGCGTTTTTACACTCAGTGGCACCGTGACAAATGTGAGGGGGAGAAAGTAATATTCAGTTGGTAGTCATAAACAATTTCACCGCAAGATGGGAGAAAATACTACACAGTGTAGCTTTAAGGACTACAACAAACGGCTGGTAGGGACTACATGACATTCCTCCAGGGTTAGTGACATCACCAACCCTAAAATGTACCTAAACCCCGCCCCCTGAACATGATTTATAGATTATCAAGACAGAATATGCTAATCAATGACTAGAATATAACTACACAAGCTACATAAATTCATCAACTAACCATTCAGAAACGTCCTGTTGTATTCTACATGTTGTCACTTCTTGAGTCTCGTCTCCATCATTATCTGAATCCGGTTTGAACATAAAAGGCTAAACGTTTTTGAAATTTTCAGTGCATGTCTGTGTGAGTGCAAGCTGTTGAAGCTCCGCCCTCTGTGCCGGGAGCAGCAGCTCATTTGCATTTAAAGGAACAAACACAAAACGGTGCGTTTTTGTTCACCCTCAAAAATTGACAAATTTAACATGCTGTATAAATATATCTGTGGGGTATTTTGAGCTAAAACTTCACATACACACTCTGGGGACATCAGAGATTTATTTTACATCTTGTGAAAAGGGCATTATACCACCCCTTTAAAAAAGGAAGATGTGTTAGAAGTTTTGCTGACCGGATACGGCAAAAGTTTAATCTATCAACTAGCTCCGCTGGTGGGAAAACGCTCTGGTTGGTTGTAGCACTATCCTATTGCGTGCAGAGGGAATTTGAAAGACAACCGTTTATCCCGCCCCTCGGATTGAGCCCTGCCAATGTTCCCAGACCCAACATCTTGATGTGGGTCTGGCTTGTCAGTCTAGGTGAACAATACCTTTTAATGTTGTTTTTTTAAATGAATATTTATTAATAAAGGTGGCGGTAAATGTCTTAATGAGTTATTCATTGAGTCATCCATTCATTCAATCGATTCGTTCAAACGGCTGCTTCATTCCTGGGTGAAGTAAATGCTTCTCTTTATGAATGGTCCGTTGAATTTTGAGTTACCCAATTCGTTCAAAATGTGGATTCAGAAATTAAATACTGCTGTGTGTTGCTCGTAGACTAACAGTTCTGCTTTGTCTTTATATTTTTATTGGCAAAACAGACAATATTGTGTCTAAAGTAAAACAATATTAACTTCTTATTTATTGAACTGTAAAATCAGTATTTAATTTGCACTTGTGCTATTCTGGACAGAAAAACAGAACTCGTTATTGCGCTCGTTACTCGTGTGATATATATAGCTTAAGACAAAAACTGAAATGGGGGCTATTTTTGCCCCATATCTTCAATTTTAGGGACATTCTTTTTGCATTCTATAGGCTCCATCACACAGTGTGTTGTTGCCCTGCATCATATTCATCATCAATCAACTGTATGAAATGTAAGATGACCTACATAGGTCTGGGCTGGGGCAAGTGCATTAAATTCGTTAATAATTTTAACGCATTATTTTTTACCGTAATAAATTAATCTAATTAGCGCACTAAATCGACAGCACTAGTATTTGTTTATTAATCATATGGTGAGGCAAGAGTTAACTTGGAAAAAAAATAAAGGTATGTTCCAATTAGTTTGAGTGGGAAATATGTGTATACAAGATGACTGTCACTAGTAGCAAGGGACAAGTGGACTGATTGTGGTTTTAGAGTAAATTTGAACAAGGTTATTGTAGCGCTGCTTGAGTGCAGTGAAACTCCAGCCTCAATTGCTGAAGAGGAGATTTTTATTTTATTTTGTCTTTTGTGGTATCATCCACATACAAAGTTTGTTAAAGGTACAATATGTAAGAATTTTATAATAAAATATCCTTGCCCTGAGGATGGTCGTTTGACCGAAAGCTTGGCTATTAAATTTGCTGAAAGGATTCAAGTGTGCAGACAGTTTTATTTATTTTTTGAGATCTTCAGTTTTGTTTGTCTGGCACCTTGTTGTTCGTGAGTGCGGTGTTACTCCTTCAAAATAATAAAATATCCCAAAATCACTTGCACAGTTTGATATTTTTCCTGCAGTTGTGTACTTACAATATCCCAAAAGTTCCCAAAGATTTTTAATTTCAGAGAAATTCCAATTTTAAATAATTGGCCGTCCCGGAATCCCTGTTCACTTGTCGCCTGTCACTGACGTAATATCCGCGTTATCCCTGGTTTCCGCTCGTACTGCCATAGTAACCATGGCGACAGACGTGGACAACAGCGTTATGTTTAGCGGCATGCTCACGCTGTTGTTGTTGTTTCGTTCAAACATTATGGATCATGGCAAGCAGACTTTGCGAAAAAAGGAGAACTAAAGCAAGGATCGATATCAGCGTGGCGTTTTCGAGATGCCGAGAGCTCCACGTCTGCAACTAACTTCGACTTGACAGAGCTCTTACATGTACTTTATTAGACAGGTGAGCAAATGTACATAAAACTAATCAATGTTATATAGCTCAACATGATGAAATGTTAGAATATGATCAGTATGTTATTCTAATGTTGATCTAGCTTACTGCTAGTTTCATACAGCCAAACTAACACACAGAATAACATAACTTTCAACACACTCAAATGCAGTTTAGTGTGATAGTGTAGAAACAGTGCTGCGTTACCTCACAAGTTTAATTTGTCTAATAAACTAACCTGTGTGAGTATTAATTCAGCACTTGCGGGTAGTTTGGTGAAATGAAATGTCCTTATTCCTTTATATCCGCGAGGCTCGCGGGACGCGCGTGTGGCGCTGATACCCGTCTCTTATTAGCAATCGCGCCCTGCTTCAAACCACAGTCATGATAAAAACATCAATGTATTCACTCATCCATAAACATTATTAGATCCTTCAGCTTGACGACAAGTTCCATAATTCCGCAGGAAATTTTGCGTCATCAACCTACGCCTTTGTTATTGTAAGAGGTTAGCGACCCCTAGCGCCGAAAAAAATTACATATTGTATCTTTAACACAAAAGTGTATGTTTTTTATATTATTTGAGCACCTAAAACCTGATCAGTTTGACAGAATTTTACTTAAAGAACTTTATTGAAAATGTTCTTATATTGAAAATGTTAATTTCCTGTCATCTGCCAGGTTTTTCCTAATATCTGTCATTATTAGCAGAACACATTTTACACATGGGGAAAACCAATTGTTTCGTCAATAATTCATGAAGTTCCATTCTTAAAATCGTAAGATTGTAGAACGATTAAACCTCAATGTATACTTAAGTTTGGATGCGCTTGACCAATGCGCACTAGAAAGTTTTATCCTTGTTCAGTGTCTACGCTATTTCTCTCCGGAAGTTATCAACGATAAAAATGTCTTTGTATTCTTTTAAACTAGAGTTGTAGGTATCATTCAATCCCCTCACTCAAGAACTCGTCAATGCAGGTGTCTAATGTTGTTGCTGTCTCCAGTAGTTTGTTGTTCTTCGGTCTTATCGGTTTCTTTTTTGACTATGAAACAATAGGCCTGGGCAGGGTTACTACCTTGTGAACTAACTAATTAGTGCAAAAAAACTCAAGGCACATATGTAAGCTGAGTGTACAGAGTATGCACGTTTAGACATCTGACTGCGTACACTAAGCTGATGATGAAATCTGAGTCACGCGCACTTTACGCTTACCCTAGCATATGCATAAAAACTTTTGAGTATACTTAAAAGTATACTTTTGATAATTGGATTATTATTTTTTTAAATGTTGAAAGAGTGTGTCTGTAGTTGCTCTGAGGATCTGCTGTGTAATGCTTACAGTGTGTTTTTCAGGATCAGAAGCGTATGGAGAAGGTGTCGAAAAGGGTGAATGCTATTCAGGAAGTAAAGGAGAGTGTTGGGCTTCTCTCACAACTACTGGGAGATTACAGCAAAGAGAGCAGCTCACAAAGCAATGAGGAGCTCATTAAGGTCAGTAACACACATGTCAGCAAAACAGCCTGTCATACCCCTTAAATGGCAGTTGTGGACTTATCAGAGCAGTGAAGACATTTTTTTTGTGTATTTATCTGTATTAAATAATTCTGTATGGTCTTTGTTGTGTCGTTGTAGGATCTGTACCAACGCTGTGAGAAAATGAGACCCACTCTGTTCAGACTGGCCAGTGATACTGAGGACAACGATGAAGCTCTCGGTGAGGCGTACAGGTCGAAGGGCAAAATCAAAAATTTCACAAATAGAGCCTATGAGTTGATGAATAGGGTACATTTCTGACACTGTCTTTGTTTATGTGTTTGTCTGCAGCTGAGATCTTACAGGCGAATGACAGCTTAACACAGGTGATCAATCTGTACAGGCAGCTAGTGAAAGGGGAAGAGGTGAATGGAGACACCATCAATACAGCCAGACTCCCAGGTACAGCACTGACACCAGCCGTGAACTCAGTGATGTCTAAAGATTTTAAAGGTGCTCTAAGTGATGTTGGGTGACGTCACTTCTTGTTGTTGTTCGAAGTATTGTCAAACAAAACGGAGGCTAGCTAGACCCTCCCTCCTCCTCATCCGCGCACTAACAAAATGGGCTTTCAATAAAACTTGGCTGCCTATGCAGTAGAAAGGCAAAATATTGTTTTAAAATCTGTGCTACCTGACTAGAGAAAACAAAGAAAAAAGGGCTGTTGTCTTCATGTTTGCCTAATACATAGGAAAGCAACACGACACTGGCATTTTGCCGTCCAAGGCCACTCCCATCAGTCTGCTATGAATACGCTTGACTATATTCAAATACTGCCTTTCTTTAGTAGGAAATACCTCTTAGTAAACTTTGTCATAAAAGTGTCGACTTGTTTTGTTCACTGGTGCAAGAATTCAAAGAGTAAAGGTTTATGGGATTGGGTTACTTTCGGTTTCCGTTGATGGGTCCATTGTGTTGTAGGCAGTGGCTGAAGGCTGCGAAGAATCGTAAATATGGAGAGAACGCTGCAATGGAAAATCTGAAAAACCTCAGTGTTTGTAGTCAACATTTCAAACTGGATGACTACGAACACAGTGTTTTATGCCAAACAGAGGGGGAAAAAACTGAAAGAAAACTGCCATTCTGTCAGTTCTGCCCAAAATGCCGTCGCATACAGATAAGAAAGCTGTTGCCATAGTGTTTAATTTTTACTATAATGCTATTTAAAGAGACAAAGTATGATATCATTTTCAATATGCTCTTACAATAAATGTTCTGTTAATAACCCTCTGTCGATCCAACTGTCCGCGGTAGGGGTTACAAAAATGCGAAAGTATAATCTGTTTTCACGAAAGCTAGACTCATTAATGCTAAGTCAAAAGTCTGCTGGATGACCCTTTTTCATTAACATTTACTTCTGATATTGTAACAATTCAAAGCAGGTTGAAAATCGGCAGTTACACTTTAATGGAGTGTCTCCGTTTGCTGTGAACCTTGTTCTATGGTTTTTAGAAATGATTGTGTAATAGAATGCCCACTAATGTGGGCATCATTTCCTATGTTTTTTCTAAAGTGTGATTGGATACTCTTGGTGTTCATAGGCAGCAGTACCGCTTTGTTGGACCTGACAGGACTGGACACATCCCTTTCAGCTCAGTCTTTCTCTGAATTTCCCTCTCAGACACCATCTTCACAGGAGCTGGGCTTCAGCCTTCTGGATGATGAGCTCATGTCCCTGGGTAAGACATCTGTGATGACATTTGTATTCTCTTGATATACTATGCCATGAATTCTCTTGATATTATATGGATTGTGAATTGAGGCATATGAAGGATTGCGTGAAAAGTTGGTGGACTCAACCCGAAAAAAATGACCCAAAAAAAAAAAAAAAAAAAAAAAGTCAAAATTACCTGTCCTGGATTCAGTGGTTTTCTTTTAAGAAAAAAAAGCCACCCTTTTTTGTTTTTATTGTCAGTGTTATGTTATGTACAAAAAAATGTTTAGAAAGAGTACACATTAGGGCTGCACAATTTCTCAGAAAAATAATCACAGGTAGGGCTGCACGATATTGGAAAAAAATTACATTGCGATATTTTTTTCCCAACGATATATATTGCGATATTGCGAGTCATCAATCCAGGCTAAAGTCAATAATTACTATTCCATGATATTAATAATTTCACTAATAAGCAAGCTTCATTACAAGTGACAAAAAGGTCACTTCATATTTTATTCCAAAATTAGAACATATTTCTGTCAGAATTCGGAGAACGTTCTACGCAATCCAACGTTTGTTTGTTCATTAGGCTATAATTCCTCAAAATAAGTCAAAAAAATCTTATTCTCTCTCTCTCTCTATTGGCGCTTTTCCACTACACAGTACCAGCTCGCCTCGACTCGGCTCTGTTTGGTTTTCCACTGTGTAAAAGTTGTACCTGTACCTGCTTCCAGGTACTTTTTTTCGTACCACCTCCGGCGAGGTTCTAAGCGAGCTGAGGCGATACTAAAATGTGACGTGAAAACACGGCAGACTGCTGATTGGTCAGAGAGAATCGTCACTATTCACTGCGTCATCATTGCACGCGCCAGACGGAGTATCCTGAATAAAAAACAGCAAAAACAAAAACATCCAAAAACAGCATACACTCGATTCCCTCCATTGTCCTGTGTGTGTGGGTAGCGGGTGTGTCTCGCGTAAAAGATTAAGTCACGTCAGTTTCCTGCGGCGTCGCTATGACGACCAGGTACTATTGTGGAGGTACTATCTGCAATGGAAAACGGAGCGAAAAGCGAGCCGAGTCGAGTCGAGTCGAGTTGAGCTGGTACTGGTAATGGAAAAGCGCCATATGTTTTCGGTGCTGATGCAGTGACGCGTTCATGTAAACGGCACCTAAAAGCTGTCACAAAGAACCAGCAAAAGTAATGATTATGAATATGTAAAATATTGCAATGAGACATTTTAATTGTCTATTAATAAACAAGTGTTTTCTGTGTCGGCTGCAAAGATGAAGTTGACGATAGCCTACTGACTCGCGATCTTCGCAGTAGTGAACGCGCCGGAGAGAAATACACATTTCATACGGATTACATCGTTTTATTTTGTTTTGAATGGTTCTGTTTAAAAGTAGAGATTTCTGTAGATAATAGATATATTTCTATTTTTTTTTTTAGGTGTGTGAGGCGAGTAGGCTACCTTATACGCTGAGTTTCGGTTCATGGATGATAGCTTAAGCTCCAGTTCAGGCGCTGGCGGCTCCGTGTCCTGATTATGTCTGCTATATTTACTTTTTATTTATTAAATCCAGGAAATTGGATAATGAAACACTGATTAAAATTAAGATACAATTAATACAAAACGAAATTCGCTTTAAAGAAAGGCTTTGTGCTATGTCTGTTAAGTGCATGAACACTGTGGCCAATTATAGATGTGCAGAAGAATAACTGCAGAAAGGAAACCCTCTCAAAACGATCTTTGTTCAGCACAAGCTCACTGACTGAGTTATACACTTTAGCAAATTTTCTCACAGGGCTCGAAATTAAACTTTTTACTTGATAGCACTGGTGCTATTGCACTCACCAAAAATTAAGGAGCATGCACCACAACTACAATTTATATATACAGTATATTATAAACAGATTTCTTTTAGTTAAAAACAACACCTCATTTTTTTTGTGAAATGAAAACAGTAGTGATGCACTGATCATGATTTTTCATGGCCGATTCCAGATTTTTTTAAGAAGCAAATGGGCTGAATCTGATTCCGTTTGCCAGTTTTTTCTTTATTTAAGCATATTTGTTTGTCGTTTATTTGCTCTTTATACTTTGGGGCTGTTGAATGCTTGAATCTGATTGGTTTACAAACGTTCTAAGGTGTGATTTTTATCAGTAAAACAGTTTAACAACTTAATTGCTACAAGACATTTTTCACTAGCTATGTAAAAACGGCTGTGTTCTTGGAGCAGATAAACTTACAGTTTTGCTATTAATAGAGACGCACACTGTTGAGAGATGCACAGACTTAGGTAATTCATACACGCTTAACTCTCTCTGTCTCTCTCGCTCTCTAATAATTGCATTAGTCTTCTATCTGTGGCTGAAGCCTCCGTTAATAGCTCTAAAATTGAGTTTTGGAATTAGCAACGGAGGCCTGGGAATAGATGCGCAAAAAATTTGTCCTACACAAAAGCGTTTTAAGGACAAAAACCTGACAAATGTCTTGAAATACATTATCTGAACAATGTTCTGAGGTGTTGTAATCGTAGTATAAGCTGAATAATTTACTTTGGGCCATTGAATTATTGAAAAATAATGCACACCTGAGGTGTAAGCATCGTGGCCGTATTACCACCTCTGGTGTGCATTATTTTTCTAATAATTCAACGGCCCATCGTCAATTATTCCTTACATAACAGGCCAAACTGGTCTTAAACAAAAAATATCTGTAGCCATTTTAAATGTTTTTCTTTAAGCATATTTAATTGATGTTTAGGCCCATTTACTCTATAACAGGCCCAACTGGTTTTAAACAAAAAAAATATCTGTAAGCATTTAATTATAGGATTTAAAAAACAGATTGGTCTGACTTTGGATTTGTTAAATTATGCTACATAAGTCATATCTACATAAAACAAAAACAGCAGACGGACTGAAGGAAAATGCAAATTCACTCTCTGACAGTAGGTGGCACTTATGGAACAGCAGCAATATAGCATTTCTTTGGGTACTGCTGTACACAAATCAGTGCTGTGCTTATAAATCCTACTTTATACAAAGATAAGAGTAAAAGAATCGGTTCCATGCAGAGATACATTCATATAACCCCCCACCCCCAATTCAATATTTAGAGCCCAAGCCCCAAAGGGGCAGAGGCTCTATTGTATTTCTTAGGATTATTAGGGCCCAAGCCATCTCTAGAAAACAGGTTGCACCACAAGAATTATTTGCACTCACACAAATGCTTCCAAATATATTTTGAGGTTGCACATACTAAATGTAGGGAGCATATGTGAACAAAAAGGTCACAATTTCAAACCTTGTCTCATTATAACCAAGTATTGATACGATGTAAAAAAGTGATTCATTGTGCAGTTTAGTCAGGTTTACTGATTGTACGGGAGTTTTCGAGAGTGCAAAACTCCGTTAACTCACGCTGAAATTAAGCGATTAACTGCTTTAGCCATAAATAAAGAGAGCACTCTTTGCTTGTTTTCTTTACATAATCTATTCGCAATTTGAATGAAACAAAATGCAACTAGACCGGAATCAATGGAACGAAACAACACGGGTCTTGAAGTACCTCGAGAGCTGCAAAGTAAAAAAATTTTTTTAAATAATCATAATTTCACTTTATTTCCCTTAATATTGTATTTGCGATTATTAATGTTGATTAAAGGAATTTGCATTAAAATATTTTTGTGGGGAGCAACTGCATGTCATATTCCAGTTCAAACCATTAAATGTATTTTATATTTAGTATGTAATGATCAACAAATGTATACCTGACTTTTGTTTGGGTGGCACTGGCTTTTGGGGGCTGTCTCAGGCCACTGGCCATTCATTCCTTAAAAGTGATTTTGTAAACTGAGCTTCAGTAGAAAGCTAATTCAGCAAAAACTTTGCACAGTAAACAGTAAGTGCAGTGACAACACCATGTGTGGCATAACATGCTCATGTTTGTAACTCTGTTTCAGGCTTGACTGAAGTCAATTCACCTTCCCAATATGGAGATGCTATGACGTGGAATACTTTTCAGGTGGGCATGAATTGACTAATTTATCAAGATTTGTTTTCAAATTGTTGTTGTAAGACGGTACACAAACAGTATGGAGTGCTATTCTATTAAGAGTACCAGGAATTATTTATCTTACCTACAGGTATTATTACATGTCAGCAGGGGCGGACTTTACCATTAGGCAAAGGTCGGCAATTGCCTTGGGCCCCGAGCTACCTTGGGGCCCCCAAATTGCCCTATTAACTTATGCTTAAGGTTTTTTTTTATTTTATTTTTTTTATTATATATTTCTAAAACTCCATTTGCGAAAAATGGCATCAAATCATTAGTGTCACAGACAGGAGGGGGCCCCCCGCCTCACTACATTGGACTATTCCATTATCTCACTTACTGCGCATCTGCGAAAGTGACAAGGCTGTGCCAAAAAACTGACGGAGAAAAAGAACTAAAGAAGTGATTGACAGACAGAGTGTACAGAGTAGTAGACAGAGTAAAAATGAAGCGAAGCTAGCTACCCAAGCGGTGCTGAAAAAAGGAGGAAGCGGGAGGAAAGCAAAAAGACCGTAAAGGTGCGCGGCGCGAAAGATAAACAATACGCAGTAACAGGAGGACTGGGAAATACACAAACAGAGCAGTCTAAACGCGAAAATTTTAAGTTTCAAAGTTACCCAAGCGGCTCAAATAAAAGAAAAAAGTGAAAAGACGCTGATAAGTATTTGGGAACGCTGCCAAAGATGACAAACTTTTTTACGGCTACTGTTGGGGATACAGATCAGGAACAACAACGTCCATTGCACAGAAAAATCGTGAAGCAAAGAGGACACGGAGATCGACAGACAAAACTGAGCAGTTTACTTATGAATCATGATATTTAAAAAAAATCTCAGCTCTCAGATTCTGTCAATTCTATTACGAAATTCAAACAATAAATACCGTTTTGCCGTTTTAATGTGACGTGTGACAGATTCCTATAGCGGCACGTGAACTGATCATCTATAGCTAATAGTAAATACGAATTAACAATGTTGAAAGATACAGTATAACTTACCGAAATGTATATTCCTCATTCATAATATCGATCAATAAGTGTTTTTCATCCGCGGAAAGAGGTAAAACAGCTGGAGAACAATCGTCACATAAAAATGACCTCAGGAAAGCCATTTAATTGGCTAGAAAAAAAAAGAGCTATAGAGAGTATTTGGCTAAATATGTGTACTATATTACTTATTTTAACCTTAAATTATACCAGCTGATTTTTTTTATCTTGTGAAACGTTACCTAATATTTATCCAAATGAGTCAATATTGAATCAAATCACAAGAATTGAATCGAAATGGTGAAATTTGTCAAAAAAAAAAAAAAAAAAAAAAAACATAGCTTAGGCTACCAGAAATTGTACCATGTAAACATTGTAACATGTTTCTGTTTAGGAGTAAAGAAGTGTATGCAGGGTTTAAAGGGGAGGTTTTTTTCTCCTCTCTAACCTTTACTTCCCCGTAGATTAGCTTTACCTGCCTATCCACCATTCAGTTGGTACATATTTTTTTCATTCTCTTTTAAAGATTGGATAGGGAGGGGCCCATAGCCTACCTACCTTCGCCTTGGGCCCCCGATTTGCTAAATCCGCCACTGCATGTCAGTAATCTCTCATTGGTGGAACCCCCCAACTAGCCTGTTTTAATCACAGTTTTAACCTTAAAGGCTAAATCTATGTAAGATTTTTGGATCAAAATATTCAAAAAACACTTGAACGATGTTATATATTTTGTCGATTTGTGTACTTACATTATCTCAGATGTTTCTAAGAATGTTTAAATTCAGAGAAATAAGCAGTTTTAACCAGAGCACGGATCGTGTCCGTACGTCACCTATTAATGACATCATACCTGCGTTACCCTGTGTTTTATTAGACAAGTGAGCAACTGGTTGGATATTTTCATCGACAGAAAACTCAACAGAGTTAGTCTTTTTGTTTAAATCTCGTTTTCTTTACCGCGAGTACCATATTTACCATACCTAATATCGATCTAGCTCACTGCAGTGTGCAACAAGTGTCTCATATAGAAGCCACTGAGTGAACGCACAGAGTAGCATTATAACAACTTTCAACTAGGGGTGACCCCGAATAGTCGAAGATTCGATGCTCCGATTGGAGGAGCCTGATTCGACTACCGATCTAACGGTCGAATCTTCGAAGAGGTGTTATGAAACGAGGATCATGCCACTTTGGCTATATAAGGGCGCTCAATGTCTGATTTCACATAGAACTACCGGTTTTCTGTCAATACGTTAATATTCAGCCTATTATGATAATGCTGTATATAAAAATGTGCAAAGAAAGAAGCTTTTAATAAATATTTTTTTAACGTGCGTGAATAAATCCAAACACCCCGTGACAGATTTAAGTTTCACTTTCAATCCGTGACCGACAGAGGAGCGTCTTGGCGGCAAGGATTTAAATCTTTAACAATGTCTGGGATGAGAAAATCTAAAGTGTGGATGTACACCATCAGAAAGGATATTCTCCAAGGCTGGATTTAGCATCAGGAAAACCATGATCGCACTTCTGCCGGCCAACGCTAACAAGTTGGTTTTCCACAGGACATTCTAAAATGCTTAACGTGAAAAAAGCTTGATGTGGCTTAATGTACACAGTACACACTTTATTAAGAAACCATACTATGTGCAGATAAGCAGATGAACCCAGAATATGAACGCAATGCGTTTTCATATTTTAATTGAACTATTTTAGGAGATTATGTCGTTAAACGTTTTTCACGTTAAGTGTTTTAGAATGTATTTTATCCGCGCGCACAATTTGAAAAGACTCCAACAGACACAGACAGAGTGAAAGACTGGATTTGTTCTCTCGATCAGGTAGGGTACAAATGATTTCAAAACTTTTCAGCCGGTTCTAATTTGATTTTTGGATGCTGTGAACATTTTTTGCTAAAAAGACTGCCGCTCCAGTTTAGCATTTATTGTTGTTTCTGCAGTTAAAAAGACAATTCTGGCTACTATCGTTATTTGAATAATTTCTTTATTTTTATTTTATTTATTGATCTGTCAGGGTTATCTAATCTAACTATTTGTGGCTTGTGTTTTGAATATATGTTCCCCTGCACTTTAGGCATTTTGCACACATTTGCTCCTCATCTTGTGACTTATTCTGATTTATTTCGTTTTGTATTTTTATTTATTAGAAAGGTATATTCTGTTCTAATTGAATTTAGTAAATTAATTGTTTATTTTTTCGGTGCATCGTTGTTGTGCTGTAGCCTACTTAGAGCCTGCTTGCACAGGTAATTTAGCCGATTTAATTTGATTTGCATGTGAAATGTAAATCCTGTCTGCAGTGTGGCCTTTCTGGAGTTATTTATGTTATTTCTTAGTTTTATTGATCCAAAATGTTTTTATACATTTTCTTCTATATCTTTGTGTGATTTTTCTGTACATCGCGGCTTTGAAATGTTAAAGCCCCGCCCCGTACACATGATTTGACTATGAAAATCCATAGTCGGGGACACCCCTACTTTCAACACACTCAAATGTATCTAATATGATAAAACAGCGCTGTGTTACCCCACATACTCATGACTGGAAGAAGCGGAAGCAGAAGCGGCGTCTGCAGCATAATAAAAGCTCCACTGCTCTTGAGCCGTGTGTTGTGCTTGTCTTATTAGCAATCGCTCCAGCGGCCTCGTTTCCGCTCCAACAGCTTTCGTAACGTTAATAAATCTTTAATGCATCCATGAATATGATTTCTGCCTGAGTTCCGTCGTATTCTCCACCGGCTGTAGAGGTGAAGATAACAACTCCCATGATTTCGCGAAATCAAGGTGTCATCAAGATATGCCTTTGTTTGTAATAAATGACCTCTAGTGGCGAAAAGTTACATAGTGTGCCTTTAAAATGTTTTGTGCAGTGATACTGAAAGATTTTTTTTTACTTTTGCAGATTTTTTTTTTTTATTAAATTTGAATGTTTTAAAATATATATATTTAATTGTTTGCCCACAGTATTAAATTAACATCAGCAGTATGACAACAGGATGTTTTTGCCCCTTCCTACCCCTAGTATCTGTCAGTGCACTGTGAATTGGCCTTTTTTTTTTTAAATCTGTTAACAATAAGGCTGGCTGCCTGGAGAGCAAATGCGCTCTGCTGGCACTGACGTTGCAACAACATACAGAATGCAGTTTGATAAGTGCCTACCTTAAGAGTGAATAGTCAACAACCAACCACTATTTGATTATAAAAATCCCTGGTCCACTGATGACTTGGGTAAATGTTATTTACCCAATATGTTATATACCCTGCTTACCATAACACTTCAAGGTTTTGTTTAGTCATCAGATTCTGTGGACGCTCCCGTTGCACCAGTCCCTGCAGTGCTGTTGCCAGTGGCAAGTGCTACCAAGACGCCTGTAACTGTGCCTGTGACATCCACTAAATCCCTAGATGAGTTGGATCTGTTGGGTAAGACCCTGATGCAGCAGTCTCTACCCCCAGAAAATCTTCAGGTCAAATGGTAAATGTATACCCGTTTCCATTTTTCCATTAATTTGGTGAAACATATTAAAAAGGTTGGGTGAAATGTATGGGACCCCATACTTAGCTACATGTCATATCACTTTCACTTTCACTTAAAAATGGTTGCTCTTAAGGCCTTTAATGTTTGCTTGTTAATAAATGCAAAGATTATGGAAAACTCAGGCTAATTTAAAATACATCAGGCTATATCAGTGCAACAGATATACATTGAAACTTTTTCAACAGGGACAAGCTTCAGTCTCAGTCCAAACCCACACTACGAGACCTTCAGATCAAGTCTGGAAACAACTCCGCTACAACCCCTAGCCCTGTTTTGGCCTTTTCCTCTGAGCCAGGAGCTCTGCTGAATTCACAGCTCACAGCAGGCATCACTCCAGCCTCTACCCCTCAGGATGACATCTCATTGGTGAATCTGACTGTGCCCCTGGAGTCTATCAAACCTAGTAAGACTTAGGGCAGACTGTTTTAAAAGTAGTAGTTTACCTAAAAATGAGAATTGTCTCTCCTTTTTTTTTTTTATCACTCATGTCATTTCAAACCTTGTACGTAAAATCATTTTAAAGAATTTGGCTGGTTGTTCTTTTCCATGCAATTACAATCGGTTTCCTGAAGATCTTTAAAAAGCCTTAAAATTACTTAAATTTAGTTTCAGAATTTAAGACTGTAGAAAGTCTTGAGTATCTTAAATCTAATTTAAAAAACAGATATTTTGCAAACATCTTAGATTTGGTAAAGGACAGACAGGAGACAATTCACATAAATTCATATCACAGAGTTAAAGGAATAGTCTTAAAAATTTTAATTCTGTCATCATTTACTCACCCTCAAGTTGTTTCAAACCTGTACATACATTCTTCAAAATATGTCTGTACTGTACAAGAAAGAAATTCATAAAGGTTTTAAACAACATGAGGGTGAGTAAATGATAGAATTTCCATTTTTAAGTGAACTATTCCTTAGCTATTAGCAGAATATGGAGTGTAGCGACAGAAATGTTCTCCTGCCCGTTTTTTTCTCTCTAGTTAAAGCCTGCTTTACTATAAACTACAAAAAAATTAACAATTTTGAGAGTAATCAGTTCTGTAAAGTAAACCTTTAAAATTATTTGTGACTGAGTCACATGATCTGTTTATGTTAGGAACAAAATCATTATCCACCGAAAAGCATTACGTCTGCCCTAGCTCTTTGTGGTGTGTGTTCATGACAGAAGTAGAGGTGAGCGAACTGTTCTATTGTTCGCTCAATCAGCAGCTTGAAATAAAGGAGAATTATCAATTATGAATTATAAACACAAAAAAACGCTTAAATGTATTCCTTCAGCACACAAGTCATATGGACTTCTTTTATGGGTCTTTTGTGTTCTTTTTGACGCTTGAAAGCCTCAGTCCGCATAGGGACTAATTGTATGGAAAAAAGTGACTAGTACAGTTTTTAAAGATGTCTCGTGTGTTCCATGGAAGAAATAAAATTATATGGTTTGGAATTACATGAGCTTGAATAAATGTTTAACCGTCCGTAGTGTGTTGTGTAAATTGTGATGATGTTGTGGATGCTTTTTCTTTTTGTTGTTTGTTTTAAAGTGAGGATGTGTTGACCCATTTGTTTTGTTTCTGTGTTTTATTGCTGTTTAGAATATCAATTAAATTGAAGATTTATTTAAAGATTCCTTTTTCTCTGTCTGACCTCACAGGTAGCTTGTTACCCGTGACAATCTTTGATAAACTCAGCCTGCGAGTTTTGTTCCATTTTGCAAGAGACTCTCCACCAGCCCGGCCAGATGTTTTGGTGGTGATAATCTCCATGTTGTCGTCTGCCCCTGTGCCCATCACAAATGTACGATTCCAGTCTGCTGTTCCTAAGGTAACTCTATCTATACATGTGTCTCCGGTAAATCTCTAATGAATTTTGTATTAAAGCTGTATTCTATGTATGTGCAGACTATGAGAGTGAGGTTGCAGCCACCATCAGGATCAGATTTACCTGCCTTCAACCCTTTATTGCCCCCTGCCGCCATAACACAGGTCCTGCTTTTAGCCAATCCTCACAAGGTAAATAAACTGATAGAATCATGCAAAAGTTGGGCTGCAACAGTACATATATATTGGATGCAGAAATAGAACTTTCAGTATGTACAAAAAATGACACATTTTGGAGCACTAAATGGATGTTGTTAATTCCTTGGGAAGAGAGATAACATGCCCAAATAGCCAAATCTACTGGAAATAGAGAACAATTAATGCACCATCCGTTTTTCCTGTCATCCTTTGGCTAGCGTTTACATTATATGATGACACTTAAATGCTTTTAAACCATTCAAGACAAAAGAAAACACGCTGTCTGTCAATGTCGAGTTTTTTTCGCGCTTGTACGAACAATAACACACAATTATGCCAAAATGTCAGTTTTGTTGAGTGTCCTCATAGGAGCAGTCTTAAATGAGTTAAAGTCTTAAAATGAAAGTAAAGAGTTGTGAGAAATTGTGACTCGTGTGAGATTCGCATGCAGTAGCCTTCTGTCTGTCATTAATGTTAATCAAAGAACAAAGCTAACCGAGAAAATTACTCACTGCTCTTGACTAAAGAACTGCTGGGGGTGCTGACGATCACGAAGAGACAGAGAGAGTGCACATTGTAGCTACTTACATCTACTGTGTTTACGCAACGGGAATACTCGGCTTGGCATTTTTGAAATGTTTATTTGGCCGTTCAGGCGCGCAACCGAAGACAAAGACTACTATGTTGCGCTCGGAGCGCGTGCGCAGCATCCTGTCAGTAGAATTCAGTTCTCTTTCGCGGCTTATCGTGCTTTTAATATTTCTTTTCAATAGCACATCCTGCTCTTTTCTTTCTCATTCATGTTTTGTTATTAACTTTACATAATCGTCAACTTAAATCTGCGCGGATTATCAACAATACGATACATTTATAGGACATAAAGGGTCTCTGCGGCAAAAGTGAAAGTACCAGCGGCCAACGGGTGAAATGTTTCTCTTTGCACAGCAAAGCACCCGTTTCAATAAAAGGATATATTAAAGTTTATAAAGCCTACTTTTACATTTTCATTGCTGTTTTAAAATGAATTTCGCCATCACCTTAAACAAGCTGCTCTGCTTGAAGTTACAGGAGCTGTAACTGTTAGGTTACCACAGAAACGTAAGCGTTTGGTTGATTGCTGTGGTGACTCGTGACACTCGCGAACAGCACTGAACACACACGTCTTATTTTTTTTATCGTTTGTTGGTAAAGGGTGAGAGACCTTGCGAGCCACACGAGCCATAGGTTCCCAACCACTGGTGTACACACGAAAACGAACTGCCGTGAGACTGGGCTGGTCTGACAGGGTGGGGGGGGGGCGTGGCATCACGATGGTGGCTCTCCATCGTGATGTCGGTCAGCCATCACGATGGACGATGATATCGTCCATCGGCACAACCCTACTTCATTCATAAAACGATGCCATTAAACTAATATTTAAAATATAATGCTTTGTTGTTTCTACATTAATTTGGAGATTAACTGTGAAATTATTACATTATAAAATATATTAAAAAATATACAAATTTAAGTGTTTTTAATGTGATTATTCTAGTTATTTTTTTAATCGATTGACAGAACTTATTTTAATAATAATAAATATAATATAAAACACAAATTATAATATATATATATATATAAATATATATCATTTCGTTTAATTTAAAAACTCTATATTTTAATATGTTTTAATCAAGTAATGATTATTAATAAATAAAAAAAGTACAAACTGGAACCAGTGAAGTAAACGTTAAAGCAGAAATAAGAAAGCTGCAAACTGCTTCTCTAATTCAAACTCACTAGCTCCCGCTCTCTCGCGTGCTGTTGGATTTTGGGAAACAGTGCCTCAGCGAGTGTACATCAGATGTACTCCAGAAATCAGAGTGCATTGTGGGTACAAACCAGTGAACGAATGTAGGGAATGTAGTTGTTCACTCAGTATTCGGACGCCTCTACAAAATGGCCGACACCCGATATAGTGCACTATATGGTGGATAGGGAACGGTTTCAGACACAGCAACAGAACGCTTGCTGTTTTATGAACTGCTTTAAGCCCCATTCTCAAGTTCCCATTGCTGTCGCTCTAATGTTATAACTGCACGTCTGGCCATATCTATAGAAAATACAATCACAAGTGATATATAAAACTAAGATATCATTCTAATTTGTCTAGGCTCAAAAGAATAAAAAATAACATTATTCTGTTGGAGAGTGTTGTTATATTAACCACAGCAGTGCTTAGTGTATTAAATCATTAACTAGATTAACAATCGATCTGTCAACAAATTAAAGTCACTCGTACTGTCAAAAATTACTAAAACGTCATTCGAATTTAACAAATAATCAGTTTTCTTGTCCCTAATAATCAACAGGGGAAACTGTAATATGAATGCTCCAGTGAAAGGAATGGGATCATGTCGCTTTGTCGCAGTGTGAATGGGGCTTTAGCCGCTCTCACGACCGGCGTGGACAACATATCTCAAATGGAGCACAATTTTTCAGCTTTCCAGCTTGGAATAAAACACAATGGTGAAATTGAAACTATAAGTTAATGAAAATAAGCAAACAAAATGGGGGTTTATAGTTTGTATTTTTAAAGATATATTACAGATTAATAATTTCTGAACCACTTGAATTTATATTTGCTACACCATAAATAATATATGATAATACGTCTGTAAATGTTACTTGTGGTATCTCGTTGAGATCACTCTCAGTGTTCGTACAGTAGTGCTCCTTTGCTTCATTGTTCAGCTTCTCTCGATAAATAAACTTGTACTTGTTCCATTTAAGTCTAGTAAAACTTATTTGTATAGCATTTTCACAATACAAATCATTTCAGGAATGCATTACAGAGGGCCATACTGTTACGTTAACTCCTAAAGCTTTAACATTATGAAATTAGGGCGATATGATGTTAAATGTCGATTAAATAAATGATCCACTGGCTGAGATTAAGCTATATTGAATTCATTATTTTATCTACCATCACTTTAAGAGAGCATGACATTTGTTTTCATTGTACGCTCCTTTGTTGTCCAAAAATATGGTGACCACTACCTAGAATGCAATGACGTAAATTCCCATTCTCTGTATAGTAAGATCAGTAAACCACCCATAGGCGGAAATCGCGGGGGGGTCGGGGGGGTCAGGACCCCCCCTATCTGAGGGTTGTCCCCTCCTAAAAATAGAATTAAAGTATGTGTATTGTAAATAATATAATGATATATACTTAAAATAATTGTTTAAGTAGTAAAATAATAAAAATGCAAACGGGGCAACAACAAAAAAAAAACCAGTGGGAGAGAACAAGTTTTTCTGTTGTGGAACTCCAGTAAGTCAAGGCTATTTTATTCACTCTAAACCTTGGATGAAGTGATTATTTTCTCTTTAATACAGATTATGCTGCGTCATTAATAAATCATGACAAATTTTTTTATGATAACCAATGTAACGTTAGTCCGCCTCGCTATGTTGGCGATTATAACCTTGTTTTATACAGTCTGTGCGTTTACCTACTAGATTGTTTAAAACTGTTCCCTCACACACACACACCCATAAAGTGTACGCATAGGCTACACTATGTGTAGTCTTGTAGATTACACAAGGGTGCGCATTTACATTTTCACACTTTCACTGTGTGATTTAGTCCGTTTATATCGTTTAATATAGTTAATCTAATATAATATCACACAAAGAGTGCAGTTTTTCTCCAGATATTAACATGATAATAAATGTGATTTAATAAATTGATAATTGAAAAGTTTGCTTTTAGACACCATATTGCCTGTTTTAACGAAAATAGTTCAAAACTAAGCCAAAGCACTGTATTTGCGTCTCTGAGAAACACACAAGGTATTTCCTTACTGAATTATTAATCAGCGTTTTGAACGAATCAGTTGAATCTCAATGACTCACTCATTAACAATGAATTGCTGCCACCTACTGGCGGTTTTAATTTCACATTTAAAGTATCTTTTCATGTTTTAAATCATTTTATATATCAATATTCAACGTTCTCTTACGAGAGGTCTCTCGTACTGCGTAAGATATCTTACGCTAGGGGAAAATCCTTTTTCCGCGAGATATTGAAGCCAAAAATTATCCTTAATTTTGTAATAATGCAAAACGCGTTGCGGCAGCATGCAGACATAGGCGAGGCAGCTCGCGCGCCTATTGGCTGCTCTGCGGCAACTGCAGCAGCCTATCGAGCGAGGCCTGGCGTGACGCCAGACCCAATCAGGGCACTTCGCGCCCGCTGCGTCACGTCCCGCCGAAATGGCCGTGGTCTAGGCCTATAAATACCGCTCGCAGGCAGCTATTATCTGATTTTTCATCCTTCAAGCGAAGCACTCAGCTGGAGCTGGAGAAGAAGCCGCGCCGTCTGAGAGAGAGCACCTTCAGCGGGACGAGTCACTGAAGTCGCTGGCCGCGCCGCCTTCCTGCCTTCCTGCTGCGCTTTCCGGCGCTTATATCCTTTCTGATTACACTGTACTCTATTTGTGTGTGTGTGTCGCCGCCGCGACACACATTCTAAAAGAGCTAGCGTCTTTTTAAAGATGCCTTCCTGCGGCTCGTGCAGAGCCACACTCAGCGACGGGGACCGCCACGTGGTTTGCGTTTCCTGCCTGGGTGAGGAACATGCAGTTATCGCGCTCGCTGACGGCGGCTGCCCTCACTGCGAGCTGATGGCAATGGCGACTCTGAGGACTCGCCTAGCCTTCTTCATCGAGACTGCTCCCCCGCCCGCCGCGACGTCGCGCCGTAAAAAGCGCCGTGCCCAGCGGGCCCCGGAACCCTCCCTCAGCCGCCAAAGCTCGCCGGTTCGCCCGCTTGCTTCCCCGGCTTCGTCAGCCTCGCTTCCTGACGGACAGCGGCCGCCGTCTGCCGCCGCTTCCGTTGACATCGTGGATGAGGAAGCCCTGCTGGGAGAGGATGATTCCTGCTCTATCCTGGCGTCAGGCAGTGAGGATTGGGCGGGCTCTGAGGACCCCACGCCCCCTGCCCGCACGTCGTCAGGCAAGAGAGCGTCCATCGAGACGGAGCTCATGCGAGTACTCGCACAGGCCGCGGCGAGCCTCGGCCTCGAGTGGTCTTCGCCTGAGCAGCCCGCTCACAACCGGCTGGATGGATTTTTCCTGCCTGGGGAGCGTGCTTCGCCTGCGTCCAGACCGGCGCCTTTTCTTCCTGAGTTATACGAAGAAGTCGCCAAGTCCTGGAACGTCAGGCAGTGAGGCACTATTCGGCTAGAGTGCGTCCTGCTATTTCTTTGGCATTCTCCGCTGTTGACGATGCCAAGAACAAAGGATACCTTTCGCTGCCGCCGGTCGAAGAGGCGATAGCGGCCCACTTATGCCCGCCCTCCGCTGGACGGCGTGCTAAGCCGGCCCTACCCTCTAAAGCTTGCCGCACGACGTCAAGCCTGCTCCGCCGCGCTTTCTCCGCCGCCGGGCAAGCTGCGTCAGCGCTGCACACCATGGCAACGCTTCAGATCTTCCAGGCCGATCTCCTCCGTAAGCTGGATGAGGAAGGACCTGACGCGATCTGCGTGCCGGACTTAAGGAGTGCCACGGACCTCGCTCTCCGTGCTACTAAGTCTGCAGCGCAAGCCATTGGACGGAATATGGCCTCTCTCACCGTGACTGAGAGACATCTTTGGCTGACACTCTCGGAAATGGCCGAGTCTGAGCGCACCGCGTTCCTCGACGCCCCGCTTTCCGCCACAGGCCTCTTTGGATCCTCCGTCAAGGATTTCGCGGAGAGATTCGCAGAGGTACAAAAAGCGTCACAGGCTATGAAGCACTTCCTCCCGAAGCGCTCCAGCTCTGCAGCAGGCCGTGCGAAACCGTCTGCTCAGAGCTCACAGCCACAGCCACCGTCCACTGCCTCCACTTCACAGCGCCGCCAGGCCCGAAGCGCGAGACCGCGCTCCCGCTCATCCGGTCGCCGCCCCGCCGTGCGTGGCCCGCGACCTAGGATTACGGTGAAGCCCGAGGCCCCGAAGTCGTCCTAGCACAGCTAGGAAAACGACGGTGTTTAAGTCCCGCTGCGGCCAGACTCACACCAAAGCTATTCGCTCGTCCAGTTCCAGCAAATGTGACTGTTCCAGTGTTTTCTGCAGCCAACAAGTCGGTTCTGTCACCCGCTTGCCTGCACACAAATGCCGTTTTCGCGGCTACCCAGATAAATCCCCAAAAGAGTGTATTTTCTGGTGTCCCGGCCACGGCCGAAAGGTCCCATACGGGGACTGAGGGAGGTCTGGGAGGATTCAGTCTCTTTCGCCTTTGGGTCTTTGGTGTCAGATTTAGTCATCCGCTTCCTTAGATGGGCTAAGAGACTGAATCCTCCCAGACCTCCCTCAGTCCCCGTATGGGACCTTTCTACGGTTCTGGAAGCCATGAAAGGTGCGCCATTTGAGCCTTTACAGTCAATCGATTTGAAACACCTGTCTTTCAAGACGGTGTTTTTGCTGGCTCTCGCTTCAGTGAAGCGCATAGGGGATCTACACGCGCTCTCTGTGAGCGCGGCGTGCATGGAGTTTGGGCCTAATGACTCAAAAGTTATACTCAAACCTAAGCACGGTTATGTTCCAAAATCCCTCAACACACCGTTTAGGGCGCAGGTTATCTCCCTGTCAGCCCTACCGGTCCCTGATGAGGAAAGAGACGCGAGCCTCCTTTGCCCAGTCAGGGCATTACGAGCTTATGTGTCTCGCTCGTCTGGTTTCAGACAGACGGAGCAGCTCTTTGTTTCGTTTAGCGGACGTTCTAAGGGACTAGCCGCGTCGAAACAGAGCCTATCCAGATGGATAGTTGATGCTATAGCGCTGGCATACGCCTCCAAGGGCATGCAGTGCCCGTTGGGTGTCAGAGCGCACTCCACGAGAGGCATGGCCTCTTCGTGGGCCTGGTCAAGTGGGATTGCCTTGCAAGATATTTGTATGGCGGCAGGCTGGGCCTCCCCGTCTACATTTATAAGGTTTTATAACCTAGAGGTTCCCGCCCTGCAGGCCAGGCTGCTGTCGGTCTAAGTTTACCAGTATTATCTGACCTGATGCGATCAGCTCAGAATGCTGCGTCTACTGAGCACAGCTCAATGTTCGACAGTAAAAAGTAACAGCACGAGATGTGCCTGGGCAAACTGTGTAAGACCCACATTCCCCCATCAGTTCAGGCCGCACCCCGCCCTGTCTGTATGATGAAATTCGCGTCTCAGCGACGCTGCCATATGTGGAAGAGTGTGGCTTCGCCCCTCCCTCTTCCCGGACTCCCTGTGAGTTCCCTGAGTGATTGTGCACTATATGTACCCCGGGCTTTCGCCTTTGGGTCTTTGGTGTCAGATCTCAGCATGCACGGCGTTTTGCATTGGGTCCCCTAGCGTAAGATATCTTACGCAGTACGAGAGACCTCTCGTAAGAGAACGTACTCTGTTACTAACGTAACCTCGGTTCTCTCTAGAAGAGGGAACGAGTACTGCGTATCTTGCCGTGCATGCACACGCTCTGGTTGCTTCGATGATGAAAAACCAGATAAAAGCTGCCTGCGAGCGGTATTTATAGGCCTAGACCACGCCCATTTCGGCGGGACGTGACGCAGCGGGCGCGAAGTGCCCTGATTGGGTCTGGCGTCACGCCAGGCCTCGCTCGATAGGCTGCTGCAGTTGCCGCAGAGCAGCCAATAGGCGCGCGAGCTGCCTCGCCTATGTCTGCATGCTGCCGCAACGCGTTTTGCATTATTACAAAATTAAGGATAATTTTTGGCTTCAATATCTCGCGGAAAAAGGATTTTCCCCTAGCGTAAGATATCTTACGCAGTACGAGAGACCTCTTCTAGAGAGAACCGAGGTTACGTTAGTAACCGAGTACGTTTTATGTTTTAAACAAAACATTTTTTATGTCTGTGTAAAATCTAAATGCCATTTCAAATGCAGCTTTTGTGTTTCCTCTCCATTGCAAAGATTTTGTTGATACTTATTTAATTTGATTGGTAACAGCCCTATTGTGTCTTATTATTATAATTAAATTTAATTGAATGTATGAAATTGACACAAAAGATGATGCATGCATATATTTAGGTTTAAAAAATACATTTATAAAGGTAAAAATGCCAATGAAGGTAAAAATCTATTGAAACTTATTGGAAAAAAAATTTCTGTCACTGCTGTGAACTGACCGCCACACAGAATATGAAGAATATCAAAAACTTAAGGAGTCAGCAGTCCTAAACATGCCAAGTTACCAGCACAATAACACACTCAGCAAAATATTGTCTAATTATCGTTATCGATAAAATCCCTGAAAATATAGAGATCATTTTTTGTCAATTTCGCACACCAATGAAGAATATTTTGGTCAATTTAGTCAGCTTTTGCAATGAACCAGAGAGAAACTTTGAGAAGAAGGATAATGGCACGGTCTCCATGCTAGCTACACTAATAATAGTAGTAAGGCTTTCCTCTGTGTACACATATCCATAGAAAGTAAAATTTTGCCTGTATTATTGGTGTCCCCTTCAAAAATTGCTCTTTAGGAATATTATGTTTATTGTCCCCCCCAACATTTAGATGAAATTTATGCCCCTGAAACCACCAACAACTTTATGAAAAAACAAGCCCAAAGTCATAATAAGTGAACATGGCAACACTGTGGATGGATAGGTGATGTCATCAAACTAATTTCACATCACAGTTGCCACACGTAATTTCCATGTACACATACCCACAACAAAATGAGGACAAAAATCTAAATCATTTACATTTTATTTAAACTAAATTTTTTTTTATAAAATGTATTTAAACCTGAGATTTGGCCATGAAAAGAAGACTTGTAGCTGTGCCACCGTTTGTAACATGAATAATAATTTCAAGACAGATTCTTTGTTCTCTCTGCTGTACCAAACTGTGACCTCATTATTGAGGTATGTACTGAAATATGAATTGTGTACTGTTGCAGCCCTATGCAATAGTAATTAAAAAAATATATACACTACCCATCAAAAGTTTTGAATAATTAAGATTTTAAATGTTTTGAAAGAAGTGTCTTATACCCACCAAGGCTGCATTTATTTGATCAAAAATACAGTAAAAACAGTCATGTGAAATATTACTATTTAAATTGAACTGTTTTGTATTTATATATATTTTAAAAAGTAATTTATTCCTGTGATGCGAAATCTGAATTTTTCAATATAGGTCTTTGGAACTTACTATTCATCAAATCATCTTAAAAAAAAAAAAAATGTTATGTATCGGTTTCCTCAAAAATATTAACCAGCTTTCAACATTGATTTTGACTGAAAATAATGGCTGCTGAAAATCCAGCTTTAAAATCGAAAATTTCACAATATTACCGTTTTATTGTATTTTTGATCAAATAAATGCAGCCTTGGTAAGAATCAGACTGTTAAAAAATCTTTATTCCAACGTTTATACCGGTGGTGATGTGAACATAATTTGTCATAAGCTTTCCTGTAGCTCAGTGGTAAGAGCATTGCGTTAACAACGCAAGGTTGTGGGTTCGATCCCACGGGATTGCACATACCCATGTATAAATGTATAGGATAATGCAATGGAAGTCGCTTTGGATAAAAGCGTTTGCCAAAATGCATAAATGTAAATGTGTCAGTAAAGCTCACTAACTGTGCTGGTTTATGGCTTATGTCAGATGTGTGTGACCAACTTTGCTGCTGATTTGTAGATATTTTCTGATTACATGGCATTCCTTCATGTTCTAACCTATACCGTTTTTTTTTTCCTTTTGAAGGAGAAGGTGCGGTTGAGATACAAACTGACATTTGATTTAGGAGAAGAATCCCACGATGAGAGCGGAGATGTAGAGCAGTTCCCTCCACCAGAGTCCTGGGGAAACCTTTAAAGAAACAGACTGATTTCCTGCTAGTGGCTCCTCTGCTTCCTGGTGGCAGTTCATATCCAGACCATATCTCTCTCCTCTCCTTAATGTCCGGATGAGTGCTGAGAGGAGGCCTTTATAAATGAACTTGTTTTTTTTATTTCTTATTCCAGTTGTTCTAACTTTTTTTCTTTCTTTCTTGTTGTTGTTTTCGGCCCTTTTTGTATGAAGCTTTAAATGTTTGAAAGTAAGAGAGTTGAGTTTTGTGGTCATTTCTGACATTATTTCCACGTGTGAATTGAGATGCTGGAGTCTCAGTCAGCTGTAATGACAGAGCAGGTGAAATTTCGCTACTAATTGTTTCATTTTCATGGTGTTGATTTAATAGGTTTCCTGCGCTTGCACAGTTTTTATCATATTTCAGTTTTTTGTGTGTTCGATTGTATTGTCAGGCTGCATGTGGTTTTACTGGTAACACACCAAACTTGAATCAGTTTCTTAGCAAGAAATACTAAAACTAACTGATCTATATTACAAATCAAACAGCCCTTCATTCATTGTGATTTTTGCATCTAATTAATCATGATTGTCCTCAATCCTAAAATTGCCCTTTTTCTGTAAACTGTACTGCTCGAACTTCACGCTGATGTCTTGTTTATATTTACCGTACGTGCCTAATCAGATTTTCTTTTTCATGTTAATGTGAATATAGTCATTTTGTTTGATGCTTGTTTTTAATTGGTAGAATAACATCGGGTCGACACTTTTGTTTTTTTGAATCCTTGACGGTTCCACAGTTAGTCTGTTTTTTTTTTTTATGCAGTACAGTTTAATGAATACTATTTTACCTTTGCCATGCTTGTATGAGATAAATGAAGTTATCAGAAGAATTCTGTACTCAGATGATGTTAACAGAAATAATTGGTTGAATCAGAACACTGCGTCAGTTCTCAAACTATTGTAGTTTGTGTCTCCCTACAGTTAAGGGTCTGTGATGAAGCCAGCTGCATTCCAGATTATGTCCTTCCAACCTGAAAAAAGTGTAAATATTGGTATTGCTATTATGTACATTTGCCAAAAACGTATACAGAGACTAAACATATGGAGAAGTGAATGTAGTGCAAATATGTATTTAAGGGAAATAAAGTTATTCTTTTTCTCTGGGGTTTAAAATGCATGTTTTCAATAAAATTTTTTTTTATTATTAATCTTTGATCAAAGGTTGAACAAGGTATATAATAATCACACAAAAAAAATGTATAAGAGCGATCTGTATTTAACTCTTTATTAAAATCTGTAAAACAAAGTAATTATATAAAAAAAATGGAAGCTTTCCAAGTGGAGAGCTGTTTGTAATGTGTGATCATACAAAATAGTAATGCAATAATGCAAACAAACAGTCTTGAATGTTTGCATTGGGTATAAGTAAGGTTAAGTCGTGTAGTAATTGGTTAGTGCTATAAGGTAAGATGCAACGTGGTTAGCTTTTAAAATGGAAGTCACGTTAAAAAAGGGTTCGTTTCTAGGGTTTCTAAACATTTTCCATTTAAAAATTCCAAACTTTTAAAGACCTTCCAAATGATTTTCAGGCCATATTTAACATAAATGGTCCACACAGCATTATTTTTGTTAAATAGTACAGTCATCTGTAACTATTTTTATTTTCTGGTTTTCACTGGTTTTCTCAAAGTGATAACATGCGCTTGCATGATGAGAAGAAACCTAAAAATCTTATAACCTGCATATATTCACCTCTGACACATGACTTTGGTCCATGTAAATGTGGTTTGATGTTGCATGATCACCAAACAGAAAAGTTGTCCGATTTAGATTGTTTACTATCCTTTATCTGTTGCTGATTTGAATGGCACACGCATATTCATTTAGTGAAGTTTTAAAAGAGACTCATGGTAAAGAATTAATTCAGTCAGTCGTGTTCGACAGTCAAACGATCACTAAAATGTTGATATGAAAACATTGCTTGTAGGGCTGGTTATTGACAAATTTCACAATTTGATTTGATTTGGATTCTCAAGCTTGTGATTCAATTCTGATTTAATTCAATTTGGTATCGATTAATTGGTGTATGTATCAGGTAGAGTACATGGCAAATTTCCAAGGAAAAAAATGTCTTAACTAATTCTGTAAACTACAGGGAACCCCAGTTGATACATTACTATAATATTACAGGTTAAAAATAACTGGTTTGTATAGTTTACTTACATTTTAAATTATACAAAGGAAGTTTTTTTTATAATAATAATGTGATAATATAATTTTAATGGCATAATTATGTTTTGTTATTCAAACATACTTTAAATATTGATTAACATGGTAAGTAAAAATACAATGAATATGCAATAGTGCATATAATTAGCAAGATGCTCCTCTCTAGAGTTTATTTTTCTAGCTGACTAACAAGTTTATGGTCATTGAATGGCTTTTCTGAGGTCAGACACACCTGTCTGTAATTATTAAGTGCTCCTGAAGATCTTAATTAGCTGCTTCAGGTGTGTTGGATCAGGGTTGGAGATGAACTTTGCAGGAAGGTAGATCTCCAGGAACAGGATTGGCCACCCCCTGGTTCACAAGCTGTATTATTGACCTCTTTCCGCGGTTGAAACACTGACTGAACGATTACATGAGACTGATTTCAGTAAGTTGTACTTTATCATTCCTTCTGATGTTCATTCATGTTTATTTCATGCTGTAACTAGTAGTAAAGCGGAAGAGATGATCGGTTCACGTGTGCGCCATGCCGCCGCTTCGCTTGAACTGAACCACTTTAGCGGTATTGTTTGAATTTCATAATAAAATGGACAGAATATGAAAGCTGAAACTTATTTCATTTTAAAAGTAATAAAGCTCAAAGCTTATTGCGATTTATCGGATGGGAGGTGCTCTACAATGTTCTGTTCATTCATTAACTGAACGAACAATAATTGTAGTCAATAATTTTATACCTTTTATACCTCATCTTTGATCACCAAAATGATATATTTAAATGTTTTTTCCTTAAATGTATTCATGCCTTAAAATCGCTTGAATGTAACTCTACACCCTTGATTCATTTAGTATATGCGGATCGTGAATATGCATATTTTGCATGTTTGCAGGTTGATGACATTGAGTTGGCAGACATTGGCAGGAGGGTTTTCCAGGGTGTGTGGTTGAAGTTAGCAAAATGGCTAAAAGTTAGCAAAACTAAGTAATTAAGAAATCAATTAAGTATCTTTAATGAAACAAATTACACTGCTTTAAAAAACGTCAAAAATCATCATAAGTACTGACCAACTGTAATCAAAAGATGTATTTAGGAAGATACACGTTAAAAAAGTAGATAAAAACTAAACTATGACAAACTAAAGATGCCTCGTGCTTCAGGAGTATTGTATTAAACGAGAGGCCCTTCTCTCAAGACCCTGGACCACTGGCTTAAAGCTGCAGTCGGCAAGATTTTTTTTATCATATTCACTGAAACCGACACAACAACATCAATCAGCCGGTTTTAGAAAAAAACACGTGCTTCTACCTCCACCTAGAGCCTGTTATTTGTTTTGCAAAAATCCACCGCTCCTGGTTCTTTTGGTCCAATCAGCGCAGGCCTGTGTGAGACCTGACAGTCAATCACAGTTTGTGCACACGCCACAGATCCCCCCCTCCCCCCTCGCGCATGTTACAATATCACATGCACACGCCTGAAGTTCGCAGGTGTGTTGGATTGTACGAAGCGTGATGGCGGAGAGAAAATCTACTAACAAGCTTCCAATTCCTCTATTAACTCGGAGTACTCCATGGTGTTGATCGATGCTGAAGAGAGGGGCGCGTTCACAGAAAATCTGGTGCACACGCACTGACGAGCACGAACTCGATGGGAGGGTGTTCGGTGGTTGTGGGGGAGGGGTATGAGAGTTGTAAATATTAAACATTTTGTCCCCTCAATCAGCCAGGCTTGCCGACTGCAGCTTTAATTAAATGCAAAGCCATCCTTTTCTATGACAACACAAAAGAAAATAAGGAGCACACCATATTACACAGCTATATTCAAATGCTCCAACGCAGGGCAGGTTACTATTACAAAAAGAAAAGGTTTGAAAAGACAGCAATGCCTCTGGATGCTACTTTCTGGGAGGGGGAGGAAGGGGTGGTGGTGAGGCAAATGGGTATGGGCCAGGACCCATGAAGCCCATGACAGGCTGTGGTGGAGGAGGGAACTGTTGTGCCATGAGTGGTTGCGGACCCGGCCCAGGCTGAGGAGGAGTTGGAGGCGGCGCTCCAAACAGACCTTGGGGAGGTCCAGCCTGATCTTGCCCTCCCGCTCCCCCACCTGGATGTGAGCCTCCCCCTCTGGAGCCATACTGCCCCCCTCCTCCACCCCCATAGCTCTGGTATTGGTCACCTCCTTCACTGTTGTAGGAGGGTCCTGAGTTGTAGTTGTTTCGTCCATCCCTATTGCGATCTCTGTAAGAAGAAGAGGACAAACGGTCGTCACGGCTGCTCCCACCTGACCTTCCATCGCGGCTAAAGTTGTTGCTGCGGCTGCCCTTGTTCCCCCCAGATGCAGAGCTCATACGCCGATCACATTCGTCCTGGTACATCATGTTGGGGTTATTTGAGCTTGAGTTGTTGCCACGGTAACGCATCCTTCCACCTATGGAAGTAGCCAGTGAGAGGCCAGAAATTAGGCTAGAGATACGAGAATTTGAAATGTGAAAAATAACTACATAGTGCCAAACTAGACTGGGAATCTAGATCTCTCAAGGACATAAAACAAATTAAAATATGCCTGCCCAACTGCAGCTCATCTTGAAACTCTCACCTCCCCCACGGCCTGTGTCCACCAGCTGCAGTAGTTTGGGGTTGATGGCCTGTCTAGCCTCCTCAAGAACCCTGACCAGATCACGAGCCTGCCGAAGGTTCCCAGGTGTGAAGAAGGTGTAGGCTGTACCTTTGTTGGTGCTACGGGCTGTGCGCCCAATGCGATGAACATAATCCTCAGAAGAGTTTGGATAGTCATAGTTGATGACAAATTTAACATCCTCCACATCTTCATGGGGACAAGGTAATTTATGGAGGAAGAAAAAAGGTAGAAATTAGTGAAGTAGACAGAAGGAATGGACCATTGCCGAGTTTACTGCGATAGCAGTACTGGAATTATTCACTCATCTGTGTTTGGGATCTCTTCATGGATTTTACAGGCATGGCTTTGGAGTAAGTTTGTCTATCAGTAATCTTTCAATAAGACAATTGGCACAGATTTTTTGACGTTTTGATGAAGTATGCTGTCATCAACAGTCATAAATATCCAGGTGTTAATTAATATATAAATGTATATATAAAACTAGTGATGCACCGTGAAAACTAGTGATTTCTTTTTTTTTTTTTTTTTTCACATTCAAAGGACATTTACTGTTGAATTTGAAAGCTCAGACTTAGTTTCATTTCAAAAGTAACAAAGCACAAAAGTTACTGTGATTATTGGATTGTTTGTGCACTACAAATAATGTTTAGTGAAGTTTTGCTAATGTATCAATGGAAAAAACTTAGACTAAATGATCGCAGTCCATCAAAATTAAAATCTTTAAAAAACTAGAAATTTACATTGTCATCCCAGCCCAAGTTATAGCTTATTCACGTTGTGTACACAAAATAAACACTGGATTCATTTAAAACACGCCATCAGAAGAGTGCTAATTAATGCACCGTTTCAGTCAATGAATTCTTCCCTCCAAAACTGAATTTCGGTAGCTGAAATTTCAGTGCATCACTACAATATTAATCATTCAGATAAAGCTCTGTCTGTATTCAACCTAAAGACAGGGTCTCACTAGACGATTTTTCAGTCGATTTCCAATGGTCACAGGTTTTGGAAAACAGCGTTCGCATCATCCAAACGAACTGAACGCTGATGTCAAACAAAACCAGGTGCGCACCAAAAAGTGCTAGTGTGAAAGCACCTAACAGAATAGTGCGAATAGTTTTTTTTTTTTTAATGCCTGTTTTCAATCGACTAGTGAGAAACCACCTTTAAGGAGACCAACACTATACAGTTAAATAAATAAATAAATAACTTGGCTTTGAGTACTCACCTAGTATCTTAAGTATTACATGAACTATCAATGTAAATTAACAATATGATTCAGTTTATATTTAAGACTATTACTTGCTGTAACCAGCAATACTTTAGGTAGCATTAAAGAGGAGAAATGTCAGGAGTTCATTAAACATAAGGTGAAGTTTTTTTTGTTTTGTTTTTTTGACACATCTTAAAAGTCTGTTTCTTATTACAGATTAAAAGGGGCTCTAACAACACTGCTATTGACCCTAAAAGAAAACAGTCTCCTTTGGAAAATGATAATGATAGTTTATGCTATTTTAGATATCTAAAGAATGCAACGTGCTAAAATGGAAATACAGTCATGTATAATAATGACCTAATATACCATGGCACTTACCACACCCATTCAAACAAACTTAAAGGACATTTGCCACACTATGGAAACAGTTCTCATGAACAGGGCAGTGACTAGGGCATGATCAGGTACTTACCCTAGGTTAGGTTACTCTTGGCTGGGATCAGTCCTGGGTCCCGTGGAGCGGCCCAAGAGGAAGAGGTTAATGTGGGCTCACGCGTTGAGCTGCCCCCCCTTCACCCTCGGCCCTGCCCCAGCAACGCCAGGCGGGAGCAGAACCGGCTCTGCCCCAGTTCTCTCTCTCTCGCTGGGTTGTAGGGCCTCCACAAACCGGACCGGACTGTATCCAGCATTCTTAACTTTCTCTCTCCCTCTCTCTAGAACTCTGTGGGCCATTCAGCCCCAAATCTATCTTAGGGGCAGACTTTCCTGGAATCTAACAGAGCCCTGAGGGGGCCATAGTATCCTTTTGAGATTTTTTTTTATTTTTTTTTTTTTATGGTCAATCCAGATTTTGAAGAAGAAAAAAAACAAACAAGAAAAGTAAGCTAGTTGATGCCGCTAGCCCATAAGACTCTAGATAAATAGGGGCACAGCTGAGGGAGTTTATCCATATCAAGCCCTGTGCTAGTGTCTGGTAACATGGTAGAGGGAGGCCACTGTGTCAAATTAGCACAGCATGTCTGGGCTGGCAGTTAGGAAGTCAAAAATCCTGAAGGGGAAAAAGAACAATAATAGTGTAAGACTCTCTAAAATAACCCAAACATACCCAGACAAAACAAATTAGCAATTTCTAATATTTTTGTGAGGTCATTGTTCACCCAGACATGAATGATTCCAGAAAGAAGTTTTGCACAAAATAAAGTAAAAAGTTCTGACCAACTCTATTCTGACCATGACTACGGATTAACATCTTCCAAGATAACAGGACACTTGTACACAATTTGTTCAGGAAGGAGACTGGCATTAGGACCCAGGGAAGAGGAGGGAAGGATAGCAGCTCCCCTAGATCCGTGCTAGGGTCAACAGCGAGCCGGTGAGCCCCACATGTGCGAGGATTTTTACATTAGTAACAAGAAACAGACAGCACAAGTTTATCATGTTTGGAACAGCTTGCTTGTGGAATTTGGAAACTGACAAAGCAGCCCACCAGTCAGTCACCGTCTGCCCAGAGTCCTTTTTACCATTAAATGTGAACTTGACAACGTGTCAATAAATATCTTTTCTTCCCAGCCTTCACTTGTTTTGAGCAAAATACATAAAAGAGGAAAGGACAAGGGTAAAAAGATCAAACCAAATGTTCCCAAAATGTATTTGATGTTTTTCCAACTGTAAAGAGAGAAGCCATTAAGGTCTGAACCAAAATAATCATAAACAAATAGTAGAATTCTAGGTACTGATTTCTAGGTGTTGAAACTATAGATATAAATTTAGGTTAAAAACTGTTATTAATGTCTATCCTCCTCCTAAAGTCTGACAACTCTTAACCTGAAAGCATATTTTTTCGCATTCCACTTCATATTGTGGGCAGTCCATATGACAATTTTCCTCCTCAGCACAATCCGCAGATGTCTGTGCACACTGTCTAAATGCAGCCCTATTTTTGTATCTGTGGAGACTTGTGTGCAGACAACAGCACATGTGCAAGCGATTTGAGCGGTTAAAAAAAGAAAGGTCCACTAGATGCTCAAGATGAAGTAGAATGTGGAAAATGAAATGGACCCTTCAAGTACACAAAACACTTCTCTGTTCGTCAACTGCACAAAAAGTAAAAGGGGCGTTCACACTGATACAGATTAAATAACTGGATGTTGCCAAATCTCTGTGCGGTTGTGTTGATGAGAATTCCTACTTGACTATCTATCTGTAGTCTCAGGTAGAGGATCACAGTTCATTTTTAGGAAGTTGAGTTCTACTTAACTTCATTGCATTGCCAAAAATCACACAATGATGGAAACCTTCAATTCTCTCAGAAAATGAATAGCATGGCCATTAATGAGGATTGTCAATGGTTGTCAATCTGAACACTCCTTCACCTTCTCTAAATTCCCCCAAAGTGAGGCATGATATATGTATTTGTCATATTTTATTTTCACGTCTATAATATCTTCATTATTTTCTGTAGTTTTGAATCAATGTCTACTGTGAAAAGCATTATACAAATACTTTTCACTTGATATATTTGAAAAAAAGTTCACACTTGACCGGTTTGGTCCAATTAAAACAAAAATGTATCACTTTCTTTTTTGGTCCGGATCAAAAGAACTGAACAACAAGTGTGAACACACTCTAACGGTACGTTCACACGGGGCGTCAGCGTCAATGCTTGACGGAAGGCGTGGCTGAAGTTTGGCACTGACGCCATGGTCATAGCAGCGTCAGCCAATGAATTTATCCTCCGTTTGCTGCTCTTGAACAGGATGAACGTGATGAACGTGATTGGCTGCCGCCTGGCTACTGTATTTGCATAGAGCGATCCTGATTGGCTGACGCTTCCGTCTGCGGCGCTTCACTGGCGTTGCTAGCGGCAGAAGTTGAAAAATTCTCAACTTCTGCCGCGAGCAACGCCAGTGAAGCGCCGCCGACGGATCCACAATTCTTTTCGGCAACGCTTGACGTCACCCATTCAAAGTCAATGGGAAGCGTTGACGCTGACGCCCCGTGTGAACGTACCGTAAGGGACATGGGACTTGGCTGTGTGCATTGACCAAGTTTCATTGTTACCAATAAGATATGACATTAGTGCGCTTATTTATCGATCAACATTTAGGTGTCTGTCTGACATAATTACTTGAAAAAACACTTTGATTAGCTGTTTGCAGGGATGCAAACTCCTAAGGTGTGAAAAAGGTCAAACAATTACATATCCGAGGACATGCTTCAGTGGGAATTTCTCATGAAAGAATACGTTTCTAGCAAACATTTCAATTAATTTTAATGATTTAATGTATTTTAGGTTAAAGCTATTATACTCAAGTTTTCGGGTCTCGCAAAAGCGATTTTGCTTTCAAAACATAAAATTTCTCCCCAAAAAAGATGAGCAGTTTGCAGCCCTGTGTTTGTGTGAATAGGAATGACATCTGCTTAACCAGTGCATCTCTATGGGCACAAAGTGAGCATTCCACAATTATGTGACAATGTTGTACATGTCAAAGTGTTGTCTATATATTATCTACATTATTTAGTGGTGATCAGATAATCATTCTGTTTAGAATTTTAGACAAAAAAAAAATTTGAAACTGTTCTGAATGAGTATCAATTATCAGACCATACCCAGACCCCGTGATGCAACGTCAGTAGCGATCAAAATTGGAGCTTTTCCACTGCGGAACTCTGGAAATACATAACACACAGCACAACAAAGTGTCAGGAAGAAATGTGACAGCCTGCTTCAATAAAATGTGAAGCTTAAAAACTTCACCTGACAGTACCCAGTCCCTCTCTGGTTGGCTTTTGTCACCATGAATACACATTGCAGGCCACCTGAATGAAGACAGAACACACATTGCATCAGCATACTATATGATTTTATAAAAACCTTTAAGAGGGATTATAAAGATCTCTCACCCATCTCTTCGCATTCTGCGAGTCAGTTCATCACAACGTTTCTTTGTCTCGACAAAGATGATGGTTTTGTTCTCCTTTTCAGCCATGATTTCCTCCATCAGCTGAATCAGCCTTTGAGCACAAACATTTCTTTGAAACATTTTCATCTTGATTTATACATACAAATAGGAAAGTAGACCAACACAAATCGCAATGACTATAATAAAAGCTCAATCAATTTCATGTCCAATACTTCAGCTCACTTGTTGTCTTTTTCATTTTCCATGCAGACATCCACTATCTGCAGGATGTTGTGGTTTGCGCTTAGTTCTAGAGCTCCTATGTTGATTTGGACATAGTCATGGAGGAAATCTTCAGCCAGCTGACGCACTTCTTTAGGCCAGGTAGCACTCCACATGAGAGTCTGTCTGTCAGGCTGAAGGAAACAGGAACAGCAGCAAACGTAAAAGATTGAGCTTGATATGTATTCAGAGGAAAGTGATTATGGGTAGCAATCTTAAGCACAGGCCAGGACAAATTTTTTTGAGTGCATAATCATTGCTGATTTAGATTCTCAGTCTAGCATTGCTGTGTGTGTAATGTTAACATCCATGAACTGTCAAATTCTGTTTCAAGTGAAAACTGGAGACTGTTTCACAAAAGGACAGAACTTACTCTAATTTGGTCAAGAATTTTGCGGATTTGGGGTTCAAAACCCATGTCCAACATACGATCAGCCTCATCTAGCACCAGGTAGGTGCAACGGCGCAGGTTGGTTTTTCCTACCTCCAGGAAGTCGATCAGACGGCCAGGTGTGGCAATGCAGATTTCAACACCTTTAGGAGGTCAAACAATGTTTATTGAAAGAAAAGCCCTTAACTATTCCTGATTAATTTACTTAGAAAATATTCACAGTTACTATTACACTAGTCCAGGAAAAGGGTTGAGAACCACAGCTCAATCCAGCTTTTTTTCTACACCCCATGACGCTTTGCATGACTTATGGGAGTATCTTCCATTGAACTGTTAACAATCAGAAACCGTCAATGAACTTGTTTAAAGGGATAGTCCACTCTAAAATTAAAATTAAGTCATCATTTACTAACCCTAGTGGTGTTCTAATGCTGTATGCCCTTCTTTTTTGGGGACCATAAAAGGAGAAAAAATGGCATATAATGGCAGTGAATAACAACTAGCATCAAGCTTTTTAAAAAAGACACAAAAGTATCACAGAATGATGTGTGACACGCCATGTGACACGTGCCGTATATTCCAAGTGTTCTAGGGGTATATGATAGGGTTTGTTAAAAAAAAAAAAAAAACTACTACTGTCCACAGCTAAAACTGTGCACATTCGTGAGACTCTAATAGCGCCGCAGTTCACTCCATCTTGCCCAGAAATAAAAAACGAGTTGTGAGAAATTAAGATTAATAAATGCGCGACATGAAAAACAACGCCTAGAAATCCCCAAAAAGTACCGTCCATGTAAAGATTCACGGACCAGAACAACGTATGTCTGATGACAGTCAGAATGACAGGAGACAGTGAACATAAGTGTTGCATGAGATCATTCAGTGATACTTCTGTATCTTTTTTTAAAAAGCTTGATGCTGGTCGCTTTTCACTGCCATTTATATGATAAGCACGAGTGGGATTTTTTTATTTTTTTATTCTCCTTTTGTGGTCCAAAAGAAAGAAGGGCATACTGCCTTGGAACAACAATAACACCGACAATTATGACTTAATTTTAATTTTTAGATTGAACACCCTTTGAAGCTCTATAAATGCAATATGCATTTTCAAACATAAATGGCACCATAAAGTCATAATTACTGGCAAACGCTGCGATTTACTTGCATACATTTATAACCCGACAACACTGCATGTTTAAGAGTAAAGCATGGCACTATGTTCTTTTACACACATGCAGCTCATGACATTAGTGAGCTCACTAATGTCACTCTTTCAGTGTCTCGGATAGGCTTGGTTCGTAGGAATTTAATGACTAATAAAACGTTCTCAGAATAATCATGATTCAATTTTGAGCATTAAAGGGATACTTTACCGTTTTTTCATATTAAACTATGTTATTCCCTTAACTAAGACGAGTTGATACATACCTCTCTCGTCTCAGTGCGTGCACTAAATCCCTCTGTCTTGCGGCGAAACTTTGTTAGCCCAGTTCATTTAATATGGGCCAAGCAGAGAAGCTACCAAACACCTCCACGTTTTCCCTATTTAAATACAGTTACTCGCGAAGTGTAACTCGACCTAGAACGGTGACACAAAACAAAACGTTGCGCTTTTCTAAGCGTGTAAAATGGATAACTATTTTGTATGGCGGAATACCATAGCAAGTGCTTACAAGCTCTCTGCTTGGCCCATATTAAATGAACTGGGCTAACAGAGTTTCGCCGCAAGACAGAGGGATTTAGTGCACGCACTGAGACGAGAGAGGTATGTATCAACTCGTCTTAGTTAAGGGAATAACATAGTTTAATATGAAAAAACGGTAAAGTATCCCTTTAACAATAGGTAAACTGTATTTTTTGTTAGTGTGTTGTAGATGTTAGTCAGTTTCCATACCTCTTTCTAAATCTCTGATCTGTGGACCTTTAGGGGCTCCACCATAAACACAGGTACTCTTGATTCGGGATGATTTGCCATAATCATAAGCCACTTGCTGCACCTGCTGGGCTAATTCACGAGTGGGTGCTAACACAAGACACTAAACAGAACAGAAAGCAGGAAACGGAAGGATTGAAAAATGTACTAACAAAGCATTATGGATTCATTTTGCATCAACAACAGTATACCATTCTGATTCTAAATCAGTGCCTAATTCTACTTATTGTGGTAAAAGTTGTATGCCAACTTACGATGGGCCCATCCCCTCTCTCTGGGTATGGCTGATGGTTAATGTGCACTATGGCAGGCAACAGATACTGTGGAAAACATTGAAATAAGTAAACATGAGTATACTTGGAATGGGTATTGCAGGTATGTGTGTTTTCAGTGCCGGCCCGAGCCTTTAGGGGGCCCTAAGCAGAATTTGATTTGGGGGCCCCCTCCCACCACGCAGAGTCACCTGTGCTTGACGATTATTGACACAATGTCACGCTATAATGTTGCATTATAAATTAATACAATGAGGTTATGTATTAATACAAAATAAATACTTAATAAAAAATAGATACTTAAAAAAAAGTTTTTACTTTTTCTTTACTTTTTTACTAACTCTTGGAAACTTCTGAAAACAAACTGTCACAAAACATATAAAAAAAATTATTTGCAAAATATCCTCCAACGTTTTGCAAAACTTTGCAGTTTGAATGATGTCTTGTAGGAACATGACGGAGTATGTTTTTATGTTTCCACTGTTCGATCGCGCCCGCCACACACACACACACACACACACACACACACACACACACACACACACACACACACACACACACACACACACACACACACACACACACACACACACACACACACACACACACACACACACACACACACATTCCAGCTTTGTCATCTTCCACTGTGATGTTTCAAGCACATTTTTGCGCGTGTGAAGAGGATGATTTTTTCCCGTCGATATTGGAACGTGAGTGAAGTACAAAGCCTATGATAAAGAATAGTTTACCATCCAAATCCATCACGAATGTTGAAACATTTTGATTCTAATGAGAGAGATACGTGAGCCCAACGCCGCTTACTTTCACTTTCGCTTTAAATTATTTCGTTTTGGCTTGTTTATAGTTATTTTTTTTATTCTTGTTCTGTTCTGAATATCATTACATTTAAAGGATAAATCATTGATCAAATCAAATTTTTGTGACATGGCTTAACATTACCGTGACTTTGCGCACAAATTGTCTATGCACGCGAGGTTATGCGCATGACTCAAACACTGGCAGACACAGCAGCAGTTGTAGGCAGGTATACTGATCATGAAATCAGAATTTTCTTGTCTTGAATTATTAATCCTTTCATTCATTTATGTCACTTGTTAAAGTAAATTAATATGTAAAAATATTAGTTCGCTTATGCCTCGGGCCGGCCCTGTGTGTTTTCACTGGCTGTTGGTTGTAGATGTAGGTCTCTTACAGCCAGTGTTTTTCCAGAGCCAGTCTGTGCGATGCCCACCATGTCCCTGCCACTGAGAGCCAAAGGAAAACCTTGAGCCTGGATAGCAGTGGGCTCCTTAAAGTTCTGCTGCAGCAGCACTTCCATCACATATTCTTAAAAAACACAGAAACAATACTCAATATTCTTATACGCAACCACTGCTCTACAAGACCAGAATATTTCAAAGAGCTCTTTTAACATAACTGAACAAAATTACAAAGCAATTTAGTTGTGGGAATTAGGCAGCAGAAGCAATGAGGAAAAAAAGAGTCACAAATTCAGACTCAAATTTGGCCAAATGCAGTTTAAACGCAAATCTTAATTAGCCTAGATAGGTGCACAAATATGTTAAATATAGTAAAGAATTATTTTGTAAAATAATGAAGACTAGAGTAATCACCTTTTTCCTGACCCTCTGTTTCCTGTACAGAGCCTATGCAGTTTTCACGTTAAACATGCATGTTGTGCATACACAGCAAACAAAAAATTTATAAGACAACTCATTATTCCAGAGTCGTATAAAATATTTGTTCAAAATGAATGAATTGTTCATGAACGACCCATCACTAGCAGAAAATAATACAAGAAGAAGAAATTACATTAGTAAGTGTGTTTCCATCACGGATAAAAAAAAGAATAAAAAAAAAAAAAAACTTTTTCAACACACTCATGTGAATTAAACTCACGAGGGAACTGAGCTTGATGGAAGTTGGTGACAGGCTTTGGACAGCCGGAGCCTCTGACGGTGATCTCTTTCCTCTTGCGATATTCTTCAACATCATACTATTAAACATACAAAGATAAATATAAATAAAAGCAAAATGGTAGACCGAAAAGTTCACTATATTGATTTACCAAAATAACATAGTCAATAAGGTTTTTGCTGTAAATTAATTAATGAATTAATATGTACGGAAGCCCATTTCAGACTCAACTTTTTCTCTTTTTCTTAGTTTATTTATTACCTGACTCATGTGATGAACCTCTGGGTGTTCGCTGTAGAAGTTCTTCTCAAATTTGGGCAGCTGGTCCAGGTCCCATTTCTTCTTCCTCAGCCGATCTCCTGGATTCCCAAACTTCTTAGGTGGAGGTTGGACAACTCGACTTGATCCAAAGCGAGGCCTGCGAGAGATACATTTCTTTAACTTTGAATCCTTTTCCTGGCAGCTATAAGCACTGTTTGAGATAAGTGTATACTATGGAAAAGTAGCTAAATCTGTTAACTGAAACCAACATATTAATTGCCTAATATCTAATATCCAATTAAACTGATATTATTAAATGTTTTAATACACACAAATAAACAAACATCAATTAAAAATAATGGCTCACCCTCTGTCCCGTCCTCGATCTCTGTCTCGGTCTCCATACGAGTTACTTCCTCTCATTTCCTTTACCCTACTACAGAAAGGTAAAACCCCAGAACGAAACGAAGTAAAGCCTGTCCTAACGTTACCTGGTTTGTAGAAATGTATTTTTCTGATAAGCGTTAGATTTGTAAAATGTTTAATGAGGGTGTTTTAGACAAGGTTAGTGTGTAGAAAATCGGCAAGTATCTCCATACAGCATGAAAACAGACTTTTACAAACAACACACCAGCGAAAAATACACCAGCTTTGAGTTAGACAAACAACATATTCGTGCGTACTCGGTTCTGTAAAATGTCGTCTGCCACTAAGCAACTGGACCCGCCCCGTTTAATGTCGTAGAATTTTGTGCGTAGGGATATATTGTAAGTACACAAACAACGCAACGAAACCTGCGTAGTGTGACGATGAATTCGCGTAAGTGCGTAAAAAACGGAGGTAAAAACAATGGTGAACCTAACGGATTTGAATATCTAAAGGAGGCTTTATCCAAATTAATTGCGCGTTGGATGACTGGACGAACTAATTTCGTAGTTTAGATTAATATAAAATAATTACAAAACTGTTTTATAGCAGTCACAACAAAAGATAGGACTGTACTGTTGCTGTGTCCGAAACCGTTCCCTATCCACTAAATAGTGCCCTATATAGGGTGTCGGCCATTTTGAAGTGGTGTCTGAATTCTGAGTGAACAACTCCATTCCCTACATTCGTTCCCTCGTTTATATCAACAATGCACTCTGGTTTTGAGCGTACACCCGATGTACACTCATTGAAGCACGAATTCCACCGTGGAGAGGACCGAGCGCGAGAGTTTATAAGAAAGATACAGTGTGCAGCTTTCTTAATTCTGCTTTAACATTTATTTCGCGCTGTTTCTAGTTTTTACTTTTTATTTATTTTTTATTAATCATTACTTCATTAAAACATATTCATATAGAGAGGCAATACTATATTGATGAAATTTAAAATTAAATGAAATTATATAAATTGGGTAAATTGTGTTTGATATTATTAATCATTATTAAAATATAGTATTTAGGCATTAACCCAATATAATGTGTTTTACTATCAGCAAGTGTTTTACTAATTTGTGGCTAATTTATCTCACAACACTGTAAGGAAGAGATTATCATTTAGATTATTTAAAAATAAATAAAAGGTAGTTTTTTTGTTGTTTTTTTACTAGCCTCTCTGAGCGCAAAACGCTGCTAAAATACTTTATTAAAAATAATAAAACATAAAATGATCTAATGTTACACTCGCTAATGTGTGTTTTTATTCAGGTTAGTAATAGTAATAATGATTATGAACACCAAATTAATCTTTATTGTATAATGAAACAACAAGCTGGCACGGAGTATGTATAATTATAATATAAAGTCATTATAATTAATATTTTCTAAAGTAAGTTACATGTAAGTATTACTACATGTTTCTGGCGACAGCTCCAGCTCTCCGACTCTAATTGTAAACGTCGTGTAGGGGTGAATTAAGGTTGATTGGGTCACTTTTTGCCATTGAGATGACTGGGTAAAAATGTCCCAATCAACCTGAATTCACCCTTGTATACCAGCGTCCGAATTCACTCACCAATGCTGGGAGCCTGCGACCGCTGCGACCCATACTACGCCCTAAAAGTACTGTTTTTGTGACGAAAAAGTGCATACTTAACAAAAGAGTACACAAGCTTCTCTGTCGCATCCTGACACCGTAAACTGGCATGTCAATCATCTTGTCACAGTTAAAATCTTCCACATTTCATTTCATTTCATTTCATTTATGTCCTACTGTATCGGAGAGAAATGCAGTAGCACGTTGATCTGCAGTCGGGTCTTCATGCAGAGAACTCTCTTCATATTAATGCATAATGATTTAAAAGTTATGGACAAATGGATCTTTATAAAAGTCCACAATGTTATTGCAGATCAAATAACACGAATAACATTAAATCAATATTTTTATCAGGTTAAACTTAGATTATTAATAGTCACTCAAACCTTTATCTGGTTGCGCATATCCGCCATTATTTTATTTTTTACACTTTTTACTCATGTCTGTAGTTTTGAACTGAATCCGCCTCCAAAGTGCAATGGGTTGTGGGCAGTATTAGCTGTTATAGTGTGCATGGATCCATACTTCGAAAATCCATCGGAAATAGTAAACTTTTGACATACTCTTTTCAACATATTATGCTTTGGGACACACTTATTCTAATCTCACTATTTAGGATGGATATTATGGACATTGGGACACAGGGTTAATTTCATTCACTGCTTGCTGATATAGAGTCCACTCAAATGCCATACACCAGTGGTTCCCAACCACATTCCTGGAGTCCCCCAACACTGCACATTTTGCATGTCTCCTCAGTGAAACACGCCTGATTCAGGTTATCAGCTCAAAGATCTAGACAAAGGAGACATGCAAATGTGTTGGGGGGCCTCCAGGAACGTGCTTGGGAACCACTACCATGAATGAGTGAGTGATTTCGGACACAGCTGTTTCTTATTCCTTAACCACAAACGGTTGTAGTTAGTCAACAGTCAACTGCCCAGTGAAAAGTCACAGATACCATGTTACAGCGATGTTACGGTCACGTGTGACAAACAAGTTCGTCCGTTCACGTGTAACAAATACTAATATTTCAATAACATTTGACCTGAGACACAGGATGTATTGATACATCCTGTTTGATTAATCTAAATTACAATTATGCGTTGTTTTTTGGTCCTACAAGACCTGTCTGTTTCAGTGGTAGAAAAAAAAAATGAAAAGAAAATGAAAAACACGTTTGAGACATTGCTAATGCTACAGCATTGCTGTAAAAGCTGGGCCGTAATGAATATATATGTAGCCTACTCATGGGAAATTCCAGAGGCAACCCAACCCATAGCACATAGAATAATTTAGCTAAGAAATGCAGCAAGACCCTGACAGAACTGAGGCTTGATGAGTAGCACTGCATCCTCATAACAAGAAGGATCCTCGTTTTAAGTCAGGTCTGAGCCAGAAGGTCTTTCTGTGTGGAGTTTGCATGTTCTTCCCAAGTCTGTGTGGGTTTGCTCTGTGCGCTCCAATTTCCCAAACAATCCAAAGACATGCAGCATATGTGTATTAGACTCTAAATTGTATAGTATAGATGTGAATGTCAGTGCAAATGTGTTTGTGTCTGTGTATGAGCCATGTGACTGGCAATCTGTCCAGAGTGTCCCAGCCTGCGACCCGAGATACTAGGAAAGGATATCCCTCCAACTGTCAGTCTGCAATGAGCGAGGGATAGAGAGGAGGTGCTCTAAAATAAAACCCTGCCCTCTATTCAATGGACCCTTTTCACATTTCCGGGTTTCTCAGAAGCGGAAGTCATCATAGTTGGGTAAACTTCTATTGCAGTTAATCAGAGACTACATTAAATATACTTTTCATGTTCCAATTTTCTCAAATAACAAAAGAAAAACTCCACAATAGTTTTTTCACAACTTTCAAAAAGAGGGAAAAAAATTGAGAGATTGATAACGGCAGTCAGAAGAGAGAAAGATGTAAATTTTCCCGTCACTCCCACAGCCGCTGTAATAGAAAAACCCTCACTGCAGCGTTGACTAGTTTCTTGTAATTTGATGCATAGGTAATATAATATAAATGATAGTGTAATAAATGTACATAAAAAAATAAAAAAATAACAAAAGTTTTCAGAATTTACAATACTGATGACCGTTAAAACATGTCATCAGAGTCTGTGAAAAGGGTCCAACAAATCAGTTGCAACTTCTGGTTCATGGGGACTTTAATGAAGCTGCTTCATTACTATAATACAGCAATAATTAGTTTTGGAGCTTAGCATACTAAAAAAGAACACTAAAATAATAAACTCCACCTACACTATAAATTCTGTTTACAACAATACGTCCATTCTAGTATGAAAAATGGTAGATAAATGGTCAATTCTCAAATACCTTCTGAATAATTATTGAAAAATTATAATAACCATAACTTTGTGACAGTGTGATAACTTTTACTTTGAATAACCAATAGTCAAGAATAATAATGAATCTTTGAAAAATTCTACTGCTCAAATATTGTTAAAATGAAAATTTGCGTTATTGTGATGTTGGATCTGTCTCTTTGTTACAGTACATATTTTTTCATATAGTCACAAATGCACATGAACAAAACACTCAAAACAATGTAATAAGGCAATACTGGACAGATTTTATTCTTGTGGCACATGCTTGGATAATGTTTATAAAGAAGACAAAACAATGGTGGAGCAATGGCAAAACAATACACTTCTTAAGATCAATATAAAATCTTTAAAACAATCAAACAGTATCAGTGCAGTAAATAACAGTGTCAGATATGTTTACCTGAAATTGTTTTGATGGCTAGTCAAGCATTATTTCACAGTCTTTTAACCTATTACAAACTATCTAAAAACAAATGACAAAGTGAAATATCATAATAAGTGAAAAAAGTCTGCTGTACGGAAATGACTCTCTCAGAGCTTATGTACAGTTAGACATTTACAGGTACCATGTAAAACTAGGAGACTAAAAATTAAGTCTGCAGAGTAACTAAATTTACCACATGATTTGATTTCATTTTCCTAATTGCCTGAACTAAAATGCAATCCATCCGTTAATACAAACAAAACAAATGTAATGACAATTTACTTCAAGGTTGAACTGAAATGGTCTTTAGCTGCCACTTTAGAGCACTAAAATGCAATCATCTTTTTTTGTGCACTATATGTCCAGTATTTTATCAGTTAGTATTCAACGGTGACACACTTAGTCTTCAGATACTCATTCAGAGCTTCTTGACCTGTTGGGGAGAAATACAGTTAAAAGTATTTCTTTAAAAAGAAATACCTACTCAAATTTATCAAAACAATTATCATTCACATTCACACAATCTTACCCAAATCTTTGCCAAAGCCAGACTGTTTGAAGCCACCAAAAGGAGCTGCCACGTCAGTCTTGTTGTAAGTGTTGATAAACACAGTGCCGGCTTGAAGTTTTTCACTCACATACAGAGCCTTGCTGATGTCGCGTGTAAACACACCTGATGCTAAACCATATTCTGTAGCATTAGCCCTCTGCAGTACGTTGTCAACATCTCTGAATGAGGGAGATTGGGGAAAAGGCAGTTTACAATGTTGCTTTTAGTCATATTACAATAAAAAAAAAAAAGGAAAAAAAGCATGAAGTATACAGTTAAATCCACTACAAATCATTCATCATTGCTGGAAGCTGAGTTTATATAGATTGACTGTTGTGAGACAATCAGCATTTTAGAGGTTAAAGTAGCTTGTTTCTACCAACCCATTGAATTTGGAGATGATCATGACGGGCCCAAAGGACTCCTCAACAGCAATATACATGTGATCCTGCACGTCACTGAAAACAGTTGGTTCAAAGAAGAAACCTATAGAGATGGAAAGCATAAGCAACTTTGCACTTTTTTTCCCCTCTAATGCATATGCTCACACACTCTCCTCACCTGGACGGTTTACTTGTTTCCCTCCACACACTAATCTTGCTCCTTCTTTGACCCCTTTTTCACAGTATTCCACTAGTTTGTCCAGATGGGCTTTGTGGTTCTGTGGGCCGTGGTCTGTGGAACGGTCTAGTGGATCACCAATCTTCATCTTCTTTATTTCACTAACCTACATAGATGCAGTTATATGATATGAGTTTTTAATTATGAAATTGTGAGTTATGAAATGATCACAAATAATTATCTTGGTTAAATTATTTTAAGAGGTTTCACCACTCATCCAGATTGTATGACTATACTTTAGATATAATATTAAAGCTATATCACAGTCACAAGAGTGTGTTATGACTATATATCAGAATAGCAAAGATTCAGCTGTAGGTAAGGAATCAAAAGGAATATATGTGAAAATAGACATTCAGCTTAAGAAGTTATTAAATCTTCATGTATGTTTATTCCTTACCACTCTTTCCACAAAAGTGTCATGGATAGATTCCTCAATGAACAGTCTCCCTGCTGCAATGCAGTTCTCTCCCTTATTAAAGAACACAGAGCTCATACCCTGTAGACAAGAAGTGTGTGTGGAGGGTACATAACATGTCTGAGATTACAACATTACTTCGATAAACAAAGAATGTATTTTTAATATGATCATGCAATCATGGTACTGAGGTAAACAAACCATTCTGACAGCCTTGTCCAGATCACAGTCATTAAAGATGATGAGAGGAGATTTCCCTCCTAGCTCAAGTGAAACCTTCTTCACATTGCTGACTGCACAGCTACAAGATAGACAAGCATTTCTAGGATTCCCAACTTTTATTTAAACCTAAATTATTTGTAATTAACTTAAATGAAAGAAATGCTGTAAGCATAAAAAAAAATATTGAAAGTGTTTGTATAATTTATTCAGAGTTATTAAGATAAAAATATAATTAGAATAACTACATTAAAATATGTGCCACTATTTTCAATTTGTGGCCCAAATGTGACATCAAGACAAAATCTACAAAACTCTGAAAAGAAAACAAGACAACAGTCACAACCTTTTAAAAGAGATGCTCATTCACCTTTTCATTATCTGTTTGCCAATCTCAGTGGAGCCGGTAAAACCCAGTTTTCGAACATCAGGGTGGTCAGACAGCCGCTGACCAACCAGAGACCCTAAAATTGACATATTCAATAAATATTCGATTCATATATAAGCAGACAGCCTTAAAAACAGCCAAATTCATGTTTCAAATTCATGCGCAAAGCATTTACAATAGTGATACTGAATTACATACAAAAAAAGTATATCAGTATATGAATTTTGTTGTGTATGCTTTGCGTGTATATGCACCGGATCCTGGTAGTATGTTCACCACGCCCTTTGGAAACTTTGCCAGTGCAGTTAATTCCGCAAACTTGAGAGCAGTCAAAGGTGTGACCTAGAATTTAACACAGAAACAATCACACAATCCTTAATTTCTGTTCCAAACATTGTTTGGAATAAAGATGCCTTGTGCATGTTTGTTTAATATTAACCTGTGCAGGTTTGAGCACCACAGTGTTTCCAGCTGCCAGGCAGGCTGCAGTCTTCCATGCCAGCATCATTAATGGATAATTCCATGGAATGACAATGGCACACAAACTGAACATAAACAAGCAAGAGCTAAATATTCTCAGCATTCTATCCAGATATACAAAATACATAGCAATTAAGGTGACTTTTCACGGTGAGGTTGGAGTTTGAGTATTAATTTTTATAGGGAGGGTTGATTTTACCCAATTGGCTCTTTCTTGGTGAAGGTAAGGTTTCGATTAGGCCGAGCCTGGTTGATAGGAATAGTGCAGCCCTGTGGAGAAAAAAAATTTGATCTTTCAGACACACACCAGAAATGGCTCATTATTTTTATATATATATATATATATATATATATATATATATATATACATTTTTAAATTTTACTAAAACAGTAGTTTCCAATCATATACTGTATAATAACAATAATATTCTTTTTCAGTTTTGTTCTGGGATAATAGCAGCTTATATTAAAGGGATAGTTCACCCAAAAATGAAAATTGTGCCATTTAGTCACCCTCAAGTTGTTCCAAACCTGTATGAATTTCTCTCTTCTTCTGAACACAAAAGAAAATATTTTGAAGAATATAGCTGCAAGCAGCCATTAAGGGGCCAAGCACAAAGAAGGCACGACAAGTCACTACTGCATGGCTGGGAGCATCAGACCAACTGCAACAATGAGCATATTAAGATGATTTTAGGCAAAATGCCTGAAAAATCAAATACAATCACTAATAATGTGATTTAATGTTTTATCACTTTTGACCAATAGGTGGTGCTGTGACCAAATTGATGTGGTGTGGTCAAAGTAAGGTGACAATGACATGTGCAAAGTTTGGTGTCAATATGCCAAAGCAGAGATACAGCCTCAAGAGTCATTTTGGCATCATGCCTCAACTTTGTTGCTTCGGTATACGAAAAAGGTTATACTCAAGAGACCAGTTTTATGCCAAAGCGTTCAGAAGTTATAAGCAAAAAGAGCCTAACCACTAGGTGGCGCTGCACTGAAACTGTGCAGATAGCCTCAGGACATGATTGTCACAACACATCAACAAAGTTTGGTCAGAATACATTCAATCGTTGCGAAGATATAGCCTCATGTCAATTTGGCAGGCACTTCGTCGAATTCGTTCGCACATTATTCGAGAACTGTTTGCCAAATCAATTTGAATTCCATAGCTTTTTGTCACCATGGTCTGAAGATGATCTAGTAAAAAAAAATTGAAAATCGGAGCAACAGCCTAGGAGGAGTTTGAAAAAGCAGGTTTTTCACAAAATTCAAATGACGGAAAATGACATCATAGGAATTTGCAATCGAATCGTCATGAGCCAAGGAATCAGAAAAAAAAAAGGTGACCGTTCAGACTGTCCTCTATCTGTGTGCCAAATTTCATAACTTTCCCGCAAGCGGTTATATGGGCTGCCATAGACTTCCAGAGCAGAGGAATAATAAGAAGAACGCCAACGGATACAATAGTTGCTTGGCCACTAAATATGGATAACCAAACAATTGATGGGCCCCACTGACTTCCATAGTATGCAAAAAAATACTATGGAAGTCAATGGGGCCCATCAACTGTTTGGTTACCAACATTTTTCAAAATATATCTTCTTTTGTGTTCAGCAGAAGAAAGAAATTCATACAGGTTTGGAACAACTTGTGGGTGAGTAAATGATGACAGAATTTTCATTTTTGGTGGAACTATTCCTTTAAGGAATCCTCTGGATTCAATACAAGTTAGGCTGAATTAATAGAATCGAGAATTGGACCCGCAACCTTTGGGTTACCAGTCTGACTCTCTAACCATCTGGCCATGACTAAATGTGATACTTATAGGCCTGGTTTCACAGACAGGGCTTAGATTAAGCCAGGATCAGGCCTTGGTTCTATAAGGACATTGAGTAGCTTTTAGAAACGTGCCTTAGAAAAAAAAAAAAAAACATTACTGGTGTGCATCTTGAGACAAAACAATGGCACTGACATATTTTAAGATGTGTCAGTGCAAGTTACTTTCAGTTAAAACAGCTCAAACATGCTTTTTAGTCTGGGACTAGGTTTAAGGCTTGTCTGTGAAACCAGGCAATAGTTTATAAAACCAATTGAATGTTGATTCTTTTAAAACTTGTGTATTATTTGAGCTGTTAAGTTGTTCTCATCATTTGTACAGTCATTTTAGGGTTTTATTGTGTTGGTATGAAAATTAAATCTAACCTTACACAGAAAAGGTTACTAAGTTTAGTACTTTTTTTCCACACTAAATTCATGTTATGCATATCTTTTACATTTTGTTACTATATCTTTGAAACTGAGTATTTTAATATTGGCTCCATTCAGTTTCATTGTAAGCGCCTCACTGTAAACCATATTTTTGCTGTTTTTAAAGAAAACGAGGGACCATTTTTGTGGTAATCGATACTAAACCTGGAATATGTCTAAAGATTTTTGCAAAGAATAATAAGAGGGGCCTTAAATCTTTAAACAAGGTAACTAAAGCTTGAAAAAACAGAATATATAGGCTGCTTATAACAGATTATCCTAAATATAACACTGTGGTATACATCACAATTGATGGCTGATAGATAAATAAATATTCTAATAAATAATATAAACAGACACAAGCAAACCTGAATCTTGTCACACCACCCAGCAAAGTATCTGAATGTCTGGATAGACATGCCAATGTGTGTTTTGAGGGCAAGAGTATAGACCGCTCCTGAGTCTATGGACTCGATAGTGGCCAGCTCTTCCTGATGCTGCTCCATCAGATCAGCCAGTCTGGAGAATGCCCACATACACTACACAGTTATTTTCAGACCGATCTGATGAAGACACTTTAATAACATGTGTATCGCTTGCAGAGACAAATAATCATCATCCATCACGTATAGTTGTTTATTTCCTTTCTGTTGTCATCTTTGTTGAATTTCTTGATACAACTTTTTGCTAGCATGGACTGAGCAAATATGATCGGAGTTCTATAAACATAAATGCAAATAAATAAATAAACATAAATGCAACAGAACTCATTGGTTTGGACGTAAAAACCTGAATAAAGAGAAACAAACTCGCACATATCTTGATGGGCTAAGCTTGAATGTTTACCATGCGTTTACCATTTCTGTCAAAATGACGATTATGAAGATTTGGAATTATTTGTCATTTACTACTTAAATTCTGTAAATGATGAACATTTTGGGTAACGAAACCAATGTTTAACCTGCAGTGTTAAAATATAAAATGCAATCAATTACGTACTTGTAGAGTAGTTTGCCTCTGTCTCTGGGGTTCATCTTGCCCCACTCTCCCTCCTCAAATGCTTCTTTAGCTGCAGCCACTGCCTTTTCCACATCAGAGATCTGAGCTAAGGACACATCACAGATTGCCTACACACAAACACAAGCTGAAATTGAGCATGTGGAAAAGATAATGCAGAAAAGTGGAAAAGTTTGTCGATTATGTACCTGTCCATCGGTGGGGTTAATGGTCTTATAGGTCTTTCCCCCTTCAGCATCTACAAACTCGCCATTTATGAAAAGCTGGTGAGGGATCCGGATTGTCATATTGTTCAGCTTCTTTTCTACCTACAACAGACATGCAGATACTTAAATAGAAAGTACAAAATTAGAAATACGCATTTAACAAAAAAGCAGTATACAAGACAATTTAACTAATCAACAAAACATTTTCATAAGCATTCAGTCAGTAGCCGGCAATACATTCCAAAAATTTGGCATGTCTACCATTGTGTTTGAAATCCAGACCTACGGTATTTCTGATTAAAAATCTTTGAAGCATTATGAAGCATAAAATATGGCAATGGAGACTCCAGACTTCTAAGTAGCTTATTTCTTAAAGAAAGAATCGAAAAAATTCCACTTTCAAATATACAACAATTTGTGCCCTCAGTTCCCAAATATTGAGTGTTGTTAAAAGGAATGGTGAGGTACCAGAGGTAAACATGCATAACATTCCCTGTTTTGTGTTTTTTGTTATATGGACTTTTAGTTTGCATTTTGCCCCGTTCTGTTCCTGTTTCTTGTGCCATGTTTTGTAGTACCTTTGTTGATTGGTCTCCCAAGTGTGCCTTGTTTTCTTGTTACTCTCGTTAGCCCTGTCTGTATATAGCCCTTGTGTTTGCTATGTTAGTTTGTCAGTCGTTTCTCGTGGATCCTATTATTCAAGTTTTCTGGCTCTTTGAGTTCCCCGTTTTGTTAAATAAATATATGCCTGCACTTAGTTCCACACCTCTGCCTGCCTTCCCTGTCCCCCTTCGTGTCACAATAATCTTCTGCCCCAATGGAATGTGGGAATGTTGAAATGTGTTCCCGACATAAACTTAGAATGAGTGTACACTTGAACTTGGAAAGTGGGCTGTTTAGTGTGTTATAAAAATAATGCAATTAATGCAGTAATTTCCAAGGCTTTCTCAGGATTTTTCTTCATCACACAGTGAAAAACCAACATGTAGGATAAAGTGTACTGTAGTCTGTCTGGCTACCTGGTTAGCTAGTCTGGAAACTGTGATTGGCTCATTAAATCAGTTATGGTTCTTTTGATCACTCCACCCAAACTTGGATAACTGTGGCAATTCTAGAGCTAATAAATGCAACTGAGTGGCACAGACCATTTATTAGTATAATCTCATCTTAAGTTTAAAACAATGCCACTATGTAAATATTATTCATATACTATATTTGGTATTATAGTATATATTGTATTATTAAGATAATTGCGTATAGCATATGGAACTGTAAAATAGCTACAGCACTGATGGACATGTTGTATAAGTAATAATCTGTAAAATGCTGAAACAGTGTCATTTTATTTTTATATATGAAATCTATATGTATTTTTTTAATATGAAGCAGATGACAGTTAACAGTGTTCTACCTGAAACACATATGAAATGTAGTTTTCAAGCCAGTGCAAAAATAAACATAATAATAAGCTACTATCCATTTAACAGGAGCAATACTAACATAGTCTACGTTGAACTCGTCTTCCTCATCCTCTCCTCGCAGCTTCCTCACACACATTTGAATGAATTCTTGAAAGCTTGTTGCCATGTAAACGTCCTCATTCTGCAACTGCAACTGTTTCGCCCTTAACTTTACCTCTTCCACCAGCCTACAGTGTGAAAATAAGAAAAAAAATCTTTGAATTATATAAAGGGAAAAGTGAGGAAAATAATGTATATTTACATGCATTATATATCATAAGAATTAGAAAATGATACATGCTCACATAATTACCTGACTACATCCATCGAGGCAGCACCAGACTTAAAGAAGTCAGTAGTGTCTTCAATCTTCTCTACATTAGTCAAAATACTCTTCCACACCTCCTGGACAAAAATGCAATAAATACTACATGAGTCTTCTGTCTTCAACACGTTATCTTTTAGAATAATTAAAAAAAAAAGGATTTAATATGGGTACAATGTTTGTAACATGCAGACACACACAAAGAATATTATGGTGACTATTAATGAATTGATTCAGATTTTTTTTTTTTTACCCTCATCTGCCCAGCAAATTGTTTTTCATCCTCAGAAAGTTCCACAGTGGAACTGACACCAGCTTTAAAATACTGGGATGCTGCAATCATCTTCCCATCCTCAAACTGCAGGTTCTTCACAAGCAACTAAATACATAAGTACAAACACACTTTATGTATAAATACACATTCACATGCATCTACAATCTCAGGAAAAATGGTTTTCAACATACAGTATTCACACTAGTCCATATTGCATTGGTTCACTATCAGAGGTGTAAAATACATGGGGGACACGTTCCTCTTACTTTTAATAAAACAACAACATTGCATTATACATTGCATTTAATTAGGTAAAATGTGCAAACTTCAAAATTAAATTCTAGCATGATTTACTCACCCTCAAGTCATTCTGTATGACTTTTGTGTAAAACACAAAAGAAGCTATTTTAAAAATGTCTAAGTGTTTTTTGTTCATTCAATGAGAGTCAATGGGGTCCAATGTTGTTTTGGATCTCACTTTCATGGTATTGTCAAAAAGTTTAAACAATCTTCATAATATCTTTGTGCTCCACAGAAGAAAGAAAGTAATATAGGTTTGGAACAACAAAGGTGCATAAATAATGACATTTCTGGGTGAAACATCCCTTTAAGGTTTTAGGGCCCAAGTACATTTACATTTATGGCCATTACCATGTGGGCTAGAATTCTGCTGAATCCTTGAGTTAAGAAAAAAAAAATGTATAGCTCAGATTTCATTATCATCTATAAAATATATTTAATCTGTATTTTTTTATTTCCCCCCAAAAATTACTTTTTCAAAGTATTCCTAGGCTACGTGTCCAGTTCACACAAAATTTGGTACAGATCTTCTACAGACCCTCATGACAAAAACATATCAAAGGCATTTTGATTTGGTACTTCATTTCTAAGATTTGATCTAATTCATTTTTCAGTTGTGGTGACAATTTAAGTTTATCAAGCGACGAGAATACTTTTTGTGCGCAAAACCCCCCCAAAATAACGACTTTATTTAACTATTCATTTTGTTCTGTGTGGGCCTCTGAGTGAGTTCACATAGTGTAACAGCGCAGTGCTTCTGTGTTAGGCTCACGTAGGCTCACTATTGGCCGACACTAGTCATGTGTGTGATGCGCGTGACGTACAACACAGAAGCGTTGCGCTGTTACACTACGTGAACTCACTCAGAGGCCCACACAGAAGGAAATGAATAGTTGAATAAAGTCGTTATTTTTGTGTGTTTTTTGCGCACAAAAAGTATTCTCGTCGCTTGATAAACTTATGGTTGAGCCACTGTGGGCCGGCAAGTTTCAATAACATAGAAGCTTATGGAGAAGTGAGACAGCTCTTAGATTTAATCAAAAATATCTTAATTTGTGTTCCGAAGATGAACGAAAGTCTTACGGGGTTGGAACAACATGAAGGTGAGTAATTACTGATAGAATTTTCATTTTGGGGTGAACTATCCCTTTAAGAAAAACATATTTTGCAACTGTGCCATCTGACACAGAAGCAATTGTATCCACAGCATCAACAGGATATATTCTTTAGAATTTGTATATCTTAATCGTGGTCTCTTCACATGTGCTTGGGCTGTGATGATTGCAGCTTGCACTTAAAGGGATAGTTCACCCAAAATAAAAATAAACAATTAAAAAACTCTATTCCAAAAATAAATAAAAACTGATTCCAACCTGTATGACTTTCCTTATTGTGTAGAACATGAAAAAAAAATATTTGAGAAATGTCTGTTTTTGTTTAGTTTTTTTTTTTCCATACAATGGAAGTCATATGTCACCAAAACCTATTGGTTACCAACATTCTTCAAAATATCTTCTTTTGTGCACAGTAGAAGAAAGAAATAAAGTGAGTAAATGATGACGGAATTTTCATTATGTATGTTTAAGTTTTTGCCAGTCCTTTTTATTAGCACAGTTAAAGGAAAATCTGTAGCTAGTTTAGCAAATTTAAAAGCATAAAGTTTCTCCAAATCCTTACCGTTTTGCCATCATTCCCAAAAAGAACAAGGCCACTTTTGGTTACCAGACCGGGTCGACTTGCTCCAGGGATTTCCAGAGGTTGACCATTGCTGGAAGAATGGTCATTTTCCAACAGTGTTGATCCATAAAATGACACATTCTACCAAAAGAACGAAAATAACACTGTAGCATTTGACTAAGAGTGTCTACATGTCCGGTGTGCTGTTGTGTGTGTTTAACAGTTAGTTAAAACACTCACTTTGCTGTCAATCTCTGCCCAGGCTCCAGGGACTCTGTCATTCCCTCTGATCCAGTTATGAATGGCTTCTGCTGGCTGGTTCCAGTCAATCTATGCAACCAACCATAGACGGTTGTTGAAATGTTGTGTACAACAATTAGAATCAAACAAGCTATACATCTATATATTGACTGTTGTGCAGTGCTGGAGAAACTCCACCTTTGAATTTTCTTTCTTCTGAATACACTCATATGTGGCTCCTTCCTCTGGTTGCTTGATTCTCTGAGCTTTACCCGCTGCAATTAACCTGACTGCCTCCACCTACAGTAAAACAAAAACACACAAGAATCCAAAGGTGCCCTCCTATACAACAACTACGTCCAGAAAGTATCTGGACTTCAAATCCTACTTTTCCTACATTAAAACAATGACTGATATGCTGTTTTAACTTAATGGATAGCAAACTATGTTTTGCAATATAATGAGGCTGTAGATGTTTCTGCAATAATCCACACCATGCCTTTGACTCCCTCTGGGAACAGGAAGCGTTTGTAGATGCTGTTTACATTGTCGTTCGGCTCAACATCACATTCTCTTTGCAAAAGAATTGGTCCTGTGTCCAGTCCATCATCTGCCCAGAACACAGTAAACCCACCCTTCTTATCACCATGAATCAGAGTCCTTAGAGAAATACATACAAAATAACAAACAGGAAATTATGTTAAAGGAACATCATTTTACATAATTTATATTACATCCTCATGCCGTTTCTTTCAGTGAGACATACTAAGCTTCAAAAGGACATCAAATATGATAATATTTAAACACATAAGTGCCATAAAAGTATAAAATATGACTAATGCGCTACATAATACGTCTTCTGAAGCTAAAGCTAAATTTAATGAGTCCATATATTCAAAATGAACGTTTTATTGCTTTTAGTCTAAACATTCTAAGAGTCAACAAAGTTTACTTTCGGGAGATACATGTTTTTAAACTTTTTACTCTGTCTTTCCTGGGAATATAGTCCAGAAAAATGTATGATGATGTAATGCACTGGATACATTTTGTGAAATAAATTCTTTCAAGAACAAGAATGTATAAAAAAAATTAAAATACAGACAACTGTGATAGTAGTGTTGATGCTAACAGCAGACAGTAAAAACACACCAATGGCCTACTTATGATACCCACCTGCCTCTCATTAGATCTTATTATAATACTTCTTATTATAGTTACCACACATATACGCGCGCACTCTCTTAAAAAACATAAAGAGAACACACACATACTGACCAGTTAATGGCAGAGGCACCTCTGTGTCTGGGTAGCAAGGAGGGATGATAAATAATGGAGCCGTGTTTTGGATGATCTATCACTTCCATAGGGATAAACTGGGAGCAGAAAGGTAGAACATTCAGTTCAGCACCAACTGCCTTATACTGATCCACTACCTCTGTGATGGCCTTTCCCTTCAGCCTCCAGCGGGGAAACTTGAACACCGGCACGCCATCTTTCTCTGCCTCGGTCGCTGGGGACAGTTTAAAGATTTAGTTTAATTCTGTTTAATTTGTGTAACCATGAAGTTTCCTCAAACCATCAGATTCATATGCGCAAAAAGAACAGTGCCGTAGCAAAACCAACATCAAAGAACGCCCTGCAAGAAACATGCAATTTTATATTTCAACCACAGATGGCGATAGAGAGGCCAAAGTTCCATAGCCATGCTATTTAACGACCTGAAATAACCCTGTCTTCATAAATAGGTCAAATGATTTAATATTTTAAGAGACTTATTGATCTTGACACATAGTCCTGAGTTTTCTACTGCATGTTTCTACATGTTGGTCACACCACATGATGTTTTTCAAATATTGTCATTCTTTTAATGATCAATTCTTTTTCATTATGATTAGTTGAACAGCTTTATCACCCAGACATTTACAACTTTTTGCCCCCACAAAAATATCAAAGTGAATTTTAACTCAGAAAATAAAAACATACCATAAATGAGGTGCATTCAACTCATTTTATGTATGAATTAAAAATTTGTATAGCTTTTTTATATTATAAATCAAAAGGACAATATAATAAAAGCCTGTTCATACCAATAATGTTTGGTGCAAAAGCAGAGCCATTGTTGTTACATAAGAGTGTTATTACTGTCCATTTTTTTTTTGTTGGTCTAAACAAATCTCATGTGAAAAGCACACCAAATTTTCATGGCGAATGTTTGTGTTGGTGTAAAATAAAATAAAATAAAGAGAATGGGAGACTTACCAAGTGTATCCACTTTTCCATCTTTGTCAGGAATGGTGAACACACCAACAATTGTGTGGCCGTCCTTCTTCAGTTCTTTATACACTTCTTGTCCAAAGAGACTCTGGCCAATCACGGCAATCTTCATCATAGATATTCACTGATATCTAAAATAAAAGGAACACACATTATATTGACAACTCATACTACTATTATAAAATACTATCATTACTACAAATGGTAGAATATTAGAATACATTATGAAATAGTTACATATAAAAAGACCTCTTCCGCAAGCAGTTCATTTAACCATAAACAAATATACTTCCTATAACTTTTTTTTTTAAGAAAAAACTTTCTGCATTCTACTTCTCTTGCTTGTTTACTTCTCTGTCTTAATATCAAAACTTGTCATTTAAAAAAGCTGCCTCGGGTTCGAGTCTCCTCCAAGGTCAGCAAGCCAAGTTTAGTTTACGATTAACCTTTAAGGCTGAATGGGCAGGCGAACTAGTGAAATAATATATAGCGCTAAAATGTCCAGCTATTACACCCAAAAATAGAAATGCTTGAACTTTTATTGGTATCTAAAATGATGGTATTGTAACAGCCTTATTTCCAGCTACAATAACTCTATTGTGATATTATTATCATGACATAAAATTATCATGTACATACATCATCATGTAATAAAATTACTATGATATAAGATTTTGGTTGTTTAAAGATGCACTTGATTCTGTGTGACTTTTTTTGCCTTCAAAGACCTATTATAGGGTAAACAAATAGATTTGTTTGTGAACGACAAACTGATGACTGCTGAGGATAAAGGGGTCATTCAGTTCAGCATGTTAATCAATCTTTTGCATCAAGTAGCAATGGGGTGGGGCAGAAGAATGATTCTTATTTATCGCGAAATTGAGCAATGATGTACCCCGTGTCCTCCTGGTGAGACGACTCGAATGAAGTTCAAGAAGTTAGCTAGTGAAGGGCATACATTTCTGAAGTGTATCATCGGATGATTCGCATCAGTGTAAGTTAGGCCTATTGCCGATTCGAAAATCGCAGTTTGCAGAACATTGCCTACAGTTACAGGACAACAGCTACTCGATGTAACGTTAACTTGAATGAGTTGGAATGTCGGACACGTCCGAGAGACCGGTTTTCTAATATCTATATCGCGAACTCTTCAAAACGAATCAGTTCGAATTGTCGAACCGGTTCAACTGGTGTACTGAAAAGAACTGGTTCAAAGAAAGATTCGATCCGTCTAAATGACTAGCAGCTACACCATGAAGGAACATTCCAAGCAGGATAAGTATTTAAAAATGAGTCAGGGCAAAAACTAAATATATATCAAAGCGTAGTGGCCAACGGAAAAGTTAGGATAGTTGCTTAACCCAAGTGAAGACCAGGGTCAAACAAAGTTCGATCAACGCGATACGCCCACCACAACAATCTAAAAATGTACGTTAACCTGACTTTAACTGCAGATAACGTGAAGCCATTTCATTCAGATTCATTCATCAGCTATCCCACAATTAAAGTTACAATTATTTTTAATGAAATAAACAAGAATTCTTGCAAGAAACAAAGAAGTTTCGCCAACACATTCATAAATCATAGGTGCGATCATGCAAATCTCTCCCCTTTTTTACACAGATTGTATAATGTATGCACAACACATTTCGCTAAGGCAAAACTAGTTTACGACTACACGACACGAAACTAGAGTGTGTCCTTTGTCAAGGGAAGTTGTCATTGCAAACACTGTTAGACTACCTGTACTAGATATTAATCGTATCATACCTTTGCACGTCCAGATCAGAGCTGTTCCTCTGCAACTGCAAGAAAGGAGGAATCAGCAGACACTGTTGCTATTTATTTCAGCACAACAGTATTGCAGGCCAGCGATCAGACTACCAATAGCGTTATTACAACCGCAAGGGGGAGGAACCGAAAGTTTCCTCTTCCACAGTTATATATGTTGAAATCATAGTGCAAAAACATGACAAGGGATAGGGATGCAAGCTTTTGTGTGTTTTTATAAGTTTGTATAAGAATAAGACAGATTATAATAGCAGTAAAATGTAGCCTGATAAGAATTTAAGGGCCAAAATAGGCTATAACTAAACTTGACTCTGTAAAGTTTATTGACCTGACAATCTGTCTGGGCAGTGATTCAGACTTGGCAATTTAACAAGCCTTGGATGAGGGAATTCTTGATTCTTTTTAGTCAAATATTGCATAATGTGATAACGTGAGATTTCCTGAAATGCAGAACACTCAAATTACCTAGAAGTTAGTTTTCAATATGTCTGCAATATTACCATTATAATGTAACTTTCCTTTGAGAAAATAGACTAAACAGTCTAAAATTATTGTATAAAAATTATGTAAGCTATTATATAGGCCTAATAGCATAATAAAAATATATTTGGTTAATACATTTTTCCCCCTCCAAACCTTGTGTGCCACAATAAATGGAGCACCTGGAAATGCTTGAGTAAAACTGTAACTGACATATTCTTATTTATATTGTATGTTTTTTAAGTTCACCTGAGTGATTACAGAGATCAAATCAAATGAGATGTTAACAGTGATATGCTTTATTGGCCCAATAACACAGTGAGTAGGATGGTTTAAGTCTCAAAAACTGTGATCAGATGGCACCTACATAAGTACAACTTAGAATACATGGCATCATGGGCTCAATCAAAATAAAAAATAAAAATTCAAATAAAAAACATAGAATACATGGCATCAACACCAACACCTGCCAGGAAGCTTCATGGTACTCCATTGAGTGACAATGATCCAAAGCACACATCAAAATCAACATCAAAATGGTTCACTGACCACAGAATCAAGGTTTTACCATGGCCATCCCAGTCTCCTGACCTGAACCCCATGAAACCTGTGTGGGTGAGCTTATGAGGAGAGTACACACTTCTGGAACTTAGAAAATGAAGCATCTGGAAAGTTCTGCACGTAGAAATGGTCTCAGATCTAGGAGAAGATTCAGAGCTGTAATTTTGCAGAGAGGCTGCACAAAGTATTAAATGAAAGAGTGCCAATAATTGAGGCATAAAAAAATAAATAAAGGTTAGGGTTACACTTCATTTTAAGGTGTCCGTGTTACATTATAATTATACTTTTAAGTACTGAGTAATAATAATTAACTACAAACAATTACTATAGGATTAAGGTTAGGATTAGGGTGTGGTTTAGAGTTAGTTGCATGTAATTATGCACAATTTATAGTAATTTACTATAGTAACTACATGTAACGTGTAACAAGGACACTGTAAAATGTTACAGAGATTACATTTTTGTGACCCAATGGGGCAAATAAATTTTTTCCATAGCCCGTTTTGTTCATAAATACCTAGGGTATTATTGAAGGGCACTGTATACTGCAAATGCAATCCCATTTAAATCAGTGAGCAGATGATGCAGTGGCACAATGCACACTTCCAGTTTAGATTATTTGAGCGATCTTGCATAAGAAGTTATATAAGTTTATAAATGTATTACAGTAAGTATGTGTCCACTGCCAAGGAACAATCTGTTTAATAGGCTACTATCCTAAATGCCAGAGATCAGAGGCATGTCTGCAAAAAAGTAGGGCATTTATCTTTAGTGTGGTCCAGGATTGGTTTCAATACAGGGTTAATATATGCATGATTACTTTAAAAAGAAAAAGTGCAAACTTTGTTAGTTACACTTTATTTTGATGGTCCCCTTAAGACATTCTCTTGATTATAATTAACATTGCACCTACAACTACCAGTCATTAAAGTATTAGAAGACTGACTAATATCTGCTAACACTTTATTTTGATGGTTCCCAACAGACATTATACGGACTCAACTGTAAGTAACTTTGCAAGTACATATCAACTTATTCTACAATTACCGTAGTTGTATATAACCTAATAAACCATAGTTTTAAGAATACCATGTCATGTTACCATGTCCAAAAGCCATGGTATTAATATTATATCATTCCAAAAAGCATATAAATACTAAAAACACCAGCATGCAGCACTTTTGCTAGTATAACACTTAACTTATATACACTAAAACATACATTTAAATATTATTTTGATTAAAATACTTCCTGTTTTGTTCAACAGCAATGTACAAACAGCAATGCCAATATATCAACATAGCTTGTACATGACAAACAGTACAGCCTAATTTAGAATACTATTCAAAATCCTATTTATTGCTATACAGCATATTTTACATAAAATGTTTAAGATTATATTTTGCAAATTAAAAAAGTGTGTCCTGGTTTAATCCAGTTCCCACTGGACCTCAGTCAGACTAAAATCATTATCATACTAGAGTTAATGATTGACATCTGAGATGTATATTGACCCTTAGTGAATGAATCAGCAAGAACTCAAGTAAAATGTCCTAATCCACAAACTCTTTAATTTTGAAACCCTTTTTAAGTGAGGCAGAAATTAGGTTAAAATACTTGTATAACTATTAGACTTTTGATCAGTAAACGTATTAATCAAATAACCATCACGGGCATGCAGCAATTAAATGACAAAAAATATCTGTAGGCCGATCTTTTTCTGAATATGGATTCATTTATATCACATACCTAGCAGTGGAATCATTTAAATAAAATATGTGCTGAGTTTAATAGAAGAAAAAAAATATTGCTTTGAACTAGTACAAAACTGAACACCAACCAAAATAAGTCTGAAGATATTATACCACAACAAATAAAATACAAAACTACAAAATGTTAAATAAATGGTAAAATGGTGGGTATATTCTGAAGGATTTTAATTTGCCTGGTATAGTATATGTGTTCTAAATGTTTGCATAAAGACAAAACATCTGGAGGCGCTCTTACCACAGGTTATGAAGAATTCATCTAGTGAAATACCGCCACCTACTTTTCATGGAAAGAATATGCCCAATATAAAGTTACCCTGGCAACCTAAAACGCAACAAGGGAAAGGTCTCCTCGAACTGGCTCATCCGAACGGGTTTACTCTTTCTGATCCATTTGCAGGTTTAGAGAGCGCTGAATTGAACTGATCTAATTCGCTATTTACCGTTGGAGCAGCGTGTCCAAATCTGCAACATCAGCACACAGCAAGACACATATGGATTCATACCTGGGTGATTCATTTATGGGCAAGCAGATTTCTCTAGGCTATATCTGTAATATAATTCTAATAGGCTATAATGTAACTACATTGGCATGTCTTGAATCTAATGAAAAAAATACAGCAGGCCATATATATTTGGTTAGATGCGTTAAAGCTGTTTGAATGTTTGTTTGTGTGTGTGTGGTCCTGGACCAAATGTCCCCACATTTATAGTACCGGTACTGTAAAAATGCAGTTTTCTGTGGTGGTTTATCCTTCAAGGGATAGGTCACCCCAAAATGAAAATGCTGGCATCATTTACTGACATTTATCCATATTCTTCAAAATATCTTCGTTTGTGTTCAGCAGAAGAAATAAATTCATACAGGCTTGGAACAACTTGAGGGTGAGTAAATGATGCCAGAGTTTTCATTTTTGGGTGAACTGTCCCTCTTCAGTGCACCCAGCTGTGAGTTGAGCATTATTACAACATATCATGTAGGCTATTCAAGTCGGAAAATTAAAACAAAAATGTTCAGTCATTATATTTTACATTTATTTGTATATTAGGCTATTTCCATCATTTGTTTATGCATGGTATCTAACAAAAAAGTACATCTTAATTGGGCCATTCAGGCCTACTCTGAATTTGTAAATATGGTTTCTAGCTCTACTTAAAGGCTGCAATATAGGTACTGTATAGGTCCACGACCTATTTGCTCTGTATAAAACCCATTATATCAATGAAATATCCTTGTAAGTATGGATGTGTGTGTTTGTTTAATTTAGAAAGCAGCGATGATGTGAATCCTTTCAAAATCCCTGAACACAATGATCTTTTCCAGATGAGGAGCAAAGAAAAAACTCAGAGGATGCTGGTTTGTATCATTTAATACATTGAATTTTAGCTGATACCCATTTTAAAGAATAAAGCCAGCACTTAAACGACATCAGGGTTGTATTACAAAAACAGCCTAACTTACAACTAACAAAAATATGTTCTAAGAATGTATTACTAACATTCCCATTCTGTTATGACAAACATCCAGTTTAAAAAACAAACAAACAAAAAATCTTGGTTATATGAATGTTAGAGGAACACTGCATTTGATCATTTTGCAAACATTTTGGGAACGTTACTTTAGATTGTTCGAATGTTTAGAAACAAGACAGCTAGACAAACAAACAAAAAAGTTCCACGAACAATGTAAAACGTTTTTGTGTTACTGTTTTGAGAACATTAAAGACCAGATAACTTTGAACAAACATTCCATTAATGTTACTGGAAGAATGTTTGTTATCAACTTTGAGAAAACCTTGCCAGAACTTTATCCAAGGTTCTGTCAAGACCACTATCGTCAAATACGATTGACAATTAGCATACAGTAAGGATTGGTGGTATGGTTCTATTCTGGGCAAGAACTCCCTGCATGGACAAGAGCAGGGAGAGCAGCAAAATCCCCCCTCAGGTTAAATAGTCTGATTCAAAGGGGAATCAGAATGCCAAATTCTGACTTGGCCGAGAGGAGGAGCTGGGGATGGAGGAGGGAATTGGCTCCTGAAAAAACGCGATATCTGTTGATAATACTGAAGGAGCTTATATATGGATGCTATGATAGGCGTCATATTCCTATAGGTAGACGTGGATCAGCTGAGAGTCAGCTGATGCGAGCTTGACTAACGTGACCTGCCAGAACTAACATTACGCTTGATTTATGAGAACATTCCCTTGGGGGTAAAAAGCTTTAAGAAGGAAGGAAAATAGTTTAAGGACATGAGATGTAAGGCATCTCATGTTTTAGTTGTTAGCACTTGCTTTAAGTCTGAAGCTGTGTGCTAGAAGTTGAAATTGTGCACTCTGTCATGGCAGGAGCACCAAAGTAAGTTGGATTTACCTGTCCATGAGAAGATGACATTTGCAGCCAGAACTAGGGCAAGACAAGCCAGACTGAGCAAGGAACTGAAAGAAGGGGAGAGTAACACACCAGTTACACACACTCATGGACAGCTCCAAATTACACCTGCATGGAGGGCATCTATCAAAGGTGAGCCATGCCATACCACACCACGTCTGCATCAAACTTCTAAACCCACAGCAAGTAAAAAGTTAGCCTAAAAATGTAAGCCTACTGTTGTAAGCCAACTAAATGTAAATGTAAGCCTACTAAAAAAAGCCTACTGTTGTTATTCTCATTTTCTAAGACCTCAAAATTGATAAAGGAAGCATGAATGAATATATCACTAAGAGACGAGAGCTGTTCTTACTTGAGGTAAGATGATATTTTGTTTTTCTAGTTCTCAGCACTAGCCAGGTAGACATTTGCTCACTGTCTTTGTTTTATGCATTGTTTCTGACGCGCCTTTCTTTACTCAACCTCTGTGTTTGGTTCTCTGTTCTTCTGTGTCTGATTGTTTTCATACACATGTTTTCTATTACTTTTTTTTTTTAGTATTCTCTGGCAGTAAAGAAAGAAGAGATTCAGCTTCTAGAGCAAATGGCTGCAGAAGAAGAGGGAAAATTGACAAGAGCTGAGAAGTTCTTGGAAGACGATGCCATTTTGTTTGAAGAATTTCTGAAAGAAAATGACAAGAATTCTGTGGAAGCTATCAAAACGTACCAGTCATACGAACTTGCACTTATAAAATATTATAAAGAAACAGAAGTACTATCATTACAGTCCTGTTGATATCTTGAATTATAATTCTTGAAGTGAGAAACTCAATGTTTAAAAGATAATAAATTGGCATATCAAATGATTTCTTTTTTACATGGGCATGCATTAACACAGCAGAATACGTGACCTAAATCTTATGACTAAAACCATTAAATACTGTTCAGTGCTGAGCAGGAGACCAAGATGAAGCTGGAGAAAGTAGCTGAGATCAAGAAGACTACTTCCAAAATGGTGGCAATCAAGAGGTATAAACAATTTGTATGGTTAGATGCTTTCCAAAATATTTCATCTTGTTTCTTTATCTTTTTTTCTCTGCTTATCCTTTTATTTTAGTGACATCTCTAAGTATGAGGACATCCTGAAGGAGTATAAAAAGTATAAAGAGTTTCTGCTGATGCTGTCACCCCCAGAGTGGCAAGAGAAACAGAGATCCAAAAGCAGGCACTCTACTGACTCCACCAATACTGAGAGTGATGGAAAGCAGACAGAAAAAGTCAAGAAGAACAGAGAGAGAAGGACGGTCCCTCCAGACAGCAAGCGTACGCTGGCAACTTTACAAGCTTTCAAAATGACGTTTGTTTAAAATAAGAGTGCAAAATATAAATTCCCCCGAACACGGTTTTAATTATTGACTGCCTGGTTTTCTTTAAAACAAATGTATTCAAACACATATAGGTGAAGAAAGACGAGTGGCTCATGGTTTTTCATCCTCTCGGGAGGCCAGGGCTTCATCTAGACAAAGTGTGAAGTCCGGCCGTCAGAGCAGCAAAATGTATGTACAAACCATAGCATTGAGTGTAAAAAAGCTTTGCGTGTTTGCATGACTCATTAATAATGCTTTGTTTTCACTTTAGATCTGCACCTGGGACTGACAGTTCGGATTGTGAGGTTAATATCCACTAAAATTCTTTTGAATTAAGCAGTTCATTTACATTTTTCAAATTTTATATTTACAGTATTTATGTACTATACAGTACTTAACAGATTTATGTTTTATGCCTAAACCTACAACCTGAAAATTAAGGTGTCTGTCAGGGGTTTGGCTGGATAGCATGGTTCTGTTTGCCTTTGCCAAGAGATTCTGTAACTACACCATCTGGCAGCAAAATGGAATTTTCTCCATTGATGGCCATTCAGGCAACAATATGTTGCTATTTGATAATATTTGACTATAGTATAATAGATGTTTTTGGGCTTATCATATAAATGTGTGAAATGAACTTGTGAAAAGAATAATATAGGTCAATGATATAATGTTTATTAAAAATACATGCAATTGACATGTACTATAACTTGAATACACCTCTTATATAAAGAGAATGTTGAAGAAAGAAAGGCTCATCAAAATAATGAAATTCTTGAAAAGATAAATTACAATATTTAATTTATACAACAATATTTTAACAAATCACAGTTTCAACGTTGTACCGAGTGATTAGTCACATGGCATTTACAGTTCAGGTGATTGGCTCAAAACAGTAGACCTGAGCGGCCATGAAAAAATATGGCAGATTTCAAATCACGTTCTTTCGGGGGGCTCCTGTAACTGCCAATGAGATGAATGGGAATGCTAACAGATTCCTCCTTAACCTCCTTGTTTTAAATTACCACCATTAGGAGGACCCAGAAATCTTCTTCAAAGATCCTCAGGATCTGTTGAATCTGATGACTGAGCTGGAAGAGCAGAACCTTTCTCTCATCCAGAACACTAGAGAGACAGAAGAGACTTTGGAGGAGTTCAGACAGAATGCTGAACTGACTCGCAAAAACATGTGTGTACCTATGTGCCTTAGAATTGCACCAATATGTTTTTTTTTATTTAATTATACCAGTAGATAAATGTTTATATTTGTTTGTGCATATGCAGGGAGTCTGAGTCAAAGCAGCTAAAAGAGCAGATTGATTTCATGAGTGACACCATTCAAAAGGAGAGAGAGAGAACAGCAGAGCTTGAACTGAAAGCCAAACACTTCAGCTTTGGACAGTACAAACCAGAGGACCAGGTATGAATTTTTTGTTGTTGTTGTGGGTTTCATATTTGTCTTCTGTTGTGCTACTTTGTCATTTTCTTTGTAAGCTTCCTTGACAAACAGACTGCCCGTTGATTAAAACAATTAATCATCTTTTCTGTGCTGACATAAAATTCAGTATCTTCCGTTTTGAATTCTTAAAATTTCATATGAATATACTGTATATTTTCACTTCCAAATTTAGTGCATCCAGTTCCTGAATAATAAAAATAAATGAATATTTTTGCCAGTCTTCTCATTAACAGTGTAATGTACTCAGTGACATTTCATCCCTGTTGAGCTTCAATTAATGCATATTTGCCTTTAAGAAATGCATTGCTAAATATAAATATCTATCTATAAATTACAGAAACGTCTGTCAGTATGTCACATACGTCTGTCGAAACGTCTGTCGCATATCTCTCGAACCATTAGTCCGATGGATTTCAAACTTGACAGGTTTCTCGCTACGGGCACGAGTAAGTGCAGTGCCAAGATTGATGTTGTTTGGATTAGAAATGCAAAAGATATCGTTAAATACACTCACCTAAAGGATTATTAGGAACACCATACTAATACTGTGTTTGACCCCCTTTCGCCTTCAGAACTGCCTTAATTCTACGTGGCATTGATTCAACAAGGTGCTGAAAGCATTCTTTAGAAATGTTGGCCCATATTTATAGGATAGCATCTTGCAGTTGATTTGTGGGATGCACATCCAGGGCATGAAGCTCCCATTCCACCACATCCCAAAGATGCTCTATTGGGTTGAGATCTGGTGACTGTGGGGGCCATTTTAGTACAGTGAACTCATTGTCATGTTCAAGAAACCAATTTGAAATGATTCGAGCTTTGTGACATGGTGCATTATCCTGCTGGAAGTAGCCATCAGAGGATGGGTACATGGTGGTCATAAAGGGATGGACATGAGCCGCGTTTCCACCGCAGGAACTTTCCCCAGGAACTAGGGACTTTGGGCTGGTACTCGATGTGTTTACACCGCAGGAACCAGGGTCTAAATGAAGTTCCGGGTAAATATTTCCCCCTCCGATAGTCCCTGCTCATGAGGTAGTACTTTTTCAAAGTTCAGGAACTTTCAGGGGTGGGACTTGTGCGCTGCACAAGCTGATTGGTTGTGTTCACGCCGCATTTTGGTTGGATGAATCCACGCAGCATTTTATTTATTTTTAACCTCCCTTTAAAAAAAATCTATTGCGGTTCGTGTCGTGGCTTCATGCAGTAAGAGTTGTCTGTCTGCAAATATGGAATTTAATAAAAAAACTGGTGGACTGGCGACGAGTTTCAGGCTTTATTAAGGGTATTTGTGGAAGAGGAAACTTTCTGCACGTTCGTCCCAGCCATCTCACGGTCAATGTCCGCAATAGCTGATAACATACAAATTTTATATCTAACGTTAGCATTATGAGCTTACTGAACACGCTTTATCAGTGCTCGTCTCTTTTCTGTCACAGCTTTTATTATTAAGTCATTATGTTTACACATTGTCATCTATTGCAAGGCACTCCAAACCATGTTACAAATTTACTATAACAGGATTGAAATAGCGCTTTGAGGTTAGTAACAAACAACTATTTACAAGACTGTCACTATTTATGATTGATAGACGGGGTTCAGGCTTTTTTTAAGCGTATTTGCGAAAGAGGAAATTGTTGCGCGTTCGTCCCAGGCATCTCACAATAACTGATAACATACGTTGTCTAATTTTATTCGCATACGAGCTTTCTGAACACGCTTTAGTATCAGTGCTCGTCTATTTTGTTTTGTTGATTACCTCGTTAGTAAACCAATACATAACTGCAGCACAGTTTGAATCTCCTCCATACCTAAATGTGGCGCTCAAAACTGATTACTGTCCGTCGCAGACTGGGAGGAGCAGTTGCGCACAGTTTACCTTCCCGGTACTTTAGACCGCGGTGTAAACGCAGAAAGCAACCGGTCTGGGGCAAAAAAAGTTCCTGGGACAAATTGTTCCGGGTAATTTCGGTGGAAATGCGGCTATGGTCAGAAACAATGCTCATGTAGGCCCTGGCATTTAAACGATGCCCAATTGGCACTAAGGGGCCTAAAGTGTGCCAAGAAAACATCCCCCACACCATTACACCACCACCACCAACCTGCACAGTGGTAACAAGGCATGATGGATCCATGTTCTCATTCTGTTTACGCCAAATTCTGACTCTACCATCTGAATGTCTCAACAGAAATCAAGACTCATCAGACCAGGCAACATTTTTCCAGTCTTCAACTGTCCAATTTTGGTGAGCTCGTGCAAATTGTAGCCTCTTTTTCCTATTTGTAGTGGAGATGAGTGGTACCCGGTGGGGTCTTCTGCTGTTGTAGCCCATCCGCCTCAAGGTTGTGCGTGTTGTGGCTTCACAAATGCTTTGCTGCATACCTCGGTTGTAACGAGTGGTTATTTCAGTCAAAGTTGCTCTTCTATCAGCTTGAATCAGTCGGCCCATTCTCCTCTGAACTCTAGCATCAACAAGGCATTTTCGCCCACAGGACTGCCGCATACTGGATGTTTTTCCCTTTTCACACCATTCTTTGTAAACCCTAGAAATGGTTGTGCGTGAAAATCCCAGTAACTGAGCAGATTGTGAAATACTCAGTCCCGTCTGGCACCAACAACCATGCCACGCTCAAAATTGCTTAAATCACCTTTCTTTCCCATTCTCACATTCAGTTTGGAGTTCAGGAGATTGTCTTGACCAGGACCACACCCCTAAATGCATTGAAGCAACTGCCATGTGATTGGTTGATTAGATAATTGCATTAATGAGAAATTGAACAGGTGTTCCTAATAATCCTTTAGGTGAGTGTATATCGGTAAAAGAAGCACTTAGAAGGTTGTGGTTTAAAAATAAACATTCTGACATTAAGAGGGTTGTATCGGTCAAAGAAGCCCCAAGAAGGTTGTGGTTTAAAAAATAAACATTCTGACATAAACACTCTGTCAGCTACACTGTTTACTTCTGAATATTATATTTTATTCACAGCCATCATTTGTAGTAACCTATTCACAAACTGTTTTCTCAAGCGTAGCATTTTTTCGGAGTTCACTGTGTAGCCTGCTCCCTGAATCGTCGAGTTCATTGAGTAGCCTGCTCCCTGAATCGTCGAGTTCACTGAGTAGCCTGCTCCCTGAATCGTGTAGTTTCTATTTTCCACATTTATTGTATGTCATTATGTCAGTATCAGTATTTGCTTTCTACAATGCACAAATAAAAATGTCACTGAACTTTTGCTGTGTAATTGTAACAATGAGCACTCAAATACACCAAACCAACAATTACTAAAACACACACAAAAACTGATTTTGCACAGGCATTTTGCACTAGTTTAATTAATCTCACACATTAACATGTTAACTTTGGCAGCCCTACTGTCTTTACACACATGCAGGACTTCTTGTTAATTTATTTTAGGGTAATTTAAAGTAAGGTAAGGTAATTTAATTTCAATATACAGAAAAAAAAACTTGATTTAACAATGACACAAAGTAGTGTTTTATATATTAATAAAATATGTATTAAAATCACATGAGTTAGGAAAAATTTGTCTGGATTGTAAAATCTTTCAGACACTAATTTTAGGTGTTTGATAACTACTAAAGTTTTAAGTTGAAAACTGGCCTCCCTACCTTTAAACTAAGCTGTGTTTCCCAATGCTGGCTATGTAGTTTTCGGAGCAGCTAGCAATAGCAAGTTAGCTTTGAAAGCATGAGATCCCACCCTCTCTTCAGGGCGCCATCCAAAGCCACACATTCTTCAAAACACATGAATGCACTTGTGACTTTGTAAAACAGACTGTCTTTAAATAAATGTTGCTATAGTAATCTAATTTTAATGCTAGAAAGCCTGTTTCATCATTAAAAAGCATTTTCACTTTCATCTTGACTGAGGGGGCAGGATAGTTCGGGTGAGGGGGGCCTCAAATATGGAACACCACTTTAAGGCTGTGGATTGTTCTCACAGTTTCAGAGTATAACATTTATTTCATATAAAATTTAACAAAAAACAAAACACAAGTAATACTCTAGAAGTTCAGAGCCTGGGAAAAAGCAAAACAAAACAGATCGTCCAAGGTAGCAAAATACATGAACAAAACCGTAACAGTGACAAGACCATGAACACGGGGAACTCAGGGACGGCCGTGACAGAACAGGCAAGGCCTCGGTTGTCTGACAGAGAAGTGTGCATCGTTAGAAGCACCAAAGATGGGGGACGAAACAACAGACTTGGGACCATCAGGCTAGGGACTGCAGTGCTGGGTCCAATGAACTTGGGACCACCGGTACTGGGTGGTCTAGGCTAGGGAGTACAGAGGAATGGATTCCGAGAATAGCTCCAGGACTAAAGCAGATTCAGGGAGGTGGGATCCATCACCCTTACTGCGAAGGGGGATCACAAATCCTTTTGATTAAAAGCAAAAAGGGCACTGTCAGGATAATGACCTTGATGGACCAGATCCAAAAACTCACCATGATCCATGAGGGAAAGATAGATTCAAACTTAAATTGTAATCAATTGAGAGCAAGATTTTACTTGAAGAACGTGCAAAATTCCAATGTAATCTTTTTGACAAGACTGTTGATTTCAGATGATTTCAACGGGTAAACTAAAAAACACATAAACACTAGCAATTATAGGCATTCAAGATGTCATCTTTACAGATTTACAACAATCATTTAAAAATGTAGGAAGGTTCTATAAAATCCTAAAATATGCCATACATCCAACTACAAGACAGCAGTAGAAGCAATATCACGCTGTTTGTGCTGTTCATCTTGAGTCAAAGATATAAAAAATTTGACTACGTACTACGCATTGCTTCTAAAAATCTTTGCATTGATAAATCATTGGACACTGATGACTTGTTTAAAAACATATCTAGTGACTTAAGAATACTTGTACCCTGCCGTCAGGACAAGACTCTTGACACACTGAGCCATAAGGTGGAGGAGGTGTATCACTGCTGTGTGGGGGAAACAGAGGCAAACCTAAACACTTTGCAGATGCTGACAGCCATTGAGGAAATATTGGGGCAGCTTCTGGAAAATGCCGAAACGATTCCAAAAGACCAAATGAGTATAGCTGAACGTGCCAAAGAGAAAGAGAGGAGATTGAGGTGACCATACACTGTAAAAAATGTCAATACTATTTTAGTTTTGGTACTTCGATATTTCATGTTCAATTCAATGTTACTTGCCGTTTCTTTCTAATAGTGAAATTTTCTAGTCATTTTTTGAGTGAGAATTGTTTTTTGCACCAATGTTTTGTCAGTGTACATATACATTAAACCAGCAACAAAATCATCTGTATCTATTTCGTTTCTAAACTTCTTTTACCCTTTAGACTGCGTGATGAGAAGATACATTTGCAGATTAAACAACAGGAGGAAAGACAGAAAAAAGCCTTGGAAAGATCGCAGAATGAGATAAAAAAAACGGTAAGAAAAGAAAACAAGTTTTACTGCAACAAATGCTTAATTTACCTTTTGGCTCTAGTCATAAAAGTATATCACAATTGTTTATCACTATTAAAGGGGTCATATTTATTTTCCCATATTTAATTTTGTGACCATTTATCACCCTCCTATAAGAAAAGCAGTTTAAAAAAAAAATATCACTCCAGCTGCAGGTTATAGTCATGTATGAATTTACAACTCCCTCATCATTCAATCCCTCATTAAAAAATCAAGTCAAGATTTACACATTTCAATTAATAGTAAAATTCTATCAAATTGATTTGAATAATCCTTACATATTTTTCATATTATAAATTAAGAATTTTAAATGAGTAAAAAAACTAGAGCTTAATAAAATATTTTGTATAAATCCTAATGGAACAAGGGAATAGACATTTTTTTTTTTTATGTTTAAACCTAAAGGTGCTCTAAGCGATGTCACACGGGAGGGTCTAGCTAGCCTCCGTTTTTTTGACAATACTTTAAACGTCAACAAGAAGTGACGTCACCCAACATCACTTAGAGCACCTTTAAGTTTAAAATGTATACAAAATATTTGATTAAGTTCGTTTTTTTTACTCATTTGAAATTCTTAATTCATAATATGTAAAGATTATTCCATTCAATTTTATGGAATTTTACTATTAATTGAAATGTATAAATCTTGAAAAAAGGCTTAATTTTTTTTTGTAAAGCCTCCAGTACATTGTGAAAGGATCACAAAACAATCTTAACTTTTTGTTTGGTGTTTAGGAATAATAATAGTATCTATCCCGCATTGTCTATTTCCTCACTGTAACAGTGTGGGTCAAGTTTCTGATTAACCAATTGACATCCCTGACATGTAACCTGTGTGATGTCACAAAGTCAGTGTAAGCAATGCAGAATGAGTGATTATTTTAATATTTGTCACAATTTCTTCACTGAAAAAAAAAGAAGTAATGTTTTGTCTCATGATATGACCTCTTTAAATGACTGACATTGCTTTTTTAAACAAGTGAGAGTGAGAACATGCTTTCTCTATTCTTTTAGTCTGTTAAGAAGCTGATGCCACGCTCTCAGCCCACTGTCCGCAAACGTCAGCCAAACAAAAGCGCTGAAACCACGGACCGGGAAAAAGAAGAGTTCCTGTATTTCTTAAGTTAAATCACAAGTACGCAGAGAGTCGAATTTGCATCACATTTACATACAACTTTAGCTAGTAGATAGCATCAAGTATATAGATGTTTCCTTGTTTTTACAAAGGTTTAAATTTTGAAGTTTGAAAGGACATGAATATAAATGTATGAATCATAAACATGCAAAAGCTTTTGAGAACAAAGAATACGAAATTGACATTTACAGACACAAACTAGTGAAAATGTTCATTTAAATGTAAAATTTTATTAACCTGTTTTGAAGTAAACCATAGCTAATAAATACATTTCAATTGCATCATTTTATAAAAAGTAGATTTTTTTTTTTTTACAAACATGGAACATAAGTGTATCTGAACTTTACAAAGCCATACAAAAATAGGCATCAAAACAACTTTGTTCCTTAATGGTCAACCAGGCAAATAAGTTAAGGTCAATTAGACTGACTTGATTTATTACATAAACAGTTAAAGATTTCATAGACCAATAGTATTTATTCTGGTTAAGAGACGGATCAATGATGTTCACTGCCATGTGTCTTGTGTGTGCTCACAAGTCACCAGATCTAAAAACTAAATATTGGAAAAAAACAAGCATTTATCAAGTCACATGATCAAAATTAAAAAAACTAAATGTGCTTTGTTTTTGGTCAAATTAGCTTTTTGTATGGAGCACAATACTATTCTGATATCCTGTTTTAAACATGAATGAAGGGATTTTCTTATTAAACTACACAATGATAAAACCAGTAGAGGCACTGAGAAAATGTACAAGATCATCTAAGAAAGAGAAAGACGGCCCATCATATGGTCCTTGAGTAGCACCTCCTGTTTCTACTATCACTCCAAATCTTGTAGGTTGATGGTGCTACCAGTGAACTGGGAGTTATCAGATCCATTTTCATCTTCGGCCATGACTGTGGGTTCCTACAAATGAGAATATTTAGATCAGTTTGAATGTCTAGAATTTCCAAATTGCAATACACAACAGGGTCATTTTATGGCACACAATCACGTAATGGAATGAAATCGGGTTTTTACATTTTTTCAGCTGAACTGATCCTAAATAAACCCACAAGACTCATTTGTCACACAAAAAAAACAGTTGTCACAAATCAGTTTTTTTTGTTGCTTCGTCATTATGGTTATAAATGTGTTTGCACTGTAGTTTATGCACATGTCTTCTTATCGGATAAAAAAAATTCACTCAATTGAGCACCAGTTTTTTTAAGTGCATTTTTAGAACTTATGCGCACTTTGGTGGTTCCATGCAGCATTGTTTTTATGCAATATCCCAAAATTCACAAAAAAATTAAAAATATAGATTGATGGGAACATGGCTAATGAGAGCCGGTGACTTTTAGCAACATGCATGTGGTGTTTCTTGTTCATCTCTGATATGCATTTCATGCACCATTGGCATACATAAACAATCTTTGCCCTACACAAGGTTTATTTTTAGCAGCAAGGAAACAGCAATGTCAATGACATGGAATGACATCCGCTAATGTCATTCATAAACTAGTAGGCAATTAGCAGTTGGAACATATAATTTTTCCTCCCACTTCAAATTACTGTCTTATCTGCAGGGAAATAATGTTGAAAATAATTCTTTAAATAAAAAACTACAACTACACTCTACTACAAATAAAATAGAGAATACAAATGATGCAATGAATATGAGGCTTAATTGTTGTATGAACCTGTAGGATGTTGACAGGCAGATCCACAGTGAGCTGAGAGTGTGAACATGAGGTCTGTGAACTCAACTGGAAAGCCAAGTCTCCATCAGCAGCAGGGTCATCCTATAACAAACACACTCAAATCAATGTACTGAACTGAAGTGAGAATGCTTCCAAATTCTTTCCCATGATCTCACCTGCAGCAGCTGAATCTGCACAAACTGTGCGCCTGTCACCGGATCCCGGATGGGTAGCTCACCATTTCCTGTAGCAGCTCCTTCTCCAAAATGAGCGCTTGAATTAGTCGACAGAGCAGAGCTGGTGCCCTTTGATCCTTTAGTCTTTCTTTGTCCGTTCTCTGAGGCACATGTGGAAGAGCCTGGGCCTTTCTGTTTCCTCCTCTTGGCAAGCTGAATGGCCCTGTAGTCTGTGCGTGCTGATCCACTGCTCTCCTAATGACAGAACAAAAGAACACTGTACAGTCAGACATTTGAGTTAACTTGCTTAAAAATGACTGAAAAAGGAACATTTAACAAAATAAGAGAGGCTTTCGCACCATGTAGTTCTAGGAACTTAGTTCTAAGAACTAGCCACCAGGGTGGTTCCACGATAACTAATGGTTCCCCAGCAACATTTTCCTGGTTGCATTCGCACCGCCAGTAGGAACTCTGAAGTGACGCAAGCGTTGTGTTGTTGTGACATTTTTTAACGGCACGGCGGCCCTTTATTTTACCGGCGCTGAGAACACCACAGCCTGAGCTCACAGTGCTCGCATTCTCCGTTCATTAGTTTACGATCTGTCTAACAGTCCTGTCTAATACGTTATTAGATAGAACTGTTATACATAGAAAGTAGACAGTATATGAAAAGGTATTAGCGTATGCAGTGTGGTTGATGTCTAGTGTTGCTAGCTGAGCAGAAATACATAATCATGTTTGGCTTGGTCCCCTCAAAGTTGCGTTGGATTTTCCCCTTAGCGTGAGGGTTAAGAGGTCCATCTATCACTGTTTTCCAGGCTATAATCTGTGAGTTTACACAGCTTTTTCTTTTTTAAATGGCGGGTGCCGGTGTTTCGAGAGCGTTCAGCCAATCCGCGTCACTACCGTCACTGGTAGTTCCTATAGTGCTGGTTTAGAATCTACTCTCAAATAGGAGCTAAATTAGTTCCTCCAAAAGGAGTTCCTACAACTAAAACCGTTCCTAGTTCCTGCGGTGCGAACACACCAAAATCCGGGTGCTTCCGCCAATAGTCATAGGAACTGTGAAAAGGTTCCTCCAGTGCGAAAGCCCCTAAAAGAAGCTTAAAGGGTTAGTTCACCCAAAAATGAAAATTCTGTCAGTAATTACTCACCCTCATGTTGTTCCAGCCCCGTAAGACCTTCGTTCATCTTCGGAACACAAATTAAGATATTTTTGATTAAATCTGAGAGCTGGATCACTCCTCCATAGGCTTCTAAGGCATTATAACTTGCTGGCCCAGAAAATGTATTAAAGACATCGTTAATATAGTCCAAGTGATAGTCCAGCGCATCTGTGTTGTACATCACACGTAGGCTCACTGTTGGCCGACACTGGTCATGTGTGTGATGCGTGTGACGTACAACACAGAAGCGCTGCGCAGTTATACTACGTGAAAAAACTCAAGGCCCAGAGCGAAGGAAATGAATAGTTGAATAAAGTCGTTATTTTTGTTTGTTTTTGCGCACAAAAAGTAAACTTAAGATTGAGCCACTGTAGTCACTTGGACTATATTAACGATGTCTAAAATGTATTAATGCCTTAGAAGCCTATGGAGGAGTGAGACAGCTCTCAGATTTAATCAAAAATATCTTAATTTGTGTTCCGAAGATGAACGAAGGTCTTACGGGGTTGGAACAACATGAGGGTGAGTAATTACTGACAGAATTTTCATTTTTGGGTGAACTAACCCTTTAAACTCTATTTTATGGCTAACAATTTCAGAAATTTCAAGATTAACATGTGCTCTCGCTTTCCAACTAACCATAACAGGGCAGGGGGTGACCGAGGGCAATTCTGTTGTTTTCTGCGCACTGTAGGATCCACTGTGGCTGGGGAACACAAACTGACACATCCCCTTACTGCCATCTGACTGAGCCATGACCTCCACTCTGCTTAACAAGGGCCCACCGACTGTCTCACTGCCTGCCAGGTCGGCCTTGGCCTGCGGACAAAGTAACTCCGCTACAGGAGTTGCCGCGAGAGCCATGGAGGAGGAGAGAGAAGGAACAAGAGATGAACTGAGTGCTGAAGGAAGAGCTGAAGTCAGTGACGAAAGAGACGGAGTGAGCGATGAAGAGAGTGATGGCGTGAGAGTAGACGGGGATTCTACAGTCAAAGGATTGCAGGAATTCAGAGGGTGGAGTTGTTCTGAAGATGCAGTACTCTGAATTGCCAGAGCAGTTAGTGTTCCCAGCTCTTCTGGGTTGACTGTTTGCACATCATCCAAATGCAATGTGGCATGGGGCAAAACCCCTCCACCTCCTACAGCACCCAATCCCGTCTCCAATACATGGACGCCCATACCTTGCCCAGCTGCTAAAATGAGAGGATCCACAGTTTTTGCCCCGTTAAGAGCCGATCCGACTGATGCCGGATCTATTGTGAGGATTCCGGCGTTAACTAAAGGCATGTCCATGGAGAAGGATCCTGCCCCAGAGCTGCTTTCACTCCCTATAGAGACAGCAGTGGTCCCAGGACATGCAGGAATGCTGGAGAAGAGAGATGATAGGTCCAGACTGCTGAGTTCTGCTCCTGCAGGTCCCGAGGGGGCACTAACAGCCTGTGAAATACTTGTCAGTTCACTGCTGGGAGTTAAAGTGGATGTGTCATCCAACTGACTCAACACATCTGCAGGAAGAACGGAACATTATGTTGATACAGAGGTTATGGTTACACAATCAATTTAAACATTCAGGTTTTTAAGATATAACTTTGATGAGCCTAAGGTCTATCCAGCCATAAACAATGAATACCAAACATATCTTTGGCTAAGTTTGGTTTCAGTAGTGCTGGGTGGTATTGACTAAAAACCTGTATCACTGTATTTAAAGGGATAGTTCACTTTGAAATTCATTTTTGGTATGTTTTAGCTTACCTCAAGGGCATCCAAGATGTAGGTGTCTTTTTCCGCAGTAGTTTCAATTTTGATATTTTTAGGTCAAACCGTTCTTGTCTGTCAGTCATATAATGCAGGTCTATGGTCATTATCTCAAAGAGCATGCACAGAGTCCAAATTAAAACAATTCCCCGTCGTCAAAATTAAACAATTCCCCATCGTAAGTACACATTGATGGCCTAAGACACGAAACGAGCGGTTTGTGTGAGAAAACGAACAGTATTTATATCGTTTTTACCTCTTATACACAGCCATGTCGAAGTGATCTGATCTGACGTGTGCGCAGACTGGTGCATAGATATATACACACTAGATGTCGCCTTGTCTACGGCAGTTCATTGGAACGAATGTCTTTAAGGCGACATCTAGTGTATATATCTATGTATGCACCAGTCTGCGTACACGTCAGATCAGATCACTTCGACATGGCTGTGTATAAGAGGTAAAAACGATATAAATACTGTTCGTTTTCTCACACAAACCACTCGTTTCGTGTCTTAGGCCATCAATGTGTACTTACGATGGGGAATTGTTTAATTTGGACGACGGGGAATTGATTTAATTTGGACTCTGTGCATGCTCTTTGAGACAGTGACCATCGACCTGCATTATATGACTGACAGACAAGAACGGTTTGACCTAAAAATATCAAAATTGAAACTACTGCGGAAAAAAAGACACCTACATCTTGGATGCCCTTGAGGTAAGCTAAAACATACCAAAAATTAATTTCAAAGTGAACTATCCCTTTAACATGCTGACGGTTTATATGGCTGAAATATCAATATATTTTAAATATCAAACTGCCAATTGATTTTGCATTTCATGTTTCCTTTTACAAAAATGAGAAAAATTAGTCACTGTAACAGTTATCATAAATAGTGGTAAAATAATAAAGCTTAGAGTCCTAAATCCTTCTAATGATACAAAGTTGTCAAGATTAGATAAGAATCCTATGGTAATAGTGTGAGGTGAATGTAAACAAAATCTGGTGCTGCCAGCAATCATTGTGTCTAAAGTGGTTAATGGAGTTAGTTGTTTGGGTTATTAAATGTTGTTTTATAAAGTCATAACTAGGCCTGTCACGATAACAAATTTTACTGGACGATAAATTGTCCAAGAAATTATTGCGATAAACGATAATATTGTTGTTCGAGACCATTTTCATCTAATATAATGATAATGGCATAATAATGCAGGTACACCTTTTCAAAGATCTATAAACTTTTATTTCTTAAGAATATTAAACATTGAAAACGAATTTTTTTTTAAATATCCACAAATTTTTTTTACAAAACAACCAAAAACAATAAAAGCAATGGACTCTCAGTGTCTGTTAACAAAAAAATTCACTTGAATAAATACCAAAAACAATAAATAAAATGGATGTAAACAAAATTGCACTTCAAAAATTATTAAACATTAGGCTCAAACATAAATAGTGATATATTCCATAACAGGCAAAACTGCCGGTTAGGACATTTGAAAAAAAAGCCTCAACAGGCCATTTCACACTATTTTGCACTGTCCTCCTGTTACTTTGTCGACTAAACAAACGCCCGAGTGATTGTGTAACTTACTGTCGGGAAGACGGAGACGCACTTTATTGCGTGTATATGCTACGCACTGAAAATACTTGGTTAGGATTAGGGGTGAGGAGTATTACACGCCATAAAGTGCGTTTCATATTCACGCAAAAACTATTTTTGCCGTATAAATCAATATTGAAATGGCACGAGAAATAACATTCGTGGTATAGATACGCATTTTCATGAGATCGGGCTCGCTGTCGCGTTTGGCTTTGAAACCAATTCCATCTTTTTCTTTTTTTTCCCTCCAACTCACAACTAGCGTCTTTTCTCTCTCCCAACCGTCGCCGCAAGCAGTCCCGCTTTCCCATACAAAGACCATGTGACTGACAAGCGGCGCGGCGCCGCCTCCCCACACATCCAGTCTCTTTGGTAGAGAGAGAGAGACACGAGGAAAACAAACAAGCATGCAAATGGCATTATCGTGGCCGGGAAAATTATCGAGCTCATTTTTTTTTATCGTGCGATTAATTGATTTATTGACTATCGCGACAGGCCTAGTCATAACCCTGAAGTTGCGTGTGAGTGTCGGTGTACCTGGGCTGAGGTTGTGGTGTTTAAGCATGTGTGTCTTGAGGCTGCTGCGTGATGAGAAGTGTTTGGTGCAACCAGCAACAGGACAGCGACTCCTCAGACTGACTCCATCCTGCTTGTGCTTCTTAGAATGGATGTAGAGACTACTGCGAGCTGAAAATTTCGCATTACAACCTGCACATTTAAATACAAATAACAATTACAAAATTAAATCTGAAATGGTAGTATTAAAAGAAAAGTGTCAGACATTTCACATGGAAAATTATGGAGATCCATGACTAAAAAAAACGTACAAATACAAAATCAACCGCTGCTGATTAACGAATGCTATTCGAGCCCTGTACTGTTCGAGGCCTGTTGCTGTTAAAGGTGAACTAAGTAACTTTTTTACCTTAACTGAACAGCTTCGGAGTCATTGGAATGGTTATATTACTTATTTCGGAATGGTGGTTGTTTCGCACCCCCCTGGTGCCCGTGAGCGGAAAATCCGCACTTGCAACTTTGAGCCGGCGGGCCGCCGGCCGCTGCGTCAGGAAGTCTCGCGTGATATCAGGTCTCGCGATGTAAACAATTGCTTTACGGCCAAAAGAAATCTGATAAAATGCTGTCATTATTGCGCTCCCTCACGCTGTTCGAACCCGAATGAAGAAGAAGTTTTAAAGAATGTCCCATGTGCTTTGATGTCGTTGATCTACTAGCCTCTGGTGTCTGAGAATCAACAACGAGTTTTTACAACAGTGTTGTCAAATATCTATTCCGAAGCTGTGGGGGGAGCTCTAGAGAGAAACCTGCGAGCAAAAAGCGAGAATACAGCGAAGAAATCCCGAAACTACTGAGCCCTGCTTTAAAGTGACCATAAAAACAAAATTGATTGTTCCCATTTATGGAATATTGCTGTATTTATTACACATGATTTTTTTTTTTTTATTCATGTGCCCTTTTAATCTTTAAACAAAGTAACTTCCCCTCCCTCTTGCGATGACAATTCTTCTCTGATAATGTGTTTACTCTTGCAGGGGCGGGACAACATGCATTAGGAAATGACAATGATCCAATCAATTCCCAATAGACAAAATTATGTCCTGCCCTACTTTTTTGTTATATATATATATATATATATATATATATATATATATATATATATATATATATATATATAAGGGGTGTGAATTGTCACTGGTCTCTTGATTAAATTCAATTAAATTCAATTAGATTATGATTATCATTTCATGATGCGTTGCAATATTACTGCACAAGGCTACATTTTCGTCAATGAATACAAGCAGTGAGAGATGTGAACTCCCTTTTTATTTTATCTGCTTCAATTAAGTGCACTTTCTGAATGTAGTAAAACAAAACTTAAGTCTGAACACAGCAGACGACAGGAGCATTTAAAGACTAATAAACACGGGTAATTTCCGATTAATGGTGCAGCCCTAGAATCATTAATTCAAACGATTCGTTCACAAAACACCGCCGTGTGTTGCTAAGAGATGCACACCTGTCCTGTGGCTTTGTTTGGAACTATTTTCGTTGGTGAAATAGAGCAAAAAAAGGCAATATTGTGTCTAAAATGTAAGTCAATTAATATCAACTTCTTGTTTATTGAACTGTTGTATAAAATCAATATCACATTTGTTCTCATGCAGTTATTTGGAGAAAAAAAAACGACACTCTTCGTGTGATATTGATTAACTAAAATAAATTATATAAATATAAAATACCTACAGAGGTATTTTTGCCATTTATCTTGAATACTGACCTTCAACAGGACATTCAAATGGCTTGGTACCCAGGTGTGTGATACTGTGGCCCTTCAGGTGCTCGGCCCGTGTAAAGGATTTCCCGCAGCCTTCCTCTGGACATGCAAAACGTCTGTCATCATCGTGCTTCCTGCACATGAAGATCAACACCTATTGAATCACTGGGAATCTTGAGGCTGACTTTCAACAACATGTTGATGCTGCTTTTAAACAATACATATTTTGAAATTATAAAATTCCATTGACTTGAAATAGTATGACTTCTATCTTAAACCTGCATGCAGTCCACTGGAGTGGACAGATCCATTCAGTGTTACGTTACCTAAATTGTATTTAGATGTTATCCAAAATGTGGTGGACACAGGTGCATTAAAGGATATTTAAGTTTTAGCATAATAAAGGATTTAATTTGGATTATACCATGGGCTGTTTAAATACTCGATTCTGATTGGCTGGAAGGTGTGCAGTAAAACCCTTTAATGCACAGGTAGTTCCAGTCAGTTTGATTACAGTTACAGTTCAAAATGAATCTGCTACCATAAACATTGGTAACCATAGTAACACAGTTACACTTGCAAGCAGAGCGAGAGACTCATATGAAAACGTTTATTTAGGTAGGCTAAATGGATGATTTTTGCATATCGTTTAATTTGTATGGTGAATATGGCCTTTATTTAAAGTGGACGGAGTGCTAGAACTAACGAGCCGTAACTTTAGAAAATAACCGTAATTTTTACACGTCTGTTAAAAAATGACACTGTAAACATCAGTTACAGCTTTAACTTGTTTTTAACTTGGCAAATAACCAAGGTATAAACGTAGAGGCAACCACCCTCCGCTTCGCGTCGGGCGGTTCTTCGCCTCTACGTCGTGCATTAAAATCCTTTAATGCATGGCTAGCCGTGGATTATCCCTTACTTATTTTTAAGACCATTTTCTATTTATTAAAATATGATGATGAAACTTTTATAGATATTATAGGGATGGCCTGAAATGGTTTTGGAGGGCCGAAACAGACACTGAACCCAGTCAAAACGTGCCATCGGAGAAGCGCTAATTAAAAGTCTATTTTGTGCGCACAACGTGGATAAGCTACAACAAACATGTCAACTGTGTGGAGACTAGCTCTGGATTGACAAAATTTATTTCTATATGATAATGATATGGTTTCTTAAATATAAAATATTTTAGTCTTTTAGCTGTTTTCTGATGATGTATGAAGAAAACTTTGTGCGCGCCTGCCATCCAATAATCGCAAAAAGCTTTGTTACTTTAATATGAAGCAAAGTCTCAACTTTAAAATTCTTTCAATTTATTATTAAATTGAAACAATAAACGTTGTTTTGGCACTCTTAGTGTGACATCACTGTATTGTCTCAGTTCCAAGTGGCAGCACGGATCAAGTGCACGTGAACTGATCGTCTCATCTCCTCTTTACTAGTTACAGCATAAAAAAAAAAAAACATGGGGGAACATCAGAAGGTATGTTGAAAGATACATTACAACTTACCGAAATGAATCCGGTTTCATGTGATCGCTCAGTGTTTCAACCGGGGAAATACGTCAATAAACAGCTTGTAGGCTATACATTGTCACTTAACGTTACATTTACCTCAAGAAAGCTATTCACTCATTAGTAAGCTAGAAAAATAAAAAACTAGAGAAGAGAATTTTGCTAAATATATGCACTGTATTACATATTCATTATATTTTTATTTAACCTGTTAGTGATGTCTTGATTACTTATTGTTTGAATAAATCTGTCATGAAAACAAGTTATTATTACAGTTTTCATTTCGGTGCATCCCTAAAATATGTTACTTATAACAATATTATTCACAATTACCAGAAACTTGTAGAGCAATAGGATATACAGTATAAATGTGCATGCATGTATGGGTATAAAGGTTGGAAACTGCTTCTCACCGTTTGTGCCTCAGTAATTTAGACATGCTTGTGAAGGTCCAGCCACAGGAATCAAAATCACAAACAAAAGGTCTTTCACCTGGGGAAACATTTTTATATCACTGTTAAAAAAATTCAAGTGATGACTTTATTTCAAGTATCTGTGCGTTTTTTTCACCAGTGTGGCTGCGGAGGTGTATTTTGAGCCGACAGGCCTTGTCATAACGCTTGTCACAGCCAGGATAGGTGCATGTGTACTGAGCCATTTCTCTGAAGTGGGTTCTGTTGTGGGAGAACAGGGCGCTGAAAGTGATGAAGGTCTTCTCGCATCCTGAGGAGGAACAGAAACACCACCATCAGGTCGGTATTAGTATCTGCAATATTGCCATTACCTATTGTCAACTTTGTCTGAGATATTAAGATATCAGTTCAGCTCACCTGGGAACTCACACTTATGTGGTCTCTCGGGTTCAAAATGTGTTCTTTGATGATTAGTGAGCCTCGTGGCTGTGCGAAACCTCTCACTGCATACTTCACAGATAAATGCATTTTCCTGGTCATGTGCTCTAACATGAGCTTTTAGATTGTAGACTGTGGTGAAACGCCGACCACAGTTTTCCCATTCACATTTATAAGGCCGCACTTTGTCATGAGACTGCAAGTGCCGTTTCAGTTTGTATGACGTTGTGAAGGACCAATCGCAGCCCTCCACTGTGCACTTGAAGGGACGCTGGTCCTCTGTGTGTAGAACCAAGTGAATTTTGAGATTTTGCCGGGTGTCAAAGGTGCTGGAACAGCCTGGTTGGGGACATCTATACTTTACTACTGAACCTTTCTTGGTCAATCCAGATACAGTTAATAGGTTTATTGGCTGTAGTTCTTCACAAGCAACTGATTTGATTTTAGAATTTTGGTAAATACTATTCCCATCTTCTATAGCACAAATGGTTCCTTCCTCTTGCTTAATTGGTGGGCAAGAGTCCAGAGTTACACCCATTTCTGATAGCAAACAGTCATCAGCTAGAGCCAATTCCGAGTCACTGCTGGTGAATCTGGCTTTAGGCTCATCTTGTACACTTGAGGACACATTGCTGATTTTCCCAATGGACTTACTTCCACCGTCATAGTTGAGCAGCACAAGATCTTCATTGTCTTTCATTCCCAAATGTTCTTTTAAGCTTATCATTCCATCCTCCTTGTAAGCGTAGCCCTCTGGCGGGGTGGCTAGGGTCAATATTCCATTTTCAATAGTCACAATGATACTCTGATTGTTAATCATGATGGTCCCAGAGAATGATTCATTTACAGGTATTGGAGTCCCATCAGGACCATAGTCCCCATTACTACTGGACTCTTGAGTTGCATAATCCATGATATTTAATTCAGCCATCTCTGGTGCAACCCTGTTCTCTGGTACAAATGCAAGGCTATTATTTTTTGTCACACACTGCATCAATTCTTCTGTTGAATGTTCAACTAAATGATTGCTGAGCATTTCTACAGTAGAGACCTTTGGTGTTTGACTGCTCCCAGCATAGTCTTCTGACAATATTGGGTCTCTATTCTCTGCCACAAGACAGAATTCGTGTCTAACATTTTGGTCTGTCCTCTCAAATCTGGTATTTAAGCTACTGTGGCTTGAAAGATGTCCCGCTCTGGACGAGGTTCTGTTGAAGTTTCCATCTGAATCTACAGGGGAACTGAGAGTCTTTGACTTTGACGATGAAGATCCATTTTCTTCTGCTTTGTATTGAAAGTTCATTTGTCGTTCCTTGCTGTCGTCTTCTTTATGCACTATGTTAAAAACCACATATAGTTCATCTGGGCTCTTGCCTAAAGAGGCAGAGCTGTTGCTGAGAAGTTTCTCTGTCGTGTGTCTTTGTTCACAGCTTTCTGTGTCCAGGAGGGGAAGCGCCATTTGCAGATCGTTGTCCTCATGTTCATCGGCCCTCTCAAACACAGAAGGCAGCAGCTCTAATTCATTGAATACCTTTTGCCTGGACGCATTCACGTCACCGAGCTCTGCAACTGCGGACGGTATATCATATGTCTTATGATGGCTGTTTTGCAGAGACAGAGCGCTGCCATTTTCCGCAACCCGAAGCGGCGACGATCTGGCCCGGTTGTTGTTGTCGTCACTTTGGATGCCCAGCGGTCCCGAGAGATCCGAGATCGCATTTTCAGTCAGACGTGTTTTCGCATGAATCCCTGAAGCTGTTGTCTGCTGAGAGAATGTTGTGTGGAGCGGGACGCCATGTTGGTAGTGAGTGTTTTTTGTGTCAGAAAGCCCCTGGATTTCCATCTTGGTGTCCCTGTAGCAGCAGCTCATGAAAGCTCCGCCCTTCACATACGAGTGATTGATCCTGATAGGCCGGTTTGGAAATTACGTCACACCAAACACATTTTTCAAGATCCTCAATTCGATTAAATTCTAAGTGCACGAGACATGCTCTCAAAAAGAAATATCAATACACAAAGAAAAAAAAAAAGTGTCATTTCTTTCTTCGTGGTTTCTGTTATTATACTTTTTATAAATTATGGGGTGAATTTAATTAAAGTGTAGCAGTGCAAAACTGCATAAAGTGAATCGGGTGCTAAAACAAATTGTGCAAACTAAGTTACATTGGGTGTAAGTCATTCTTGAATTCGGATGAGCCATTTATGATGCTCTAAGAGTCGTTTACTATGTTACATTTTAATTCATCTTTACCCCAGCCAACCATGCTTGGATTAATAAAGGTGAATTCCATTTAAACAATTAAGCAAGAGTGAATTGGTATAACTCTTTTTATTGTTTCCAAGTGATTATCTTTTGATGGGTGTTTTTTTTTTTTTATAATTTATTATTTTGCTCTAAAAAGCTTCCAAGTTATTCTGTATATAGAATAATCTTTATGTTTCTGTTGTTTCCGTCTTTATGTTTCTGTTGCTTGGACTTAGAATCAGAAATATCATGTGTAAATTTAATAAGACTACTCACTGAAGAATGAGCATGCACACAATGTAATGGATGTCTGTGTACATGGACCATTACTGTAAAACCGTTTTTTTTCTGGTACCAGTAAACCGGTAAAAACTGCAGTTGAAGAAATGAAGATAAAGATGGTAGGTCCAATGCAGTGTGAACAAATAATTTGGAAATAGTAATTGCAAATAGTAATTGTCACTTTTCACAAAGAAATAAATCACCTCGAAATGAACAAACATTTGAACATTTTATTAGCATGAAATCAGAACAGTCAAAGATTAACTTGGAATCAGAACAGCCAAAGACTATGTCTCAGGTCAACTAATTAGGAAAAAAGAAAAGAAAAAGAAAACTTTGGGATCATGTTAACTTAACTTAAAACACACACACTCACACACAAAGCCCACAAGGAACGCAAATGGATTTGTGAAATTGTCTTCCAGGCTTCTCACAGACTTGCGTCCTCCATATTCTCTTTTTGTGGTTCTGTTGCTGTATGAGGCTCTGTTACATCTTCTGAAGTGGAGCCAAAAACTACTGCCGTCCTTTTGAGCACAAAAACGCCAGCATGCAATCCTCCCACATTCACCCAAACAGTGTGCGATTTCCGCCACAGTCCCCCCATCTGCAACATTGCCTGAGAAAGACAGATAAAGTAAGCCATTATGGGGAGAAATGGACTTTGCTTTGATAACTAAGTCATGAAAAATCTAGTTAAAACATTCTGCATTAAATATGAAAAGGAACTATGCTAGATTCATAATATATATATATATATAAAAAAATAATCTGGATTCCATTTTTTTGCTGAATGTTCCATTTCACATGACATTTTCATTCCTAAATTCCAAAATGCTTTTTAATTAACTACATTAAGAACTATAAATTATAATTTTGAAGAACTCAAAGTAGCCACACCTTTGAGAAACACTTTTTATCTTGAGTCAGCAGCACAGCTTTTCCTGTACCCGGTTTACAAACTCGAGCCATTTCTCGAAGACATAAAGGATATAATTCCCAGTTTTTCTTCTTGGACCCCATTCTTCAAAGCATACACAACACAAAGAGTTTAAATACACAAACGCTTAATAATATAATTATACTGTAATAGGATTATTCATTGCAATGATAAATTGGGATAGTTCTAAACTTATAGCTACTATAACTCCAGATGTCTGTCAGTACCTCTTTCCAAAAGGCATGTCGGTAATGATGATATCCACTGAACTGCTTCTCATGGGTAGATTGCACAAGTCCCACTGAACTATGTCTAAGGGCAAGCCTGAAGAGCTACAAATACAACATGAAGTGAACACAGTGAACATTTGAACCGGGAGTCATTTCTGTAGTCATTTATTGTCACACAAAAAAGGTGTTTATGTTGTTTATATATTTGAATGATCTCATATGAGTTTCAAAATTCAAAATTTGAATAAAACTTCAATAGTATACAAATAATACTAAAATAACACTGTTCCAAAAAGGTTGGCAGGACACTATCAAAAGCCTCACCTTCCTCCATCATGTGTTCTCTTCAGAATGTGCTTGATATTATTGACCGATCGGCTGACTGCTATGCCATTGTTGTCTCCAGCTAAAAAGAATGAATTCTGCCATTCCATGGCTCCCTGATAAAACAAAGAGCATTTGTTTTTAAAAACAATTCACTCTAACACAGAAATATAACTGAAGACTAGACTGCAAATTCATTAAACAGTTTAGTCATAATTCAACAAACCTCTAAAGGTATAGCTCCAGTTCCACACATGGGATCTACAATCACATCTGACACCTGTGGCTTGCAAAGTCTGAAAAAAGAAAGAAAAGAAAAGTATAACAATCAGTGACAATCATAATTGTTTGTTAGTTTTTCTTTAATGCATTTCTTTCAACCTATAGCCAATTCAAATACACATTGCAAAAACAACAAAATCAAAAAATTTTAAATGGTGCAATTAACTCCCCATGGACAAAATCAAAACTTCCCTAAATTTTTTCTTGTTTGAGAAGCCGTTTCACATATATGTCACAACAGGGGAGTAAAGACTATCACAACTTCCATTTCATGCAGACTTTAACATCCATGTAACCTTTCCATTGCACGAATGGTTCTGTTATTATAGTAGAAAAAAGTTCTTTAGATTATTAAATCGGTCTTCACACTAAGTAGTTTAATTCTCTTGGATCGGACAAAAAATCTGGTTCGCTTATGTCAGTCAGGTTTATGTTCTGTTTTGGTTTAGTTTTATGTGTTCCCAGTTCCTGCGTTTATTTCCTGTCTTCCTTAATTTACCTAGGCTGTCTGAAATCGCCCCCTATACCATTAAATAGGGCACTATTTGAGAGGACAGCCATTTGTAGTGGTTTCCAAAACCATAGTGGACATTGTTGAGTTCACCCATTCAATCCCACAATGCACTGCAATAACGAGAGTACAACTGATGTACACTCAACGGCTAACTAAAGAATACCCATAATGCACTGTGAGAGTTGCGCGCCAAATTAATTCCCTCTTCTGACCAGAAGATTGCGCCCGCAGCTGAATTATCCATCCATCCATATTCCGGCACAGGTGTACCAATACAATTAAATAAAACATCTCCAGTTAACTAGCACAGTATTCGTTTCGTTCGTTTGTTAAATAAAAAGCAATATAGCGCTGAAATGTGTTTTTTTTAATCAAGTGATCAAAGTGCTCGTTGCCGCTGCGATCAGTGGCGCTGATACTGTGTTCTCTTGTGGCTCGCGCACACGCCGCACAGTCTTCACTTGGACGCGCGCTTCAATCCGTTGGGGATACTCTCTATTCGTTCCGGTGAAATCACAAAACAAAATTCATACAAATCTGTCCCTGCTTGATATACAACCACTGATAAACATAATCGGTTTTGATGAAAAAGCAAAAATATATATACGAGTGCGGATTAGAACTCAGAACCTATGACACGCTTGGCAAAAGTTCTGCCACTGGACCATTAAAGTACATACGTGAAACAGTCGATCTATGTATTTATTCACGTGAAAAAACAACATATAGTGGAGTAGATCTCATTAAAGGTCTAAGTAAACCGAGTGTTACTATTTAAATCGATTGCTGGACATCGTAATGTTATTCTACATACATCTGATTTATGATTTAGCATTGTATTAGCACGGGCACGAGGCTACATTGCGCATGCGTCGAACCGTGCGACGCACACACGCTCCGAACCGAGACAAGCGAACCGAACGGTTCGGATGTTTTTTCATGTACCGTGCCACCCCTAGTAGCTCCTATGATGTGAAAAAACAGGTACGCTTGAGGATTCCGTCCTTTTTAGGGTTGCATCTTGTGACATCATTGTGCCCTCAGCCTCGTCCTGCTCGCCACAATCATATACCTGTTTTTGCTTCTTTTTTTTATGTCTTTGATCTGTGTTTAATTCATATTTCAGTCAAATCGCACCAGAGTTCGTTTGGAAGCAGATCGAGACCCATCTTTTCAGCGTTCTCCGTCCGCTTGTTTGGTGCGCATCAGGGTTCAGGTGGCAGCGTTCACACTTTTTCAAATGAACCGCACTAACAGAGCAATCGCACCAGAGTTTGTTTTAATCAAACCAAACATGCTAAGTGTGAACACACCCTATTGTGACCATCCTACAATAATGATTGGAAGCGATGGTTTACAAGAATGCTGCTTACCTAAGCATGCCATAAGCCAGTGTAGACCGTAGAGTGGTGGGGCCAAAGTGAGTGATGTTTCTCCTATGTAGACTTTCCACTGTGAGAGCAATACCTATAACAACTTCATTATTGTGGATATTCAACAGCACCTGTAAATAGAGAGAAACACATGCAATGTTTGTTACAATTGCTCTCTTTGTTTTACTGAATATATTTTATTGTCATTACTACTTTACACAACACCACACTGGATATGGTTTAGGCTCCCATTCTTCTTTTCTACAGAAGAACAACTTTACACTAATTAAATTAAACTAAAAGGTGCACTCAGAAGCACTTTCTTTTCTTTCCCAAAGAAAGCACTTTTGATAAATATAAGGTACACATATGAGGTTTAGAATGGATGATATAGTAAAAAGAAAAAAAGAGGTCAACATTTTGTGTTAGAATTTCTGAACCTTACCTCAACATCAAATTTAGTCATATCTGCTTTCCACTGAAAGAACTCCTGCACAGCTCCTCCAAAGTCTCGCGCCGCATCATTTGAGGTGAAGCAGTGTTTGTCTCCGGCTCTGTTGCATGTCACTCGAAACTTAAGAGGCATTACCCCTGACTCCTGATCCTGGATTTCAGAGAGTTTGTCTTCCTCAGAGTCATTTTCTGGCTGAGGAGAAACATCTCTTTGGTTCTCCTTCACCTCTAGAGCCTCAAGATCTACCCAGAGCTCTTCAGGATCTGACAAGACAGTATCAGTACATGAGGTGCTAACATTGCCACACTGATCTGATTTTGTAGGGTTAGCTCTTTTCCGACGTCCTTTCCTCTTTCTTATAGAATTGTTCAACTTCCACACTTCTAGAGCATTGGTCCAAGGCAGCTTGGCGGCCAGCTCTAGCCAATCCAATTCCACTTCCTCCTGTTAAACCAACATTAAACAATAAATGCCTTCCTGTTCTAAAATTATAGGTTACACTTTATTTTAAGATGTCCTTGTTATAATGTAATTATACAAGTACTGAGTAATATTAATTAACTACATGTACTTACTATAGAGTTAGTGTTAGGATTAAGGTTTGGTTTAGGGTTAGGTTTTTTTGTGTGTGCCACATTTGACCAATTCCAAACCACACTAATCTTAATAACTACTATTCATTTTGTATTTAATCATTTAAAAGTGATTTATCATTGTTCATGAAGGCTGGAAATGAACGCCTTATATTCAGGTGTGCATAATTATTAGGCACATTTTCTTTTGCAGATAAAATAAGCCAAAAAAGAGATTTAACTCAGACTGAAATGTCAACCTGAGACTCCAAGTAGGTTGCAGTTCTGGAAAATGGTGGCGCTGGAGACTAAAGGGTTCCTGATGATTTTACACTTAATTCTTCACCTTCATTCTTAATTCTTTTGCAGTTAACATGTGTCTTTTCTTCTCCACCTGTTTTTGTCTGACCCTGCTGACCCAATGAGCATTTCACTGTCCAATGGTCATGCCTTAACTGCAATTTCTAGTATTGCATTAGTATTGCATCCTTCTCATAGGCATTTAATAAGTTTTTACTTTTCAGTCTGAGTTACATTTATTTTTTGGCTTATTTTATCTGTAAAAGAAAATGTGCCTAATAATTATGCACGCCTGAATATAAGGCGTTTTTCATTTCCAGCCTTCATGAATGAATTTAGTACATTCCATGTGTTTTACATCAATCATCATAACATTTATTCTTGTTTTTATTGGTGCCAGAGGAATTAATCACATTCTCTCTATTAGTACACCAAGATTTCATAAATAACATGACTTAACATAAGTTTAACACCCTTGTTTTAAAGCATTATTTTATTAATGAAACCATCATTAACTAAACAAATAACACCTGCACATGTATGCGAGGTATTATATAAACTTTGGTACTCATTCGGCACTCAACAACATTACTGTCAATAACTACAACTAGTAAAATATTGCACATACCTTTGTGTCTTTGAATTGGTAGTTGTCATATTCTTTTACCACAACAAACAGATTGTCTAGAGACTTCAGGTGATGTACCTTTAGAAAGAAAGAAATAAAAATCACATGACAATTTGAAGGTAAATAGACAGTGCTGCTTCACTATCATGTCGTTTCAAACCAATTTTCACGAAACACAAAAAAAGAAATTGTAAAGAATTGTAATGGTCACTGATTTCAATGCAGTTACAACAAAAATGATCTGAGGCTTTTAAAATAAAAAAAGGATGCAAAGATAATCTAGAATCTGATGTTTATGGCTTTCCGACACCATCACGCTGCTGAAGCGGGGTGGTCTGCGTGCAAACTGAAGTGTATAACTGCTTGTGAACGTGTTTACTACCTACTCCCACACCTCTGGAAGTGCATGCCATGCGCTTGCAAAGGGAGAGAGGGGATGTAGTGTTCTGTGATGCGTCTGGGTCACCCCGCTGCCTAATGACAGGGCGTCGCCACCTATTAGAGGGGTGATATTGACAGCCTCTGCACATGTTAGACCACCACTGTGTGCCAGGGGAACACCTGTGTTGAGAGTGAGGGAGCACACATGGCTTACGCGCCGCAGGATGCCGCTCGGGAGCAGGGACCTGCTTATAATGTGTGAGTGAGAGTGAGGAGGAAAGTTGTCCTGCTGTTGAGACACATTTGGTTTTATTTTGATTGCAAACTTTATTGGCATCAAAACATTCAAACTTTCCCCTCTGTCACCTGCAGCCTGCAAGGGAACAGATGGGTGCAATACAGCAAGGTGAACTCTCTTGCTTGGTGGCTCGTCGTCCACGGTTTCCCCCTCAGACCACTCCGATCAGGAACAAGGCTGGGTTTCAGGTGCAGGCTTGCACTGGATTGCCTGGATTTGCACAGCTGGTTCCGGGTACATCCTCGAGCCCGAGTAAGATGCAGCTGGTGATCTATCTGATTCTCAAACGAGTGCTGAGCGGAGGAGGATCTAGAGCGCGCTGGAGGGGCAGCAGCCCATTTAGGCAGGAAATGGCTCAATACTTTTGACTGCTTCTGGGCCACAAGGAACTTCTCCAAAAAAGAACCCACAGCATCGCCAAAGAGGCCGTGGGGGCTTATGGGCATGTCCAGTAGCTGTGCCTTCTCGGAGTCCCTCATGTCCATCAGTGTGAGCCACAAGTAATGCTGAAGAGTGAGCTGCGTCAGTGTGCGATCATCTGATGGGTAAACTATTGCACATGGCTGCATCGGCCTCTCCTTCCGCGGCTCAACGACGGTGCACTGTTCAGGACAGTGTAAATCCTGACACGGAGGGTCCTGACTGTCATTTCCTTGCAGAAAGAACAGTCAGGCCTATCCACATGGGCACAGCCCAGGCAGAAGACACACGTATCGTACATCAAATAACTTTTTGTTAATTTGCAATAAACTTAAACTACAATGTTTCTGTAGTTATAATAAAAACGTTTTATATCATATTTAAATTTTATTATGTTGCTTGCAATGTATAGAATTGTAGTTCATTCATTCAATAAATATGTTAAGTAGGCTACTTGTTCTTGTTCCTTTGTTTATTTTTTTCTTTTCTTCTTCTTCAAATTCAAGTTTGTAATGTTGTGATTTCCCTCATAGCTGGTTGGTTGGATTTATGACTTGTAAATCTTTAAAAAATATATATTTTTATATAATATAAATTGGGTGGGGGTTATTAAAAAACACAAATAATAGTTTTAATTGAAATATTTATGTACGTGCTTGCTGACTGCACTATGTATGTGGCATGTCACAACTTTGAATGGCACATGTTACTGAAAACCGGATGTGCCGATGGCTTCTCTTCTGTACGCAAGATACCATGCCACTATGTTAATAATAGCCTACGCAAATAACACTTTCTGATCTCAGAGAATCGTTGTCGTTACAAAAATGTATGTGAATCAAACGAGAGGACAACTGACCTTAGCAAGTTTATCTGTTGTTATATCAAAATAAATTCTTCCTCTGTTTTTGCTGACTCTAGCAGTGGCATCGAGCTTTTCCTGAACCTCCTCCGCCGCAGTGAGCTCGAATCCTGTCGGAACAGTCGCTCCGATCGTCACAGTCTGATCAAACTCCTGCATTATCCGCTCCCGGGTTTACTGCAGTAGAGGATAATTAATGCAAATGGAACTGACACGTCTTGTACAATTTTCCTGATTATATGATTTAAGCCTCAAGAACTTTAGACATCGCCTTGCAGGGTTTACAAACCGTTTAACAAACTCGAGACTTTCGGCTAGTAAACAATGTGAGCATTTGAAGGCCGAAGCATTTTTTTATAACTTAAGTCGTTCGTTCAAGAGAACAGCTCTCTACAGTACTAGTACACTGACAATATAAATAAATCCCGGAAAGAAACAAGCATGAGAAGTTATCTCTTCTTCTTCTTCTTTGGCTGCTTAACGGCGGATGCGGACTAACTTAGCGCACTACCGCCACCCTCCAGATAAATTGTGCCTGATCATCACTATGGCTTACATCTTTGGAAATAATGTAGCCTGCAAGCTAAAAAAAAAAAAAAAAAAAAAAAACCTTTTTTAAAACCTTATATTCTATCAATGAGTCCGGTGTGCTTTAAAAATTCAAACATATATTTTATTACTCTATGATCGGAAGCCTTAGACAAAATATCTCTAAAGATAAAACTTTCCCCACTGTCCTCTATTTTCCTTTTAATTAAAACCCTTTCCCTATTAAATTTCCTACATATCATAAATACATGTTCCACTGTTTCTGGCACATTACAAATCTCGCAGTTTCCTGAATTATGTTTTCCTATAAGCTGTAATGTTTTGTTTAGTCCGGTGTGCCCTATTCTCATTCTTGTAAAAATTGCCTCTTCTCTTCGACACCTTATTACCAGACGACCCTGGCCTGACCAACCTCAGAATTTACTATATAAAAACCCCTCCCTTTATCTCCCCTATCCCATTCATCTTGCCACAACTTTTTAACATGTTTTTTAATCATTGACTTAGCCTCTGATTTTGATATTTTACACTGAATAGTCGAAGTCATCTCTTCTTTCTTCTTGTATTGCTAAATAGCGGATCGCAAACTGAAATAGCGCATTACCGCCACCTAGTGCTAACATCGACCTTCTTCTCCAGGCGTTTAAAAAAATCAGTTTATAAATCACATTTACTTATAACTGGGTTGCATAAACTAAAAAAAAAAGAAAGAAAAAAAACTATTTTGTTTGATATTTCACTTTCATAATCAATCCAGTAGGCAGCCTACAATATATAGGGCCTATTACAAGATCAAATGACATGCTACATCAGGAGTGTATATCAATATGGAGTGGTGGAGAGTATGGCGTTTCATTAAACATTTTCCAAGCTTTTCCCTCAAGCAATCCAAGATGGAAATGTGTTCAACTTCATTTAGTGGGTAAGTTAACTTATGCTGATTGACCTATAACCCCATCGATGGACCCTTTTCACATTTCTGGGGTTCTCAGAAGCAGAAAGTCATCATAGTGGTCCACATCAATAGTGGTGAATGGAAACTACTACTACTACTACTACTACTACTACTACTATATATATATATATATATATATATATATATATATATATATATATATATATATATATATATATATATATATATATATATAGTTTTCTGAAATATCATGCAGGTAATAGAACACAGTGTTGAGTTAAAATGTAGGCTGCATTAAAATGGTTAAAAAATGAAAAACTTTGCTAGATTTACAGTGTTGAGAGTCGCGTCATCACAGTCTCTGAATGAACGCACTCAAATATATGCTTTAGGCAGAAACACAATTGTGACAACTTGATTGCGCTTAACCTCAACTCTATATGATATAAGAGATATATTGAGATGTTACTAATTATTTAGTACACAATCATAATTTATTGTATTATAATAATTTTCGTTTGTTTTCCTCAACAGCCATTTCCATCAAAAGCACATAGGCCTATTGGCTTATAGAATAGTGCAAATCCAAAAATCCGAAATGTTTTATTAGATTAGGAGGTAAACTTGCAGAAAGGTAGATCTCCACGAACAGGAGTGAATGCTCTTGCCTTGGTAGTGCATTCTTTTCAAACTCACTGCACGAGTTCCACCAGTAGTGGGCACTAGTGCAACATAAGCGATGATGATGCAGGACCATCAACAGTGCGCATTTTGGATGTCTGTCTGTTTCATGATGTCATCAGTTAGTTAGTAGACACTCCAAGACCTAAAATCGATTACAACATTACAAACATCCTAATAAGGCTGCATCCTGAATATGCATCCTCAGCATTGAACATTTGTCACCAGTGATCTGTGTTCTTTGTCGTTTTGGATGGGTTTTGCACTTGTTTTAGTTCAGTTTTCTGTCTTTGAGTTATTTCCTTGGTTTTTCAGTTGTTGATTATGATTAGCACCTGTTCTTTATTTCGTTGATTAGTTTGAGTTATGTCATTTAAACCCTGAGTTTGTTTAGTGTGTTGTCCGTTCTCATCTCTATTAAGTTGGTTGTTCTGTTCCCGCATTTACCTGAGTGTCTTGTTTGTTCTGTTTAAAAATAAATATTGCTGCGCTAAAATTCAGCTCTTTATTTAATAGTGTTTTCAACCAAAGAATGAGGTTTAGTAAGTCTGCATGGCTATGTCACAGACAGTTATGGGGATATTCGAGTGTATTGTTTAAACTTAGAGGAAGTTGGAAAGGTGCATGGATCTTGATGCAGCAGATATAAGCAATACAAAAAACAAAGAATATCATAAAACTCAGAACGTGGGAGTATAGGAGAAAAATTAATGTAACAGTTTTGCATGCAAATCAAAGACTAGACTATGAACATTTTAAAGGGAACAGAGGGCATTAAATACAATGGGAAATGAGGAACTAAACAAGATAGGTGAACGTAAACACTGGAGCAACAGGAACAAAAAAAACTAACAAAAAAACAAAAGAACATGACAATAATGTTCTTTGTTTTTCTATTGCCATTACCATTTTTTAAAGGTAATAATACATTTTTTAAATGTTACACAGTGCACAAGAATCATAAAAGACTTACTGTCTATAAGGTCTCCAAGTGTCCTACATCATACGTGTTAATTGATTCATTTAAAGTAAATCAAAAGGGAAAAAATGTATGCCTTAAGCCCTAAAAACACACTATTTCCTAATTTTATCCCAACATTCATAATGCTCAGGAACTCACGTTCCCCGAAATTGCTGCATTAAAGGAAAACTTGGTGTTGTAAATTGTATTGGTGCCCAAGATGAGTGTGTATTTTGTAAATCATTTGCAACTGATTTTTAGAAGTATAGGCTACTACAATTACAAAATGTTGTCATCTGTGAGGCTAGTCTACATAAGGACTGATTTGGAAGTTTAAATAGCAACGTATTGAAAATCAAAATGTGTAAATAAAGCTCTGTAAAAAAAAATTACAACACTTAATCAAAAGTTTTACTCTACAACAAGGGTTAACGTTACATACGGCTACATACAATTCTGAAATTAACTAGCTAAAACATTGGCCTATCATATTATCTTATAAGTATTACGCCATAGAGCAGTTTTTCAAGCAACTGAATTATAAGCGTTCTTTAAATAATTAATATAGCCTATATCAACATCGTAAAAAAAAAAAAAAAAAAAAGTTTTTACTTTTCTTTTGGAAAGTCAATCCAAAACACTGCGCAACAAAACACAATTCAAAAGTTGATAAAAGAGCAATTTTGTGAAAAAGTTGTCAACTTTTAAAGTTAAAGTCAAATTTGGGAGACCACCGGGGCCAGACTTGATAATTAATTTACAACCCAAAATAATAACATACTCTCGTATCTGACCAATTAGAAACCACTTCCGGGTCGCCTTTTCTGGAACCAATGCCTATCGCTAGTTTCCCTTCTAGTGATTCATTTCTATAAACGAAACCTTTTCACTTTGAAAAGCTGCCGAAGCGCGATATGCCGACTGTGAAAAGGGCCAGTAATTTGCAAAGCACTAATTTTTAAATGGATAATTTTAACTACAAACCAAGCGACTGACCCGTGCAGAAAAAAACAATCGGGATGTGATATTCATCAGTATTGTTGTTTTATTTTTATTTTTTGTATTTTTTTTTTTCTACCGTAAACCGAGTAAATCACACAGTGGACATTGTGGCCAGCGTGTGAATTTGCTCTGTTTAAAAGTCGTCCAAGTTGGATAAACTTTTTTTCAAACTCAAGAGTAGAGTAACGTGGATAGAAGGTAAGTTACACATGTTTGCGCTGTAAATGGTTTTACTTAAACAGACTTATTCATATTGTAAATGTGTTTTACACTGTAGAGTAGTGTAGAAATGTGTTCATCGTGTCGTTATTCATGTTGAAGTGAAGGTGATTTGTTTTAGAGTTACTCGTTCCAATTATGAACTTGCTTTAAACAAAGAAAGTAACTATGGTCTTTGGGACACTAAACCCATGAGACTCTTCAAGGACTTTAAATCGTTGATGATTTAACTTCTGATTACACAAATCGTGGATGAAAAGTATTGTATGTTGTCCTCTTCCCGAAATAGATTTAAGGGAGTTCATGAATTTAACATATTAGCACAGATATACCATGTTCTAAACTGCAGAGTAGAAACAGGTGAATTTTAAGTTGGGAGACATCCTTGATTGAAGATGCAATTTTGATGAGAGTTGTTCTGATACATAGGCTAATATGCTATGTAAATGAAGAAGTGAAATGAGATCATAAAAGTATGTATAACATGAAATAAATGTAATTTATTATGTCATTCAAATGTAGTTATTTGTGACTTGAGTTTAATATGAGGCATATACCAATAATTGTTTTTTTATCAAACAATGCATTCGCATCTTATTCACACTAATGGTGAATTTTGGAGTTATTTTCGTGTCCAGTGTCTGGACCTATTTGCTATTGCTAAATTATTTGGTGGTAGACTATGTACTCTTTACACTTGACTTGACATTAACATTAATCTCAGCTGGTCTGAAGATGTAGATAGTGCTACACACAGGTGTAAACAGACTCCAATGTTTCTTCATTGTTTTGTTTATTGCTTATTGGGATGGGCAATTATGTAAAAATTCTGTGAATAGTTAATAATGATAATATGAAATAATGACAGAATTTCCGGTGTTGCGTGAGTTAAAGGATAGGCTAATTCACCTAAAAATGAAAATTCTTTCAATTACTCATTTTCAATTTTCAGTTACTCATAATTATTCACCCTTAAGTCAAGTCAAGTCAAGTCACCTTTATTTATATAGCGCTTTTTACAATACAGATTGTTTCAAAGCAGCTTAACAGAGATAACAGGAAAATAATGCAACAAAGTTTGTTTCCAGAAGAAAATAGCACCACAGTCCAACTTAAGTTCAGTGATGTTTCATTTTTATTGTAAAAATAAAAGTTATTAATTTAGTTCATTTATATATATATATATATATATATATATATATATATATATATATATATATATATATATATATATATATATATAGCCTCTCTGGAGAAAATCGTGATGTTATCGTCCAGCTCAGTTCAGTTCTCATATAATGGTGTCAATGCAGGCATTTTAAATTAAATGTCCCCAACTAAGCAAGCCAAAAGCTAATGGCGACAAAGGCGAAAAAGGTGACAGTGGCAAGGAACCAAAACTCAATCAGGTGACAGAATGGAGAAAAAAACATTCTCCTCTGGCCAACGAACGAACAGTATGATTATGATTCAGGCAGCATTATAGGTCAGAAGTCAGATTGGATTGGAACATGCAGAATATGCCTGGAGTATTTTACTATTTTGGTTGCCAGGGTGTTCTAAATAGTTGCTATGCATTTATCAGGGTGTTCTGGCTTCTAAGTATTTATCAGGGTGTTATAGATCTTAATCAGGGTAGCGCCATATTTAGCCTATGTTTAGAAAGGAATACAAAACGAGGCTGTGAGGATATAAGTGCGTTCAGTGGATTGTACTGTTGTTTAACAACATACATTGTTCAGCTGATGAAAGGTCTTTCCAAAAAAAAAAAAAACTTTCAGTATACAAAAACTCCATAAAACATTTTTGTGAGTTGTGAATATAGCACGATTTAGGACCTTTTATACAGTGCTTGCCATTGTAAAGACGTTGCCTCGTTTTCATCCACGTTAAATTTAATATGGTGTCTAACCTGACTAAGGTCTATACTGTAGTTGGTTACTAGGATGTTCTGGCCAAATGTTAATTATTGTTTGGGTTCCCAAGTCTTTGTAGAATTTAATTTATCCTACTAAGATATCACTGAAGAGATATAACGACGATCTCTGTTGCAGCTCAAGGCTTTGTAAACAGTAAAATAAAAAGAGGCCACAGTCCAGTCAGATTCTTTGTTTAGCCAATCAAACAGCTTTTGATACAACTTCTACATGACAATCATTTTGTGGGAGCCAGCCCATTTATTTAGCCGTCTGTCCATGTATGCCCTAGTAAAAAAAGGTATACTTAATCACAATTTATTTGTATGTAGCCTACTTTAGTATAACTAAAAGTGTTTGTGGCCCAATATAAATTGGTATACTTAAAGTCTGTTAAATTGGAACAACTAATTTAGTAATAAATGCATTTTAGTTGTCCAAAAGCAGTGCTGAAGTTATATGAAGTATTTAATATACTTGTTTGTACTAAAGTATGATTATTCCAAGTATACTTAAGTACACTTTAAATATATACTCTTGTATTTAAGTTTTGAAATGCAGAATTCACTCAGCGTAAACTTCAAATGTATTTAGGTGACATTGCAATTCTACACTGTAAGAGTGTTGAATATACATTTATCTTATACTGTTAACACACTTTTAACTTTAACACATTGCAATAGCATTTCAAGTAAACTTGAAGTGTGCTAATGGATATAATAAAGTAATATTTATAAATAATAGCACATCTTAAATGCCCCCTGAAATCAAAATTGTATTTTTTTAGCTTTTAGTATGAATATGTTAGGCTTAAGGTTATGAATAAGTTGGTGTGTTCCAAAACAATGACAAAATTCGCATTTAGGAGATATAAGCATTCAAAACGTACAGTCCCTCTCTTCCGCTAAAATGGATCATGGATTTTAATGACTCACCGTGTACTTCAGCTTCTCATCATATCTTCTATCCAATCAAATGCTCTCTAGAATGTAAAGCATCCCGCCCCCTATTCTATAAATACCACCTGTCCAAAGCGGCCATCGTTGACACGTCGCAGAGCAATATGGGTTTTCGCCAGGGTCGATATTGTCCCCACCGCTTTTTAAAACAACCCGTGGCACGGATGTACCTAATACAAATAAATAAAACATCTCCAGTTAACTAGCAGGGTATTCATTTCATTCGTTTGTCAAATAAAATAATGCACACAAACGTGTCCCTTCTTGATATACAACCACTGATAAACATATTCGGTTTTGATCAAAAAACTAAAAAAAAAACTATACGAGTGTGGATTAGAACCCAGAACCCCTGACACGCTTGGCAAAAATTCTACCACTAGACTATGAAGGTACACAAGCTACATTTGCCGATCTAGCATTTGGGTTTATTCACGTGAAAATTCTCAGCACTGACAAAATATATTAGTAGATCTCATTAAATGGCAAATTTAACCCAATGTACTATTGAAATTGATTTCTGGACATCGTAATGTTATTTTTTCCGAAATGTTTTATTGTACACATACAGTATATTGTATATCTTAGCATTGTATAGGAACCTCCTTGAACCCGGGTCGATGCCACACAAGCTCACTCGTTTTACCAGTTGCGCCACAAGCCCACAACACAGATAATCACCATGCAAAACTGGGGTTACTTTGTGTTCTTCCTTTACTGTTACAAGAAAACAGATTTTTCCATCAGTGACAACACAAATGATATGTATTTAAAGACTGTGAATCACAGAGAAAAGTATCAATATAGGCGTAGGAAGCGGTGCTTGAAAATAAACATGAAAATGTATAGAACATGATTGCGTTAAGTGCGTTAAACTTGAAGCTGTTGAAGAAATAAAGCCAGCAGACATGGGAAAAGTGTATTACAGTAGGTGCATTGGAGTGTATTAGGAATACACTAAAATACACATTATGAAATAAATGTTTTTCTCCAAATCACGTTAGCCACAATTATTGGCACCCCTAGAATTTTTTACGAGTAAAATATCTCTGAAGTATATTCCCATTAGGCCTATATTTTAGCACACCAGGTGACTAGGAACATGACATTGTCTAGCTATGACTTCTTGTTTCACAGGAGTTTAAATATGAGGAAACACAAAGGCCAAATTCCCTTAATCATCCATCACAATGAGTGAAACCAAAGAATATAGTTATATGTGCATCAAAAGATTGTTGAGCATCACAAAATAGAAAGTGGCTGTAAAAAAATTGCTAAAGAATTGAAAATCCCCATTTTGACCATCAGGGCAATAATTAAGAAGTTCCAATCAACTAAAGATGTTACGAATCTGCCAGGAAGAGGACGTGTGTCTATATTGTCTTAATGCACGGTGAGGAGGAGAGTTTGAGTGGCCAAAGACTCTTCAAGGATCACAGATGGAGAATTGCAGAGATTATTTTAGTCTTGGGGGTCAGAAGCCTACCAAAAAAATTATCAAACAACCCCTACATCCCCAAATGGGGTTTCAAGAAAAATCCTCCTCGCTCATCCAAAAACACACTCCAGCATATTCAGTTATCAGACACGACTGTAACTTCAAACGGCACAGGGTTCTGTGGTCAGATGAAACTAAAAAAAGAGCTTTGGGTTTGGTGCACACAAGGATAAAAAGTACCTCATGTGTACAATTTAATATACCATTGGATCTTAAAGGTTGTGGGCATATTTATCTGCTGGAGGTCCTGGACATCTTGTTCAGATACATAGGAATCTGGGAATCTGAAGGATCTGGAGAGATTCTGTATGGAGGAATGGTCTCTGATCTCTTGTCAGGTGTTCTCCAAACTCATCAGGCATTATAGGAGAAAATTCAGAGCTGTTATCTTGGCTAAAGGAGATTGCAAAAAGTATTTAATTAAATGGTGCCAAAAATTGTAAATAAACATGTTTTGGAGAAAAACATTTATTTCATAATGTGATTTTTTTTTTTTTTACTCTTTCAATTATCTTACTTCAATGAAAGGTTAGATTTTTGTTAACATTTTTAATGAAAGATTAAAAGGATAAACAATGCAGATCATATTTACCAGGGGGCCATTAATTCTGACCACGGCTGTACATAAATATGTAAATGTATTTGTAGTATAGCCTACTTAGCATAAAATACATGTATTTCAAACACATTTTTGGGTTAACTAACAGTTTAAAATAGACTTGGATTTGGACTAGCTAAGTGTTTTAAAAAAGCATGTTGACGTATTATGTTGTATAACAGCTTATTTTAGAATTGTGTTTTTTTTTTATTTTTTTTTATTTATCTTATGCCAATAATAGGGATCTTGCCTAAGGAGCCAAAACAGTCAGAAGCAGCCCTGGTTGGACTCCTAATAATAACTGAGATAATAATAGAGATGATGAAGAAAACAAGAGATATAGTACGTCTGCATTAGGCCTGTGCCCCTGTGGAATGACGGGCTGTAGTCTTGTGTATGTGTGTGTTTGTTCCCCCTCAGCTGGGGGGAAAGAGAGAAAGCTGTCCAGCTCCCTTTGTCTCTTTTGTTGGAGTGGAGATTTAAAAGGTCAGTGAATAAGAGAGGAACTGGAGAAAGAGGGAGAGTTGCAGATGGAGGGGAGGGGTGAGTGAGTAACTGTTGAATATGTGAATGAGTGCATGGACATGCTGAAGACTGTAAGGTGTGCATGAGTAACCTATTTTAATAAAAACCTGAATAGAGTGTATGTAGATATTAATCTGCATATATACCGGTAATGCATTTCTACTTGACAGTTAGCAGATTAATTTAGAATAATTATCTATTCAGTATATATTCAAGTTAGACTAATCACGATTAATCGTTAAAAGATCGCGATCTTTATTCAAACACCCAGCGATCTTATGCCTAAGTGACAACGATCCAGCTACGTTTATTAAACCTTTATCTGGTGCGATCACAGTGAACATTCAGATCTGCGTTGGCGCTGCCGCTGAATTAGCTTCACAAACATTCTTTTCAACCACACAGTAGGCCTATCATTATTTCTGTCTTACAATTATTCTAATTATCACAGAAGTACTGGGATAAAAGTTTATAGTTCGGAGTATAAATACTGTCTATGGTAGCGATCAAAAGAGTAAATTACCCTTTGAAAGTAACATGACGCTTCAAATAAAGATTGTATCAATTACATTGTAATTGTGGTTGTAGGTGTAGAAATAGGTGGCGAAAAAAGACTGTTAAAGAAATGTATTTGATTCAAAAACGCTGATTCATCCAGTTTTGAAAGAAGTCAAGGCTGCATCTGAAATAGCATACTCTTTAGCAGGTAGGCCTACTTATTTTTGTTATTTTGTAATTACTTCACGACCGTTAAAAAGGTACGTTCTATAGTGTGTGTGTGTGTGTGTGTGTGTGAATGTTATCTGGACGTACTACATTCGCCATGTTGTCATTATCAAGCAACCTACCAGCGTCAGATACGTCGCTTTACTTCCATTCATAAATCCTCTCCCGTGGCCTCATGGGATAGTAAAGTGTCCATCATTGTGTCCAGCTAATTTTGCCTACTCTTTAAAAATCTAATTAATTAAATATTTTTTAAATAGACTGCAGCAAGTAACTTTTTGTCAGAATCTCTAGTAAATTATGTTGTTTTGTTTAGTTGTCTATTCAGAATTGTGGGAGAATCATATCTATTTTAAACAACAAAATCGTGATTCTCAATTTATCCAGAATCGTTTATAGGGAGAAACTCTTATTGAAATGAGACGGTGGTAAACAAAATTAAACCGTTATTATTTTATCAATATTTTTCTTTTACATTGTACCCTTTTTCTCAGTACGTACAGTATAGGGACAAAAATCATGTGTAAACCTCACAGTAGTTTAATAATTACACAATTCAGATACGCCACTTGTAATAGCAGTAATTAAGAAAGATGAACATAACTCTAAACCAATAGTTAATTGTTAGTTAAAAAAGCATATATCTTTTATACAGTATGTTCTGTTTCTTTCCTGTACTTTTGTCCCACTGATGCTGTCACACATAACTCCTTAAAACTCTTCCTGGGACACTCATAAACATTCCTACCCTTGAGATTGTCTCTATCCTGGGAAAAGGAGTTGCCATGGTGAAGAGAACATGAATGTTGGACCAGACCTTCTTGCCTTTTTTAAGGCTTTAATAAAGATCTCTCTCCTTTTTACTCCCTGTTGCAGCTCTTCTATAGCAAGACATTTCTCGATCTTTTTTGAAAGTGCAAGAATTCTCTTGGGTATTTATTATAACAGATATGAAATGTGTTTTTGTTTGTGTGGGTATGAAGGTCCATACTACAATAGTCTCTTTTTGATGCTGTGGAAGCAAAAGCTGTAAAAGATGCATTCTTTAATAAACGTGTATCTAAAGTAGAATAGAGTTAACACACACTGATTGTGTAAGCAAGCATACATTTGGGGATACGTGTGAAGAACTCCCTACAGTTAGTTGAGTCCCTTGGCAACCCCTTTGCCTCTTTTTTTGAAAGCTCTGGTGGGTCTGTGGTTGTCCTGGTAACTACCCCTCTGTCCCACACCCCCACTGAATTAGTGGGAACTAACCACCCCCTTCCCACACACACACACACACACTTTTTTCTAGGGACATAGCTGTTAGATAAGGATAGTACATTTGTTGCATCTAACACAAACCTGCAGACTGTGTAGGCCGAAATGTACAGAATTTATAGAAATTTCAGAAGTGTGCTTTGCCTCTGCCCTTTCATAACGCTCCATTTCATGTTGCTTTAGACATTCTTTTGTGGACTTGTTTGAGTGTTTATACAAGATCCTCTTAGATGGCCTTATATTCTCAAATACTTTGGTACATTGTGGAATTCTTGGTTGAGTCTATAATTTCCTCAGGGCCTGTCTGGCCTCAAACCATAATGCTTCCTTCATGCTGCACAGTTTGGATCTCTTTTTAGTCAAAGGCTGTTTTTAGTTTTATAAATAAACAGTTTTTGTCTCATTTGTCCACTGCTCATTATCCATAGTATTCGATTATGTCATCAAACATACCATAGTGCCATAGTGACTGGCATAAACTAAGGAAAATGCTTCTCTGCTGTTGCTGAGCTGCATGGAGAAAAACCATACTTACCTATACTATGAAGATAGAGTTAGAGACACCAGTTGGAGTGCTTTGTAATAATTTGTCATTGATAACCAGTTGAATTATATTTTTTAAAAAGCAGCACTGTCATCATCACACATTACATTGTTGATTTTTAGTAATGGAAGAATATGCACAATCATAAAAAATTAAGCTTTACAAGTTGTCCCACTTTACCTATATTCGCCCTTTACTTTGGATTATGATCCCATTAAATTCTTATGAAGAGATTAGGGAAGATAAGCTTAAAGGAATAGTTCACTCAATGTGAATTCTTTCATAATTTCCTCACCCTTTTTTCACCCATATACAGTGACTGGGGATTGTCAAGCTACAAAAACCATCATAAAAGCAGGAGCATAGCCAGGAACAAGGCTTTGGGTGTGCCACGGGTAAATAGAGTGCGCCACAATCAAGCACAATAATCAGAGTCCAAGCATGTCTGGACAACATGACCAACACAAACAAAGTTTAAAGAATCTTCTGGATGTTGTTCCTTATTGGTAGCAAATTCTGACTTTATTCATTGCAATTGCAAAACCTTGAAGTATTCAGCTATGGTGCTCCCTGGCATCGGAAATTGAGGAAGTGTCGAGTGAAATTTTGCAATACGTTGAACACATAGGCCTACAGGTAAATTAGTCACTTGGACTATGGACTATAAAATTATTAATACAAAAATTCAGGTAAAGCATTCCTAACAATGTTTAAGATTTTTCTGGATATAGTTTGTCTAGTGCAGGGGTCGGGATTTTTTTTTTTTTTTAATTAAATGTTAGAGGAGCTAACATATAGTTTGTTGCCTAGCCCTCAACTCTCACCTGAGATCATGCTACGCCTACATCCTATGTCATACTTAGAGGTCACTCTTCAGCCAGAACTCGACTTGTGTACGGCCATTACTGGAAGCCAGTGATTCTAGTTTATAAAGTTATAAATGTATGTATTTATAACTAATTATAATATATATTTATTTAGAGCCGTGTGGATAATTTTTTAGGGCTTCAAAATCTAGGGTACTATTCACTCTCATTATAAAGCTTGGAAGATAACTATACCTGATTGTGTTTGGATGAAATAAGAAAGTCATACACCTAGGGTATACATTTTTACATTATACATACATTTTTGGGTGAACTAAGCCTTTAAATGCCTTTAGTTGTTTTTCCTAATTATATATCAATATCACTGAAATGTTAAAATGACTATTTGTTGGTATTTGTGAATATATTTGATCAATAGCTGAGTGTGTTCATGATAGTTGTTTGGTATATCTCTCTTATGATAAGGAGACATGGGAGTTAATCTTTAAAGATTAGACAGTGATGAGCTATTTTGGCACCAAAGACATTTATTCGTAAATCTCTATAATATGTGATATGTGATATGTGTAGAGTAGGGTACCGTTCACATTTTAACCGGTACCAGTAATGTAATATTAAAACAGTAATGTATACTGTAATATTTACCTGTAAATAGTAGGCTACTAGCTACTTAAATAAATAAAAAACTTTTTTTTTTTTTTTTTTTTTTTCACTTTTATGAAATGTTTTGTTTTCCACAAATTCTGTGTTGTGTATTTTCTGGTAATCAAATTAAGACATAAAAAATCAATTAAATGGATCATATGAAATTAAACAACTTTTTGTCAAACAACATGCTGCCCAGCTGAAAAGAATTTTTAATTATTTAAAAAATAAATAAAGTTTTGATAGTTTATTAATATTAGTGTTGATATTGCTGAAAACAGCGCGTGTATGTGTGGTAAATGAAACTGTGCGTCTGCGCCATTAATTCACACTGAGACACGCAGAACATGCAGGATTTGTGTTTAAATAGTATTACTCTCGTGCCAGATGCGTTCTCAGGGACTGAAATTTGGCACTGATTGATGTAATGTGCTTATTGATTTAATGTACTGATTGATTTAACTTTTAATCCCTTAAAAGTACAGAGTTCGGTACCCAACCCTAGATATATGCAAAACCAATCAATTTTTTTTGTGGCTGTTTTGAGTGTTGTTCTCACTTCATTCTCAAATCTGACCCAATTATTCAATATGATTTACAAACGGTTTATTGTCTTGTCACGTTGAACCATTTGTCCTATGAGGGATGCCCCAACTCTTTTGTCCTTGTCCCCACATTTTAATGTTCATTCATCTCTATAATGAGTGTGCTTTTTGTCTATTGTGTTGTGGGTTGTTGTTGTGCTTTATCCTCTTCCTCTTCCCATGATCTCCCCTCTTCTGAACCTCTCCAAATCTGAGGTGTGTACAACTGTTGTAAATTCTTGACCTTTTGATAAAAGTTTAGTTTCTATCTCAGACCACATAATTCCCCTTTCTGCCATTTATGACCGCTGGATATCCTAAAATGTAGTGAAACAATATACAGTCTGTTACATAGTTGTGCACAACAACATGACAAAATATCTGTCCAGTGCGATTCTGTTCACTGGTTCACCAAATATGCAGTTGTGAGTCTTGAAGATTTAAAAGGTTAGTTCACCCAAAAATGATTTTTTAAAAATTAATTACTCACCCTCATGTCGTTCCAAACGTTCGTAAGACTTTCGTTCATCTTTGAAACACAAATTAAGATATTTTAAATGAAATCTGAGAGATTTCTGTCCCTCCATTGACAGTCCATGCAAGTGCCACTTTGTTGCTTCTAATTGGTCATAAAGAGATTGTAAAAAGAATCCATATGAATTGAGTGATTTAGTCCAAAAATATTCTGAAGAGACTCGATCGCTTTATATAATGAATGTATTGAATTTAGGCTTTTATTCTCATATGATCTCCTGAGTGGACTTCTGTGGGTTCTGACCTTGTACGTACTGGTAATCATATACTTTGTTCACAGCATCATACCGGTGACTACTGGTAGTGTTACAAATTCTCATACTGGAAAATTGCCAGAATTGATTTACCACTATATTTTCACACATGATATCTTAACCATAGTTTATCAATTTATCAGTAAAGGCTGTGTGAAAGGGGTTATTGTCTTATCAGGCTTTCAGTTGGGCTAAATTTAGCTTTACATCCATGCCCTGTTTTCATAGACAATTAAGCTTATTCCCAGACTAAAATGAATGTTTGAGCTGTCCTATCTGGAAGTAACTTAAAAATATATCAGTGCCAAAACTGCCAATGTTTTGTCTCAAGACACACCAGCAAGTCACGTTTAAAATAGCTACTTAAATGTCCTAATTCAACTAAGGCCTAATCCTGGCTTAATCTAAGCCTTGTCTGTGAAACCAGGCCCCAAGCTTGTAAAAGGAGACTATCAGTTTGAATAAATAATTTGCAGGATTTAAGTTAGCAAAGCTTGTGGATAGAGTTCAACATAATCAAAGTTTCCCCAAAACTGGAGTTATGTCTCTGTGGAGAGACTTGAATAATTTTGATTTAATCCTATATGATCTGTGAAATGCAAAAGTGGAGTCTTGAACAATATTTATGCTCTCTTTTCTGTACACACACAGTGACCATGTCTGTAAAGCTCCAAAATGCTTCATAAAAGTAGTCCATAAAACCTGTGCATTACAAGTTTAACTTCCAAGTCTTCTAAAGCCTTACAACAGTTTTGTTTATAGTTTTGACATGGACATGTTTATTTATATGTAATATAAATAAATATAATGTAATATAATATAATGATATAACATCATTAGGCAGAGATTGGGTGTTTCAGGTTCAAAGGTGCATGCATGGTCTGGCTTTTGTCTATGTTAATATTTAGCTAGTCAAGGAGCACTTTGTGTGTGTGTGTGTGTAATTTGTACTCAGAAGTGAGCTAAACTAGCTAGAAAAAGTGAGATAGAACTTAAGCATTTCTGCTTAAGATGTGGGCTAGGGTTCGATTAGTATTTATAACCAGCTGTATATAAAAACAATAGAAGTCTATGGAATGTCCCTATTTAGATAACCATGTGTGTGAAGTGTCTTCTACTTTTCCACCCCATCTGTGAGATGTAAGTAAAGCGTATATAGGCCTACATACATTTCTGTTAATGTAATGCCGAAAGTGACAATAGTTCAGGATTTTTATAGCCAATATTATTACCAATTTCTTGACCGGCCTTCTTCAGATGACACTATATTATTTAAGCTTGTAAAGTTTTTGAGCTTTTATTTAAGCTTCAGGAACCCTGTCATAACAGGTTATAGGGAAAATCTCTGCTTACTGCCTCAGTTAACTGAATAACATAGCTAGTTATTTTGACTAAAATAATGTAGGCTTAGTAAACATTAGGATGCTTACACAAAACATTATCTGTATTAGGATACATTTGTATTTAATTTTAACAGTTTATTAATCCAAACATTTAATGAATTGATTAAATAAATAAAAATAAAAACATTTTTAAATCTGAAATTGCTGTAACCACACCTAAACTCTTAATGAAGTCTTAAAGTAGTTGTTTTTAGGGTTTAGGACAGGCATCAATGTTATTGGACTGAGGTTTTGGTTGAAGGACTTGTGTATATGTAACCCTAGAGGCCTGTCGGGCAAGTGTGTGCATGTTTATAGCCAGAGGAACAAATCATTTGTGTGTTTGAATCACTTTTGGTATTAGATGACTGGGCTGTTCTCTTTCCGCATTGTGTTCTTTGTCTCCTTAGAGTGAAAATGAAAACCTATATGGAATTTATTTACTTTGCTACTACATTTTAATACCTCTTATAACAAGAGATAGTTTCAGTCCTCAAATTTGATTCGCCAAGCCTTAAAGTAGCCAAGAGTGCTGATATCCACTCCAACAGCACTGGGACTTTTCACTGTTTGTATCACTCCGACACACTTTCAGTATGTGTATTAGTGCAGATGTCTTGCGGTTGATCATGCATTGATTTTCTTCTGAACTATTTCCATTGGTGGAGCAAAAACACAAGTAACTTAGGGTGTATATATATATATATATTTATATGAGATCAGCAAATTAAAAGATCTCTGATCCAATCATTAGAAGCGATTATCGGCCGATATCTATCGGTAGCTGATCAATCGGAGCAGTGAGCAGCCCTATTTTGAATATGTCACATTTTGGAACAAAAATTTAATGTTGACTTTTAAGGAATGTTCAGCTGACAGGAAGGGATATAACTATTATAGTTGTCCTCAAATTATCTCTGAAGAGTCTAGCTGATATTTCCTTAAGATACCCTTTTCTCAGGTTTAGACATGTTGTGTTTAGGCTACTCTTTCCTCAGACAGTGAATGAACAGTCCATGAGGATTCATTCAGCACAGTAATGCTCTATTCAGTTGCACATTGAATTGAGTCTTCAAAGACTTTTATTCATGCAAACTAGAGGCTGCTGTGCCACTATTTGAATAAGGTACTGCAGGTTTATTATTGTGGCATCATATTTTTTTTATATCCACCTGCCACTTAATGTCAAATGTTTGTTTAATGGATCAGATCAGCTAAAACTGCCCCACACATTTCTAATCTTTGAAGCAATAATTAAACTGTGTTTGTTGGAGGTATACACCTTTAATGCATCTTTAGTTAAAGGAATAGTTATAGTTTACAAAGTCCCTGCCCAGAAGTTCCCTTTTTGTAGCAAAATATTTAAGTAAATGCTGCTTTTCTTAACTACATGTTATGTTGGAATTAGTCTAAATGGTGTTTACTCATCTAAAGCCTGAGATGAAGAGGATTGTGGGTTAAATATAAATTCCATGCGAATTTGAAGTCTGAATTTCAAAGGAATTGTAAATTAATTTAATTTAATATAAAGAATACCATTATATTAGTTGTTGCATATAGTCTCTTTTATAACTGACATATAATAGACCTATACAATTTTTAACTAAATATATAAAATTTTATTATATTTTAATTATCTTCTAATTGCTTTGTCATTTTACACTAGGCAATTTACAGATCTGTTTGTGATTAGATAAACCGTACATGCTTGACAGATAAATTGTGCTGTTTCTTTTGTATTTCTGCAATTCACTTTTTCACTATTCACTTTGTAGTGAATGTCACAGAAAATGAGTGAGCAGATTAAATTTGATTGGTCAGCCTGTTGCAGAAATGTAGCAAGAGCCAAGTATTACCAGTCACTCTTGGTTGTGACATTTTGTAATTATTCCACATTTTTAAACCTCCTGAACATGCTCCTACCAAATGCATACACTTCTTTTTAAAGTACTGTAAATGTTCATGTTTTTGTCATTTTTAAACAAAATTCTGTCTTTTTATGTGTATCCTAGGTTTAGCTGATGGGGACGTATGTTTGATTGTGTTTTCTGTATGCATGTCGAACCTGCAGATCAAATCCTGGTAAGAACTTTTATCAACTGTTTCTCTTTTTTTCTCTCTCTCACATATCATACCATGCCATTTTTTATGTAATATTTCAGTATTTATTATAAACAATGTTTGTGCATGTCATTATTATTATTTTAATTAATTTGTTGTAATCTTTAATCAAAATAACTTCCCTTCCCTTGACATCTTTTTTCTTCTCTGACTCGGGTTGGGTATCATTTGAATTTTATCATTTCTGATTCCGCTTATCGATTCCAATTCTTATTGACTCATTTCAATAAGGTAAAAAAAAGTAAAACATTCAGATATCAAACATATTTATTCTGTCTTTTTACAAAACATTCTGTTACAGCTGAATACCATGAATAAAAATCAGCAGCCTACCGGACACTTACACAAGGAAATTTTGCCTATGTTTTTAACAAAAATACCACAGCAAAAACAACTAGATTTTACTAATATAAATTTCAAACATTATTAAAGACTAGTAAACAGTCAGTAATAAAATAAGAACAAATTAGCAATAGCACAAATAAATACTACTGAACAAATTTCAGGTACAGAAATTGAAATCAAATGTAAACAACTGTAAAAGAGCGCTGCATAGTTTTCTTTTTATTAAAAAAATTGAAAAAGTTATTCAGTCAAGATCAGTGAGTGATTTTCTTTGTCTTTTGTTCTTTGTTTTAAGATTTATGACAGACAGCAGCAGGTATATTATGCTGCTGTCACTTTAAGACCTAATGCATCGATTTAATATTCCGATACACGTTTTCTTTCTCAACTGTTTACGTTCACTTAAGACAAAACCGTCTGTGTTTATGGGAATATTTTTTCATAATTGTTTTGTGTATTTGTCCGTTCAAGTGTTAGAAAACGCAAGTATTCGCACACTATATATGAGTGGCGGTGTTTGCGCTTTGGATGTATGTGCAGCACAGAAAGCAGCGTGTGAGTGCCGAATTAAGTTCTCGTCTTGTTAATCATCTTGCTCTTGAATGGGAATCGATAAGCGGAATCGAAATGTGCATTTTATCAAATCCTCAGTTCTTGGAAATTGGGAACAAAATGGATCCGGTTCTCAATGCCCAACCCTACTGATGTCGTATTAACCTGTCATTATATGAGATCACAACAATTGCAAACGACAACAATCCAATGATCAAACAATCCAACAAAATCAAGTCCCATTTTGTTCTTGTTCGAGATGTCGTTTCACTCGTATATACATCATTGAGAAGAAGATACCAATAACTTCCATTTCATGATGACATTAAGCTGTTTAAAGGATCCTTGTATATCTCTAGGTTTTTTTGAAAGATTGGGATTGTTATAATGTAATTTTCATGTCATCTTTTTTTTAATCAAATTTTTTTATTGATGATTTTTTTAAAACTTTTTTTCTCTCATCCTCTCTCTCTTTCTTTGTCCTCAGAATAGTTGACATGCCACCTGGGATGGTGTGTGTGTTCTCTTCTCTTTTCTCCATACTATGTAGCTGCGTGGTCACTCAGAGCTCTGCTTCTTCCAGCCATCACCCCACTTTCTTGCGCAATGACACCTACTTTGAGCACCTAGCTTTGCATCCTGACCCTACATTGGGTCGGGTCTATTTAGGCGCCCGTGATCGGCTTTACCAGCTTTCGTCCGAACTTCAGCTTGAGGCAGAGGAAGAGACAGGACCTGTGATAGACAGCCGTGACTGCCTGCCACCAATTAGTGAATCAAACTGCCCACAGGCAAAATGGACCAATAACCACAACAAGCTACTACTTGTGGATCCTTACAATCAGGAGCTCATCAGTTGTGGAAGTGTTTATCAAGGAATATGTCAGAAACGAAGTTTGGATGCAGTGGGGAAAGTGCTTTTCTCTGCAGAGAGGCCTGTGGATACGCAATACGTTGCGGCTAATGACCCCAATGTCTCTACTGTAGGGCTTGTGGCACTCACAAGAGGGCGTGGGAAACAACAGCCAGTGCTGTTTGTGGGACGTGGTTATACCAACAGCCAACCTCCAATATCTACCCGAAACTTAGTTACGGAGCCTGTTTTCTCATATGAAGAAACTTCAAAGTTAGCGGTGGCTGGGAGGCTTTCTGAGTATGACCACCATTTTGTAACATCATTTACCCATCGCTCGTATGTCTACTTCATGTTCTATCGGAGAGACTTAAAATCGCAGTCGAGAGAATATCGCACATATGTTTCTCGTATGTGTTTGGATGATGTTGCGTATTATTCATACGTAGAAGTTCCGTTAAGTTGCCGTTCAGCTAGAGGAAAGAATTATAACCTCCTACAAGCTCTACATGTAGGCCTGCCAAAGTTAGGTAAGACTATGGGAATAAAAAGCATAGCTGCTTCAGAACAAGAGGTCCTTTTGGGGGTGTTTTCGAGCCAATTCGCCTCCTCCAGTCGACCCAATGAAGAGTCTGCAGTATGTGTGTTTTCACTTGAGGAAGTGGATAAGCGTATCGATGCTACAAGAGATCTGTGCTACACTGAAATGGGCCGTGCAGATGGACATGAGGCTGCATACATTGAGTATGAAGTCAAATCAAACTGTGCCAATCTTCCAGCGGTGAGTTTGAAAACAGGAAACCAGTAAGTTTATGCCTCAGGAAACAGGTGTGAATAGCTTCTAAGATCCACTCGGACAAACTTAAAAGTATTTTTTTAGAGCTACTGTAGACCAAAAAAATTGGCCATAAACATAAAACACTGTAAAGCCTAACGTATTAAAACAATTCAGACAACCTGTAGTTCTTGACAAAATAGTTATTGTAGGTCATGGATAATTAATAAAAAAAATCTAAAAGTCTGCCTTTTTGTTGTTGTTGAGTATCATATTTTGATACATCAGGCTTTTATGGCCCATATAGCATGATATAGTGAGAGAATATGGAGCTCACACTTGGAGGAGGAAAAAACACCTCAATTTTATTCAGAAGCCCAAAAGTGCAGTTGCTGTTATTTACATGGCCAAAAGTAAGATGAAATTCTGATAGCTTGTAATGTACAACCAAGATTTTTATAACAGTTTAGCAGACTACTTGCATAAAATGCATATAAATATCTGTAAAATATCTTAAAATTAGTGCCCCTACCCTCCCCAATATCAATTTTTCAGACAAAACATTTTACTACGAGGTGCTGTGTCTTGCCTGACCACTTGTGATACACTAAAATGAAACTAAATACCATGTATAAACGCTTAAAGTTATCTGGTGAAAAATAGCCTGGATGTTAAATGGTTAGTTCACCCAAAAATGAAAATTAGCCCATGATTTACTCACCCTGAAGCCATCCTAGGTGTATATGACATTCTTCTTTCAGACGAATACAATCGAGTTTTATTAAAAAATGTCCTGGCTCTTCCAAGCTTTATAATGGGAGTGAATGGCTGTATGTCTTTGGAAGCGCATCCATTCATGATTAAAGTGGTCCACGCGGCTCAGGGGGTTAATAAAGGCCATCTGAAATGAAGTGAAGTGATGCGTTCGTGTAAGAAAAATAATCCATATTTAATACTTTATTGACTAAAATAACCAGCTTCCAGCCCTGTTTGTTTGAACCGCGAGAGGTGTCAATTGCTGTCATTACGTTGTGGCACCATTCTATGACATCACATTCCACCACCCCAGTTGTGTGGCCATATATAAATATTTTAAACTGGTCTATAGGAAGTTTAAGGGGGTATAACAGTTGTTTACTTGCACACTACAATTTAAAAGTTTAAAATATAGAAAAAAATAAATAATATTGTGAAATTGTCACAATTTAAATCAGTTTTCTGTTTTAATATATTTAAATATACAATATAAAATATTGTGGTGGCAAAGATACATTTTAAGCAGTCATTAATCAATCTTCAGTTTTACATAAAGAAATCATTCTAATGTTGATTTGGTTCTCAGGAAACCTTTTTTTTTTTTTTTATGTGGAAAAGTGTGGAGACTGTGATTAGTGTCTTTTCTTCAGGATTCTCCGAAGAACAAAGTTTGAAGAACAACGTTTTTAAAAAAAAAATAGAACTCTTTGAATTATAATTGTCTCTACTGACATTTTTGATCAATTTAATGCATTCTTGTTAAATAAAATGATCAATTTCTTAAAAAAAACAAAAAACTTTTAGATTTAAAAAGTAACAAATGGTCTGTACTTGTCTTATACCACTGCAGCAAGTTTCAAAACTTTGTTTTTATGCTGAATTTATACCTTAAAATGTATTTGACAAGAAACATTGGTCTGTAACTCTAACACTTTGTTTTATTTTTTTTTACTTGTTGACTTTTATCTCCCTACAGAACACTTTGGATGCTTACCCATGTGGCTCTGATCATACCCCTAGTCCAATGGCAAGCCGGGTGCTTGTGGAAGCTGAGCCTATATTTGACAGCCCAACTGTCCGGCTCACTGCTGTGGCTGTGAGTGTAAGGGAGGAACATACTATTGCCTTTCTAGGAGACTCCCAAGGAAACTTACATAAGGTATTACAAAGTTAGTGTTTTCCCCATCTTTTCTAATAATTTTATTTTATGCAATTCTTCAATTTATTCTTTCGTCTTCGCTGAGGCAGAAGTGTTTCAGAAAATGATGTTGGATTTGCACTTGGCTGGATATTTTGGAGGTTTTGCAGAATTCCAGGATAATTTAAAACTCATGAAGATATGAGATTCATTTTTAATGTTATGAAGATAAGCTGTGGTGTGGTTACAAGCACATTTATTTGCCTCTTACAGCATTGTCCTTTTTTGTAAAATCTTTTTGTAAATCTTATCTAAACAGATTGATCTTATTTAAATCATGTTACAATTTTGAAGAGATGGTGCTTAATGCATCATTAAAAATGGAAAGCACAAGTGGATTTGATTTTATTAACATATAAAATGCTGACTACTGTTTCAGCCTCAGGTTGTACCCATTTTCTCTTTAATTTCTAACATGGATGAAGTTCCTCATTATGTGATGCGTGTTCTTCATTGCATAACAACCACTATTTCAGCCGCTATTATGCCAACAGGATCCTTGTGTGGGATTTTGTTTACGTTGTTATAATATTACTTTTTTTTATTACAGCCTATGTGGAACCAAAGAGAGTTTAGATTTATTTCTTCGTATCTTAATAAATAGTTCTCAAAAAGACAATTTTATAAGTAACACTAATTTTCACTGCAGCAGATCTACTTCAAAATGTGATAAATGACATTCAGTGTGATAGAGCGGTTTCTACTAGATCTTTGTATTATTTTAATGAAGTGGCAATAATTTGAGGAGTAGTTTCAGGAATAACTGGTTTGCTCTATATATTCTGTCATGGTATGTTGTACTGTATGTATTTGCTTGATGTTTTATCCCTACAAGAATAAAGCAGCAGAGGATCTTCTCTACTAGGTAGAGTTGTACCTTTTGTTACAGTCATTTAGCTGCAATGGGAAATTTGGAAAACAGTGTGGTGGCTAATTTCATTCATGTCTAGTCTGGATGTAACCCTACGAAATCTAGAGATTGGGCCTTGTGAAGTTTTGATTTAATTTTAGAACATTTTTATTTCCTCCTCAGTTTTGGTCAGAAGGTGTGTGTTTTTTTTCCAGGTGTTTCTTGGCCCAAACGGTGAGGTGGAAGAATATGCAGTCATTTCAATTCAGCCAAATTCACCAATAAGCAGAGAGCTCAGGCTTGACTATCAAGAGAAGCATCTATACGTCTTGACAAGTAACATGGTAACTATCACATTATTGAAGTGGAATTGACAGTGTCAGTGTTGTTAAGTAGTTCTTGTCGGTAATTGATAATTAATGTAAAAAAAAAAAAAAGAACAAAAACCTTATATTAAAGGGATAGGCCACCCAAAAATGAAAATGATGTCATATTTATTAATTTTTTTTAAATCTGTATTACTTTCTCCTGTGTAACACAGAGGATATTTTAAAGAATGTTGGTAACCAACCAAACAGTTTTGGTTTCCATTAATTTCCACTTTATATCGAAACATATAATGGAAGACAATGTGAACCAAAACTGTTTTAAGAGAAACGAGTCAGGCTCACATAGTACTGAAATTAAATGTATTCTTCAACCATGTAGACAGACAAAACTGACTGACCAATGAGAAGTTGCTGATGTGAAGTTGCTTTAATTGGCACACCCCTAAAAAAAAAAAAAAAAAACCTGAATGAAGAACTTAATGTTAAATATCCCAACTGTTTCATTGCATAAACAGATTATCGTGTTTACTGATCATATCAGATTACTGATAAACACGAATGTGCATATGAGTAATTTGAATGACATAAACGTGTGCTGCTTCTCTGATCAGAAATAGCTAATTAGGTAATACATTAAAACATGTATGTATATATTCTTCTGCTGTTTTATTTTGACATTGTTTTGTTTTTTTACTTCGCTCACACAGCTAGAGAAGAGGCCTGTAGCAGAGTGTGAAAAGCATTTGGATTGTCAGTCCTGTTTGTTGGCTCATGATCCATATTGTGGCTGGTGTGTTCTTGAGGGGAAGTAAGTTCCTATTTGAAAACAACCTCATATTCAGAATGGTTTATTTTGAATAGTTGAACATTGTGTCTTTGTGCATCAGGTGTGGCCTGCGTAATGAGTGTGTGCGTGGGGATCAGAAAGATCAGTGGCTTTGGAGCTTTGACATGGAGCAACAATGCCTGAGCGTCGAGTTTCTCAATCCATCCAACATCAGCCGAGAGGAGAGAAGAAATGTGTGTTTCACATATTAACACATTTACTTTTTTTTTTTTAAATAATCCAGCTCAAAAAGTTTATTCAGTACCACACACTGCCTCACAATAAAATACAAGATACATTTATTTGTTTAAGCTTGATTCACTACAGTGACAATTATTAAGCACAGACACAACCAAAATCACTCCTCCCCCTTTTTCTTAAAAGTATAATTTTAATCCTTACAGATCCCAATCAAATTCTATCTGTCTCTCTTTATTTTTTCTCCTTTTAGATATCTTTATACATCCCTAGTCTTCCCAGTCTGGAGCGAGGAGAGTTTTACTCTTGTGTCTTCCACGACAGGCCAAGTTTGGCTGTTGTAACAGAGACTGGTGTCACCTGCTCTTCTCCACACATATATACATTGCCATCTGTGCCACCAGGTCAAGGTGAGGGTATTGCCAGATAAATAGTCAGGTCTCTTATGTATTTATAACACTTTTATTTTGACACAGGAGGCCTGGCCAGTAAAACATAATAATAGAAACAAACATAGTTTTTCATGAGCCATTAAAAAAAGTGTCCTCCTTTTGACACATAAACACTTGATTCGGTACTCAGTTTTGAGCATGCCAGTGTAACCAGTCTGAAAAAGGAGCACTTTTTGACAGATGGTAGAAGTTTTTAGATGGATTACATAGACCTTAGTCAGGTTAAGACGCCATGTTGAATTTAACACCAATCAAAACGAATCTGTGAGGGGTCATAGATGATTTAATTTTCACAACTTTCAAAACTGTTTAATGGAGTTTTTTTTTTCCAGAAAGACGTTTTGTCAGCTTGACAATCGGTATGTTATTAAACAACAGGGCAATCAGTTGTACGCAGTGTACTTCTGTCCCTCACAACCTTGTTTTCAAATTCCTGTCAAAAATTAAATATGGTGCTTCTCTGATTAAGGTCTATTGTCCTAGCTTCCAAAATATGTTTAGGAATTGTTCACCCTAAAATGAAAATTAAGTCATCATTTACTTACCCTGGTGTTGTTCTAATGCAGTATCACGTTCTCTCTTTTTCGGACCACAAAAGGAGAATTTTTATAACTGTCCTGCTCGCTCATCCATAATGGCAGTGAATAGTAACCAGCATCAAGCTTTTAAATAAAAGTAACACAGAATGGTCCCATGTTAAACGTGTTATATATTCCAGGTGTTCTGGGGGTATACGATAGGGTTTGGTGAAAAACAAACCAAAATATATTATTTAACGAAAATCTTGACCTTGGCTATTAGTCTTCTGTTCTTGACTGCGCGTTCATGAGACTATCAGTGCCGCAGTTCACTCTGACTTGCCCAGAAAAAGCACACAAATTGTGAGAAGTCAAGATTAATAAAACTCCGTTTTTGCCATGAAGATAGTCTCAGATGCTGACATGGCATTAAAAAGCTATACTACTACTCAAGATTAATAAAAAGAAAAAAAGGCTTACGGCATCAGAACAACACTAGGGTGAATAAATGATGACTTCCCATCTATCTATCTGCGAAGATATGACGATGACTATCCCCTGCGAAGGTCTCATCGACATGACAAAACCGTTTTTACGTTTTTAACGTTTACACAGAGATGATAACAGTATCACTTTCAAAACTCTTTGAAACCTACTTCAAAATTTGCATTCTCAGGCCACCAAAATGCCGTTGTTGTGTAAATGAACAGCCAGAACGCATTAAAAGTTTTCTGTTTTTAGTTGAAACGGTGTTGTATAAGCGGCCCCTGAGGTTAATACCGGTAGCTAATGATTTTTACAACGGAAATGAATCAATTAATAACTTACTTGAACTAGACAATTACTTTCTACTAGAGCTTCTGCACAGCCAAAACAATCTTTGTTGCATTAATTTCCTATTATCACTGTAAAGCTGCTTTGAAACAATCTGTATTGTAAAAAGCGCTATATAAATCTAGGTGACTTGGCTTGACTTAATTTTCATTTTAGGGTGAACTATCCCTTTAAAGGTTTTAAATTCTGTCATTTACTTACACTCATGTTGTTTCAAACCTGTATGCATTTCTTACTTTTTGCTTCGCAAAAGATTTTGAAAATGTTTTTTGTTTTGTTTTAGACCCCAATGTCTTCCTTCATGTTCCGCAGAAAAATAAGTCATACCGATATGGAACAACTTTAATGTCACTTTTCCTATCTCACAAACCCCCAGCTGAAATCAATCAATGCTTCACATCTGCTAGATGAAATCCAAGCAAGTTTAAACCTAGCTTTTGTATTTGTGTCTACAAAGAGCAAGCAGTGAGACACAAACGATAACATGAAAGTGACAAGCAAAAACAGTGATGGATCTGTAAAAGTCATGAATGAACATGAACTCTACTTGCTAAAATCAGATTTTTTCCTCTGAATCAGATTTTTTTACAGTCACTCTGTCTCTGCGGTTCCATGATGTTGTTGTGACTTCTCATGGATTCACCTTTTATGATTGCACAGCAGTAAAACAGCTTGCAGGAAGCATGCCGTGAGTTGCAAACACACACATATTTTGGGCACAAACAAACAGAATTCTACCCTTGTCGAAGACTCTAAGCATCATTGTAAAATCCACTGTTGCACATTCCCTAAGTTTTAAGTTGTTTTAATCATACTAAGAGTTTATGTCTTTGTTTGATTAAATACTCTACCTGCAGTTAATGATTTTGGATCCAATTAATCCTTCCTTCCTTCCTTCCTTCCTTCCTTCCTTCCTTCCTTCCTTCCTTCCTTCCTTCCTTCCTTCCTTCCTTCCTTCCTTCCTTCCTTCCTTCCTTCCTTCCTTCCTTCCTTCCTTCCTTCCTTCCTTCCTTCCTTCCTTCCTTCCTTCCTTCCTTCCTTCCTTCCTTCCTTCCTTCCTTCCTTCCTTCCTTCCTTCCTTCCTTCCTTCCTTCCTTCCTTCCTTCCTTCCTTCCTTCCTTCCTTCCTTCCTTCCTTTCACAGCTGCCATGGTTGTGTGCAGAGTCACTGGGGATGCAATTGGTGCGTGAAGCAACATATGTGTACCCACAAGGCTGTGTGCGATGAGGGACTGATAATCTATAACGAACATGTAAGTCATTACATCACCAGCCGTACTTTCTCTCTGTGTTGTATGGTGAAAATGACATGTCTCAAACTTGAAAACACTGTTTCCTACAGCATTCTGTTAACCCCCTCTCCCAAATAATTGGTAAACAAAATACATTTGACCAATTCATTAAAAGAACCAGGAGGCAGATTCAAATTATTCTTAACATCCATTTTTCAGTATTTATCTCATATTTTCTTATTTTCAGAATTTAAAAAAAGAGGATATTTTGTATTCCTCAAATACAATACTTTTTCAAAATGTTCTTATCTTAATTCTACTTGCACATTTTACATCATGACGTGCTTGTTATCTCAAATTGGGTTCATAGATGGACAAATATATTATATATAAATTTGTTGTGTTAGACACACATTCAACACATTCAGACTAAACCGCCTGTATTTAATTCTTATGAAAAGATATTCTGAAGGAACTATTTGAGAACTTAAGAATATATATTGTTTATTTAGAATATATATCTTCAGTAACTTTCTCTGTGAATCTGGCCCATAAGCCCAGAAGAGTCATTCATTTATGAATCTGACTACACTAGTCGAATTGTATTTCTGTTTTTGAGTGCAGCCAGCAAAGAAAATGCAATTATAGGAAAAACACAGCTTGAGATTTTAAAGCTATGTTTCATAAATAGCCTATAGAGTTCCTGTAGCTCAAACAGTTGAGCATGGCGCTAACAACACCAATGTCATGGGTCTATACCCTGGAAGAGCAAAAACTGAATAAAAAAAATTAAGTGTACCCTGAATGCAATGCTTTGGATAAAAGCATGCCAAATGCATTAGTTTAAAGTCCCTCTGTAGTCCATAATTTTATCCCTTAACTCATCTTTGATCACTAAAATGACATTTTTTTTTTTCCTGTGAAAATAATTTCTTCATGAAATTATCATTCTTAAATTAGCTTGAATTTGACTCTACACTCTTACTTCATTAAGTATACGTGGATCCATGAATATGAATATTAGTAATTTAAATCAGTTATGTATGTTTGAATCAGAAACTGATTCAGAAGAAGTGGAAGAGTTAATTATACAGGTTCGTCTACAAGTCGATGTATCAGAATGGTAATGCATTTTATGTATTGCTCTCTACGTCTGACACATAACGGGAATTACTATGATTAGTCTTTTGCTTGACTACGCTATCAAACAACTAATAATGTGTTGCTAATTTTGCACAAACCATCTCAGACAGCTGCCTTCTAAAAATCAGCATCTTTACAAACGCTTTGAACAACTTAGAACGTCATTGGTAAAGGCATATAGTACATCAAAATATACATATACACAATTCACCCACCATATTGCTAAATGTATGCGATTTGTCATATCAACAGAATAATACTTGATAATGAATTTGTACATGCTTTGTCTTAAAGCATATTAAAAACACCACATAGACATATAAACAACATTAAAACTTGAACCATTGGGAGTCTTTAAATTAATCAAAATCACAACTAAATCATTTTTTTGCTGTGTAAACATATGGTTACGTTATTATGGGTATGGATCTTGGATACCAAGATCATTTGTAATAGTTCCTTTAATAACCATCTATATGTACCTATTTATTCATTTATTTATTTTACTGTTGTGCCTCTCTTGGTTTTTCCTGCACTTCTCACTCTTAGTGGAAATCTCTCCCCACCCTACCTCCTGCAACCAAAGCCTCTAGAGCTGCATTCATGACCTTACCAGTCTCAACACACAAAGTCCCTGAAACCATGGCTCATACTAAAACTCAGACTACTGCCGCCTCAATAACTGAAACTATAACTTCTACACTGGAATCATTAACCTCTCCTGCACCTGTGAAACCAACACCATCAACTCAGATTTCTCCCACTTTCAAGCCATCTGCTGCGCCCACAAGTGCCTTTTTCCCCTCTTCCACAGCTGAGACCTTGGCTACCACATTACAGCCAGCTTCCACGCTCTCTCTGCTGGAGGAGATTCTCTCAGAAAAAGAGCTTCTTGTTACAGATATTGAATCAGTGGCTCTGGGGGAGACCGACACTGATGTGGTTACTCTTTCCAGTTTGGAAGCAGTTGTAAAAACGGAGTTGCCATCAGTCATTGAAGCTCCGGAGGAGCAAAGAATATCACTGCCATCGTCATCAGTTGAGACCGAGATAATCACGCTCACTGAATTGCCACCATTAATGGAGCCAATCACACATGATACTTCGCTCACCAGCACCCCTCACATTTCGACAGAAACGTTGAATTTGACAAATGAAACCCAAACAACAGTTTTACCTTCAAATCCAGAACCAGACGTGTCTGATTCAGAATCAAATGACTTTTTGGCTATATCTGAGAGGGTGTCACCTACCATGGCTTCAGAGAATAGGATTATCATCACTGACCGTGCGGAGGCTGATTTGGTTCCAGATGAAACCGAGGAGGTAGAACTGGTAGAAAACGACAACGCAACATTTTCTGCAGCTACGATCTTATCAGGGGATGGAGAATCAGACAGTGATCCCCCAGTATACCTCCATCTACAGAGTACAGACATGGATGCTGATTACCAGTATGACTCGGCAGATTTGCAGGTGAGTCCAAACATTTAGAATTGATACCAAGCAAGATTTATCTTTACAATTATAAGCAAAACGAAAAAACCTACCCTTCTTTCTTTAGTTTCTTCAGTTTGGTGAGGCTTTGTTTGGAATAATAAACTTCCTCTTTATACTCGCATATTACACTTTATGTAATATATGACAACAAACATCAAGAAGCATAATGCAATGTTTTTATACAGCTAATGAAACTGGAAATGGTGTCTCAGAAGTGTACCATAAACTATTTAAAAATGGCTATGCCCATAGTATGGATTGCAAAATATCAAATACCTTAAAATTAATGATTACAACAAGTATTAAATATTACATAATAGCTAATTATTTGTTTATTTATGGGTAAATTATTGCCATTTCTGTTAATAAAAGTTAAAAAGTTAAGTTCACTTTTTTTTTACACTATTGGTATACAAACTCCCTTCAACTCTTTCCCTTAACCTAACCTTGTTTTATTTTTAAAGCACTGTAATCCAACAAGATCAAAAAGAAAACATTTTATTGTACAGCAACAAAAACTTTTTTTGAAATGAGCTCTTTACACTGCCCATCTGCTCCACCATATCTCTATTTTTATACAAACATGAAAGTTTTAAATAAATATTAAACATGAAATTAAACAAGAAAATATGCTGATTCAGACGATACACACTCTGTCATTTAGTATGCATTAACAAATCAAATCATGACCAAGAAATACATGTTTATTCTTCTACCTTATGCTAGTACTTTATGCAGAATTTGTACACTGGGAACACTATATTTATAAAATACACCTTTTCCTACTTCCTCGTTTTCACTGGATGACATGATATTCACTGCCATATGTTCTGGTGTAACTGACCTTTTTTTATTTATTTAACAGGCTGATGAAGGCACATTTGTCAATTGGGGGGCATCAGCCTGCCCGTGTGTGGAGAAGATTCAAGGATCCTCTCTGCTTCCTGTCCTAACTCAGAGAAAAATCTCTCTGCTAGCCCGAAACTTGCATCTCTATCAGGTAAAAACAAACAAACACCCACTTCTTTCTTAAAAAATATACATCTGCATTTAAAAACATGTTTAAACACACACTTGTTCCTAGGACCAAGAGCTGGCGTATGAGTGTGTATTGGTGATCGAGGGGCAAACTGTGGTTGTTGATGCAGATGTGACGCTGAATGAGGCAAACCCTTTGCGGTTTGACATCACTTGTCATGCCCACCAGGTACAGCATCAACACAATTCAGAAAAATCTCTACTCTGCTATGGCTACCTGTTTTGTTGCATGCTCCGATGTGTGTCATTGCTGGGTTTCTCACTTAGGTTTTTTGTTGTCATGTATTTCTGTTCCCTTTTTTTTTTTCTGTTGTTCCCTCTCAGTGTTGATTCCGGTTTCCTTAGTTGCCTTAGTTACTGATTTGTTAATTGATTAGTCCCACCTGTTTCTCTTTGTCCTGTGTATTTATACCCTCTGTTTAGTTCAGTCTTTTGTCTGTTCTCGTCATTATTTACTGTAAGTTGGTATGCTCTAGTGATTTGTTTTAATTTATATTATTAATATAACTGCTGCAAATAGATCCTTGCCTCTCTTGGTTTAAACCAACCTGTCACTTCCCTACAATGCTGTCTAAAATAAAGGCAAATGCCAATAACAATTAAAGATACAACAACAACAACATGTAGCAGTTTTAAATGTATGCTTCTGTGAGAAAAGACTGCAGTTTGCAGATGATATTGATGCTATGTAAATTCTGCCCATCTGTTCTGTAGTATTCTTATGAAGAGCCAGTTGGAGAGTATAATGCCATGGTGTATGTAAAGAGAAAAGACACTTTTCATATTGACAGCACTGATCTTTATGGTGAGTATAATTCTTTTGATGCTCATGATGAGCTGTTTGTGCAAAATGCATGCATGTGAATAAGAAAGGACACCGTATTGAGTTATATGGTTTTATGTATCAGGACACACACATGTATGTGTATAATTTTTTTTTTTTTTTTTGCAATAGTCATAAGTTGAATGTACAACAGTGATTAATGTTCCTTTATATTAATGAATATAAATAAAGTATTTGTTAGATGTTTTTTTTTTTTTTTTTCAGTCAATGACGTGCGTTTAATAACTTGAATGGTTCAAAGAGGAAAATTACAAAGTAGTAATAGAACACCAGCATTCATGGAATGTTCCTTTTATTTTCTTGATAATGTCTCCTATTGTCCGTCTCCCCCTGCTCTGTTTAGTCATGCCTGTGGCCTGATAATCTGTTTTTGTTTGAAGGGTTGCTAAATAAAGCTGCACAATTCTTTGAAAATCCAGTTACTGAATCTCACTCATGTATTTGAATTTTACTCTGATCACTGTGATTCTGTGTGCTTTCTCTACTGCAGTGACGTTATATAACTGTACAGTTGGACACTCGGACTGTAGCCGTTGTCACACTGCAGATCAGAAGTACAGCTGTGTGTGGTGTGGGACCGGTTGCGTTTACAGAGGTTCCTGTTCTCAACACATCCAAATGACCTGTCCTGCTCCTCTGATTCATTTGGTTTGTTACATTTTCTCAAACTTGACTAAATGCAGCATCTTTGGAATATATATGTAGTTTGTAACTTCTAAGAAACTTTAATTGAAAGACAAGTATAAACAAAATAAATTTTGCTTTCGTATTACACTTGACCACTTGTAATCAGATCGACTGAAAAGCATCTGAATGCCAGGTGTAAATGGGGCCTTTTCTTTTCTCGGTTCTGTTATTCCCCTTCTACCTTCTACACACACACACATAGAGAGTAAGGGAGTGGAAGCTGTGTGTGTATGTCTGTAAAGAGGGTATGCACGTGACGTCACCGTCGGCTGGAGTGGCAGCATTGGTTTTCAGCATGAATGCCACGAAAAACATACAAAACACATCTAAAATGGGAACGAGCTTTGAGATTGACTGTACAAATAGATTTGACAAGAAATCTGAAGTATATTTTTACTGACTGCCGAAAGCTACAGAACAGAGAAGCAAATGGATCGCTGCAATTTATAGAAACAACTGGACTCCATGCAGCGAAACATCATTTTGTGTCAATATGTTGAATTTTGGGGTAAAATCATACCTTATATATTGTATTGATAACTCATCAATTAAATATTTACCATCTTATATTCTGCATAATTGGATATTTTTAAATAAACTATAAAAGTTTTAAGGCTGGACAATATGATGATATATATAACATTGGTATAAGTGAACACCCGGATTTAGACCTACCTATATTGTATTTATATAAAGCGTTCACAGGCAAATTAGCTTTATGTATGTCCCCGGCATCGAAATCAGGCACATATAAATGTCAGGAAACACTATTCCTGGTTGCATGTCAATTTCCATGGATCATTTGATCTTTGGTAAGTTGTAAGGAACACTATATTGAGTCCAGCCTTTAGTTTAGACCGAAATTCGTTTGTTTTACTCACACGCTCGATGGTGTTTTAAGCCCCCAATGGCTCCTTAGAGGCAGCTAACCCTACCCTCAACCTTAAACCTACCCATCCCCTCGCTGCCTGGAAGGCGCCGTTGGGGGCTTAAAACACCAAAGACCTACTCACACAGTTTCCCCTATTAAATCCTGTCACGCAGAAGGCTCTTTTGCCACTCAGTCCAGCTGAGGGGGCGTGTTCCAGCGGGAAAGTGATGTCAATGCATACCGTCTTTTATGACTTGCAATAGGTACATAATGCTGTGCCATTCAAAGACATACATCAATGATGAATAAATTGAACAGGTTAACTCTTTCCCCGCCATTGACAGAATTTACTGTCATTTATGAGACCACGCTTCCCCGCCATTGACGGAATTTACTGTCATTTATGAGACCACGCTTCCCCGCCATTGACGGAATTTTCCGACTTTCCTTATTTTCACTGTTATACGGTAGGGGGTGCTATTACGCATTTTCTGAAAGATTACAGAATCTCCAGATCAAATCACTGATAAAAAATGAAGCTCATTTCCATTATGACCAACGCAATCTACCAAGAGCAGTACAATTTAGCGCAGGGTAACAAAAAGCAGAGCCGATGAAAATCAGGTGTGGGTAATCTACAAACAATACAGGCGCAGTAAATTAAAAATACCATGGCTTGGCAAACAATATGTTCGGATAACATCTGGCATTCCAAATAAATGAACATGACTAGAAAAAATTCTCTCCCTTCTATTCTACCACACGGACTGCACTCTGTTCTCTGTGGTGCCTCCTCCTAGCAGCATTAAATAATGGCACAAATAGCAGTAAATTGACTTAGTAAATCATGTTGCATGGTTTATTTGAATACTCTCCTCCCATAAATGTTGCGTCTGAAAAGAAACTCCTACAAACGCATATGCAATAAGATCAGCCGCAAAAAATAAATGTCCATGCCTTTTCTAGCAAATTTTTACTGCGTCTTCAGTCATTCTTGACAGTAGTTTTTTAATGCCAAAAGAAGGGTTTCCGCTGGTGCAAGCTGTTTGTAAATCTGGCCCTATGAGCAATAATTAATGCATAATTATCAAAAGTAATCATTCATTTCAAATGACTTCTACAGTAGATATGTTTAAAAGCACTGTAAGTCAACTTGGATAAAAACCCTTCCAATTGTGTAAGTGTAAATGTAAATCTATTCCAACATATTAAAAAATCAATCCTTAAGCTGTTGGTTTTCTGTCCCTAGGTGGAGCCTTTGTCAGGGTTGGTGGAAGGAGGCATTACTTTAACCATTTCTGGGTCTAACTTGGGACAGAAAGCTCAGGATATCCTTCAGTCTGTGACTGTTGCTGCTGTTCCCTGCACTGTTATACCACATCTATATGAAATATCCACCAGGTAAACACCATAATGTATTTGCAGTTCACTTATTACACTGATTAAATAATATTTGGCCATATGTTTTTTTTCTTCCTTGTGTCTCACCCATTTGTGTTTTTTCTTACCCTCCATTCTTTAGAATTATATGTACAACTACAGCCAGTGGAGAGGAGAAGTCTGGTCACATCTTAGTGAAAGTCTCTGGTGGGGGCTTTGGCCTGTCAAGTCAAAAATTCAGCTACCAGGTTAACTTGCATTTTACTATTAACTAGCTATATTTTAAAAAAATTACTTCCATTTTTAATTTAAAAAAAAAACATATGACTTTGTCTTCCATTCTGGCCAATGTATATACAACTCAGTATAATGAAAGTAAAGTATTTAACAAAAAGCACCAAAGAATATCATAAAGAATAGCTTTGTGTGCGGAATAGATATGACGACTTATATTTCGGCCTGATTGTCTCAAACGTACCATATGGCTTTAGAGGATTTGGATAAATAGCACACGAGTTCTGTGGACTACTTTTATAAAAAAAGATTATAATACTTTTATTGTGTCCTTTTTGAAGCTTGAACACTCTAGTCCCCGTTCATTGTAATTGCATAGACAATAGTGACCAGTACATCTTTCAGAGTGTTTTATTTTATGTTTCATGGAAAAAGGAAAGTCAAACAGGTTTGGAACAAATGATGAGTAAATGATCTCTTTATATATAAAGAATAGTAATTTTGCACAGTTAAATCACTTGCCCCTGTGCATAAAAGATCAGACTTTTGAGCCAAAAGAAGTTTTGTGGGATAGAGACAACATATGTAAGGTTCAATTTCAGTGTGTATCCTATACATATTGTGCATTGATGCAGCTTAAATGGTTAACTCTAAGGTTTCACCACATTCTAAAACATTGTAAATGCCTAAAGTCATATCGTACATCCTCCCTCCCTCTGTTATCCCTCCATTTCTTGTTTGTCATCTGATTATTATGTGCATTGGAGCTTTGTTGTTATGTGAAGATGGTTGTTGTGGAATTGCTGTAGTTTTTTAGTTCTTGGATGCAGAATTTCCTCTGATTGTATCTCTCATCTCTCATCTTATCCCTTAAGGACCCTAAGCTGATAGAAATCTCTCCTCAGAAAGGGCCACGGGCAGGAGGAACAACTCTGACAATCACAGGCAGAAATCTTTTGACTGGTCGTGTTACTGATATCAGTGTCCTACTAGGGAATGTGCCCTGTTCATTGTAAGTGCTACGTATCACTGTGGAAAACCGTCTCCTGTAATTTGGTGTAATATGAGTATTGTCTGTGATTAGGAAGTTCTTTTATCCTCTTCTATCCCTCTGCAGAATATCAAGTGTTCAGGAGGACACTATAAAGTGTCTGACTGGTGCTAGTAATGGGACAGGAGAGCACAGGGTGACTGTGCGGTATGGAAACATTGAGCGACATCTTCATGCCAATGGCTACTACTATACCCCTGACCCCAACATCACACATGCCATGCCCTCTAAGAGCTTTATCAGGTGTGTGTTTAAGTTTTACCAGACTTAGTTCAACAAACTTTAATTTTTTTGTCTGGCTGACCCTAAAATGTGCCAAAAAAAAATCTTATAGACTTGTATTAAAGTTGGTCTGTGTCTAGGAGCTTTTATTTTAAAATGGGCTTTTTAAAAAAAGACTTTTGTATGCGATTTTTCTCTGCTCTTGTTAATCACTTAACATTTCTTCCTTACTGCAGCGGAGGGCGTGTAATTAAAGTTTTGGGACATAATTTGGATGTGGTACAGAAGCCTCGGATGCAAGTAATGGTGGTCCCTCCAGACTCCATTCCCCCCTGGAAGAAACGCAGGCGACGGAGAAAAACTAGGAATGTAACAGATGTGGAAGTGCAAGAAGCAGACTGTACAGAAAACACATACTGTTCATTCAAAAAGGTGATTTTCAGTTTAACCTTGCTTAATCTCAACCTTACTTAAACTACACACAACACAAACTGAAAGTTCAATAGCAGATCTATACTCGGTTTATAAACTGAACGCACAGATTACTAAATCGTTCCCTCATTTCCTGCCCACAGATTAATAACCCATGCCTTCAATTAAAAAAAATAAAATTGGGGGGAATTTTATTGTTTGGCTTTTTTAATTTATCTCAAGATTTTTCCAAATAAAACACTTAACATTCACCAGATTGGTCCAAAAAAGGTTAATTATTAAAGGAGCATCTGCAAATGACTAATAACTAGTAAACATAAATTTAAAGTACATTAATACAATTCACAAATTTGTAGCCCCTTCTCGAAATCTCTCCCCACTGCTTCATTCAAGGCATCAACTCAAGGTGTAAACAAACTGGTTGACATTAGATTATTCATAAATACATTATGAGCTGTTCATTTTGTATTAAGAACCATGTAGTTACAATATGATTTCACATCTGATATATGACTATGGTGAGTGCATTGGTTGGCGATTGGTGTTTTCTAATCTTATTTTGTTGACTGTTACAAAATGAGAAATTTAAGAAAAACTTCGTTCTAAAATAAATCTGTCTCTTTGATTATTTTTTTTTTTTAAATCAACACATTATTTGATTATGAAGGTTTTTTTTAAATTAGTATTATAGATTAAAGTCTTTGGTTAACAGTCTCTAAAGTTAAACATCATTTTGTCTGAAATATTTTGGTGGATTTGTCCACTTACACAGTGTTGTCTCTTTCTATTGTTTTCGTTTTCTCTGTAGTTTGAGGAGCACTGTGAGGTGAAAACCTCCTCTCTGCTGTTGTGTCGGACCCCTGGTGTAGACCCTCAAGTAGTTGGTGGTCATATGCAGGTTGAGTTTTTGTTGGATAACTTGCGCTTTGACTTTAACTCTGTCAGCCAATCACCTTTCACCTATGAGCCAAACCCAACCCTGCACCCGCTGAACCATGGTGATCCCACAAAACCATATCGCTACAAACCTGGATCAGTCATATCTGTGGAGGTTAGTGGGGCTTTTTCTGTTGTAATGTTTTCTGTTTTAACAGTCACGCTGGACCTGGAGGACAAAACATCCATAGAACTGTAGTACAGGCCTGCACATTTTGTTTTGGCCAAATGCGATCCCCCCCCCCCCCCCCCCCCACCACCACCACCACACACACACAGTATTCCAATCACTAAAAATAGCGGTACATTCCAAACTGTTTAAAGGGGATAGTTCACCCAAAAATTACTCATCCTCATGTTGTTCCAAATCTGTATTAATTTCCTACTTCTGCTGAACACAAAATAATATTTTGAGGAAATCATTGACTTTCATAGTATGGGGAAAAAATGCTATGGAAGTCAGTGGGCCCTATCAACTGTTTGGTTACTGACATTCTTCAAAATATCGTCTTTTGTGTTCAGCAGTAGAAAATAAAATCATACAGGTTTGGAACAACTTTAGGGTGACTAAATGATGACAGAATTTTCATTTTCGGGTGAACTATCTCTTTAACGTCAAAAACCCTTAAAGTGCCTTAATGTACTTAAACAGTGATTGTAAAAGATCAAATTTTGTATACACCTTACTGAAAATACTTATACGTACAGGTGAGCCGAAGAGCCCAGAATATGAACGCAATTGGCTAAATGTTTAAGTTTTCTTTATAATAGATTTCTTTGACGAAACGCTTAACATGAAACTTTGCTATACATAGTATGCATCATCAATAGGTTGTATACTGAATTTGGTCTTTTAATATCACTATCTCACTACATTAGTATTTAGTACAAACCTGGGAAAAACAACTGGCGGTCAATGGAGCCTTGTTTTGCCCTCCAAGTGGGCGTTCCTATAAGGATGTGATGTCACACGAAAACTATAAATTCAAAGATATTATTTTTATTTATTTATTATCATGACAGTCAATATTGATTAAATTGGATGCGCTAATTGTCTCATTCCCATGAGTCTAATTGTCCAATCTCAGCATTCAGCGGTCATATATTTCCTAGTATTCACTCCATGGCAACATTCATCCTGTTAACTAAAACGGGTGCTACTTTCATGTCCTTTGTATCACACTGCCGGATCTCTCATTTCATACAAATGGAACTGGCACCATCTTGCATCTCAGTTATCAATTGTATTGAAAATTATCTCAGGGGACTTCAGGATTAATATTACTGCAGTTTTTGTCTTTTTGCTTGGTTGATTGTTTTGTGCATTGCTTTAAAATAACATACAGGTCATTATCGTAAAATATTCGCCCTCAGGGTGGTGCAAGACTCTCCAGTAAATCCTGTTGTCAGGGTTTATTTTTCGATATTGACTAGGTCACTTTACATTATCACCCAATTATTACTTATTACTCATGTTTAAAAGCTTAATCTCATGTTTCCTCTTTTAACTTTTTCTTGTATCCCTTTTCAATTATTTCCGCAGGGTGAGAATTTAGACTTGGCCATCTTTAAAGAGGAAGTAGTAGCGCTGATTGGTGAGGGGGTTTGTACTGTTAAAACTCTGACACATAATCACCTTTATTGTGAGCCACCACCCCAGCAGCCCCCGCTCTCCCTCAGGCATGGACGCAAGCGAGAGGGAGCTGACGCCTTTCCAGAATTTATAGTAAGCCTGAAGCCAACACCCTCTCAACACACACAGACTGAGCTTAACCCTATAAAGCTACTGTATTAGATTTTGTACGCACATTTCTTAGGCTAACTCTAAGTTATCAACATGATTAAAACTTTTCTTAAATTTTACATTTAATTTAATATTCAACAATAATATTGATCTGCCTGCATTGACACCACTATATGAGAACTGATCTGAGCTGGGTGATGACATCACAGTTTTCTCCAGAGCGGCTATATATATAAATGAACTAAATAAATAACTTTTTTTACAAAAAAAATGAAACCTTACTGAACTTAAGCTGGACTGTGACACTATTTTCTTCTGGAAACAAACTTTGTTACATTATTGTCCTGTTATCTCTGTAAAGCTAAAACAATCTGTATTGTAAAAAGCGCTATATAAATAAATGTGACTTGACTTTGCTGAAAAGTCTGACAAATTTGACTTTTGAGGAATGTTTATATGTACATTTCTCAATCGTCATTGTACTGCTTTGCATTATTTATTTTTTACCCCCCACAATAAAAACCACAGAGGTTTAATCAGAAAACTAAGCATTTAAATATCATCTTACTAATACATATTATTGGGAGATACAGTGACAACAATGAAATGAATATTTTCATAATATAATCATAATATGAGCCATAAAAGCCTGATGTATCAAATATGGTACTCAAGACGTATAATTTTTATATACATACATATACAATAAATTATATACATATAATACAAAATATAGATTTTGTCTAAAGGTTCAATAAATGTTCGATTAAAAAAATAAAATAAAATGTTGGACTATTATTTCATATGTCAGGCCTTATAAGGTTCAGGTTGCACCTACATCATCTTTTCTGAAAGTGTGATTGTAAACTTGCATTTTTGCAGTGAATATTGTATTGCATGAACAGTGGTGTATAATAGTTTGTCTGTCTGTATTCAGGTGCATATGGGAAACCTGAACTTTTCACTGGGACAAGTGCAGTATGATTCTCTTAGCCACTCCATCTTTCCACTGGTGGCACAAATTGGGGTTGGAGCAGTTGCGTCTCTTGTTGCTCTTATTGTACTTATCATCGTGTTTATATACAGGTGTGTATGAAATGTAATATGAAAGAATGTGCTTATATAGTGCTGTGAAAAAGTTAGTACCCTATAAAGAGTGTAGCTTTTTTTCAACATATTTGGACATTGGATATGTAATTATGACTCTGTAGCATGTACATTTGCTACCTATGGCCAGTCCATTCCTGAATGCAAGAATAATGCAATAACTAATTTTGGAAACATTTATAGATTGGTGTATGAATGGAATTTATTTTGTGTTCTCTCATTTCTCTTAGGAGAAAGAGTAAACAGGCTCTGAGAGATTATAAAAAAGTTCAGATCCAGCTGGAGAATCTAGAGACCAGTGTGAGAGACCGCTGCAAAAAAGAGTTCACAGGTAATTTACAGGTACATTTAGGATAAGACCAGAGGACAGTTATAAGATTTTAATATTAAGTTTAAGAATAGTACCCGTCTAACCCGTCATTCATAAAAAGAAAATATACACCTGCTCCAATGATTTGTTTATTTCACAGTGGTTAAAATAGCAAATAAAATTATACCATTTGGAAATATTAGTCAAAACAGCCCACTTGTTCCCCAGCTTCTGAGGAGTTGATTTCATTTTGAAATATTTAAACAAATAAAAAATTATCTAGTGCAGTATTTGCCATTAATTTTTTCCCTCCCAAAATGTCCCTCATGTAAGCCTGACCTTCGTATATTTGACTCTTGAATCTACTCAGACCTGATGACTGAAATGATGGATATGTCGAGTGATCTGGTAGGATCAGGAATTCCTTTCTTGGAGTACCGTATGTATGCCGAACGCATCTTTTTTCCTGGACATCGTGAGTCTCCACTTCACAGAGACCTGGATGTGCAGGAGTGTCGGCGGGCCACGGTGGAGCAGGGACTCATTCAGTTATCTAATCTCCTCAACAGCAAACTGTTCCTCACAAAGGTAGTGGAAATAATAGCTTTTTCCTCACTTTTGAGTGTATTATCTGAGCTTAGAACATCTTTTAACTTGACAGCATCTTATAATGCAAAGTGTGTGGTGTGAGACTCTGAAAACCCAGTGAGATATGGCGCAATGGCCAGAAACGATGCATGCGTACTGTACAGACAGAACAACAGTTGAAAATGTTACAGATGGCACTAAAGATGGCACTACTCGGAACCTATTTGTGTAATTACACTGTAACAAGGACACCTCAAAATACAGTGTAACTGCTATTTCACAAAACAGATGTGTACATAGTCCACATGAAAAAATAACTTCACTTACAAAAATGTCCCTATTCAAAAGTTTAGATGTGCTTGATTTTTAATTCCTTGATGATCCACAACTGTTTTGTGATAGTTGTTCATGAGTCCCTAATTGATTCAAAAATCCAGGACCTGCACAGTCTTTGGTTTACCAGCGTCTTCTGCGTATGTGAACCCTTTCCAACAGTGACTGATTTTGAAATTCATCTTTTCACACTGATGACAACTGAGGGACTCATACACGACTATTACAAAAGGTGCAAACATTTACTAATGCTCAAAAAGGCAACGCACTGCATTAAGAGCCAGGGGTGAGAACTTTTTTAACAGGATGATCAGGTTAAATTATGCTTATTTTGTTTTATTGGAATCATGTAAATATCTTTTCTAGCTTCTGAAGGTCAGAACTTAATTTTTTTATTAAGACCTTTAAATAGTTGTGTATGAGTCTGTGAATGAATACACTAACATAATAACTAAATGATAATGCTTTCCACCTTTTTATATTTATTCTCTCATGTTTCTTTCCTACAGTTTATCCACACTCTTGAAAGCCAGAGGACATTTTCACCCAGAGACAGAGGATATGTGGCATCTTTGCTCACTGTGGCTCTTCACAGCAAACTAGAATACTTCACTGACATACTTAAAACCCTGTTGAACGATCTGGTGGAACAGTATATTGCCAAGAACCCTAAACTCATGCTGCGGAGGTAAGACTGATGGATTAACTGACATTAGAAGTACCAATATGAATCAACAAAAGTGACTGAATGATTGAGGCTTTAATTCTCTTTTCAGAACTGAGACAGTAGTTGAAAAGCTCCTGACCAACTGGATATCCATCTGCCTCTATGCCTTCTTAAGGGTGTGTATGAAAATTGGTGGGATTGTTTGGTTTTTAATACATATATCTACTTTGGATACAATTTAATATTTGTAGATGAGACATTTGGAATTGTTTTATTTTAATGACACAAATATGCAGTTCTGAAAAATATGATTACTGTTACCAATGTAAAATACTTGTCTAAGAATGTAATCAACCTCTTGAGACCCAGCAAGATGCACTATGTTGTGCATTAGGATTGAAAATTTTGAAAAGATTGAAAAGATTTGTTTATGTTTTAATTGAAATTCACTGAACTAGGAGAGTTGCTACTATAGGATAGTTGAGAGAATTATAAAATAATTTCTTAGTGTTTTATTGAGTAGATTATCCATGTCATATTGTCATAAATGATTGTATTTGTGCTCTCTGTGTTCAGTATTCTGCTGGTGAGTCTCTGTACATGCTCTTCAGAGCGATTAAACACCAGGTGGATAAAGGACCTGTGGATGCAGTGACGGGCAAAGCCAAATACACCTTAAATGATAACCGCTTGCTGAGAGAGGATCTGGAATACCGCACTCTGGTTAGAATGGAAATGTCTTTATACAGTATACAGTATTAGGTCATTAGTCTAATTTGGTAATCAGTGTTTCTGCCAAAAAAGTATTAAAAACTTTTTTAATATTACTGAAACACTTTCTCCATCTTATCTACAAATTGTGTCCACTATTAGTTAGTCACTATGTTCGTTTACACTTCAATTTAAGGTGTTTCCATCCAAAGTTGCAAATTTAACTTGTGCACAAAATTGGGAAATCGCATAAAACATTTATGAATTAAGTACCGTTTTCACCCCATGTGTTCAAAAGAACTAAATCGTCACTCAATGGGAAATTGGTGAAGAACAATCTGTAATAAAAATCAGGGAAACTGCTTTGGATTTTTTTTTTTATACTTGCTCACATGATCACATGAAGGCAAAGGCAAATTACATTTTCTTTTTCGCATTTAGTTAATTTATTCAGTAAATATGTTTCCATCGTAGTTTATTTGCATGTCATCTTATCGGATTCAAAAAATATCCGCTTCAATTGAGCTGCATTTTTTACTTAGCCATATATTGTTTATTTTCTTTGTTTTTTTTATTAGTTTTAAGTATAAGATAAACACAGTTATAAAAGAAAATAGGTGGATGGAAATAAAGCTACTGTTCTAGTGTAATTACACAAATAAGAACTGAGTAATATTAATTAACAACATGTACTTTAGAGTTTTAGAGATTAGAGTTCAGTTTAGGGTTAGTTGCTTGTTATTATGCATAATTTGCTGTTATTACCATAGTAAGTACAAAAACAATGTAAAATAGTGTAAACATTAGTATAGATTTAACATGGTTCTACCAGTAAGTTTCCTAAACCAGGGTTTCTGTCTTCTGAGTATTGTAAGGGTGGGGTCTCTACTAGGGTTGGGTGTCATTTGAATTTTGACGTTTCGATTCCAATAAGGTAAAAAAAAGAAGAAATATTTTTGCTAAACATTTCGTTGCAGCTGAATACCATTAACAAAATTCAACCAGCTAAAGAAGACGTACACAATTAACTTTTGCCTATGGTTTTAACAAAAATACCACAGCAAAACTACCCTAACTAATATAAATGTCAAGCATTGTTAAAGACAAGTAAACACAATAATTAAATTAGAACAAATAAACAAATTAGCAATAGCACAAATGGCTGAAGATGCATCTTTTTCGGCAACACTTGATCCATTAATACTAACACTTTATCTTCTATTCTATATCTTTTATCTTTATAAAAATACAAAAAGAAAAAATACACGTACTGTGTTAGATTAAACTGGGAGGGGTCATAGCACTTTGGACAACAGGACAACAACATATTGTTGTCCTGTTGTTAGTTTCACTGCTTCTATTGTTCTCATTTGTAAGTCGCTTTGGATAAAAGTGTCTGCTAAATGAATAAATGTAAGCACAAATAAATACAACTGAACAAAGATACAAATGAAAAACAATATGGTCTTCGCCCTTTTAGGGTTTGGGCCCTAATAAACAGCATTTTAAGATTTTCAGGTAGGTCTAGTATTCAGGCACAGAAACCGTAAAAAAACACTGCACTTTATTTATAAAATATAGAAATATTACAAATATATAGTTACAAAAATTATTCAGTCAAGATCAGAGAGTTAATTTTCTCTTTGTCTTTTGTTTTTTGATTAATGTTAATGACGCAAACGGCAGCAGGAATATTAGCTGTCATTTTAAGACTGAATACACTGATGCGTTGTCTGTTAACGTTCACTTAAGATGAAACCGACTGTGTTTACGAGGATATTTTGACATAATTAATAATTTTGTGTGTATTTGTCCGTTCAAGTGCAAGAAGATGCGAAAGAGAACTCAGTTCAGTACTGCACACTATATGAGAGGCGGCTCTTTGTGTGTGCATGAATGGTTTAAAATCACATTGAAATGCACATAAAGGAATCAATAAGAGGAATCGAGTACCTGAAGTATCCAATTAAAGAATTGGAATCGATTTTCGATTCCCAACTCTATTCCCTTCAGTGGTTCAGGCTGCAAGATTGCCGAATGACTGAAGAAACTTTATCAGCATGATTGTGTAAAACTGTACGTTTCTTGTCTATTACCATCCACTGCTACTTAAACCAATGACAGAAATAAGAGCAGTTAGAATAGCAAAATATGTGGGCGAGCATTGCTATAGTGTGACTATATTGTATTGCAATAGGTAGCACTTCAAAGTTGATACTGAATCAAAAGTAGTTAGCACATCATTTATAAGTGAAATGGTTTAATAACAATATTTGATAAATTGATAAATTGACTGCCAATAGGGAAAAACAAAGGGTTCAGCTGTTTTAACATCTCAGATGAGCCAGTCTGAATTTAGATCTGAGATACACTCTGTTCTTGTTTTCCTGTGTTTTAATTCCTGTTTACTTGGTGTACCCTTTGCTAGTTTTTCTTTGGTTACAAATTATCTTCACCTGTGTCTTGAGTTCCTCATTTACTTCCTCATTTGCCTCATTTATTGACATCTGTTTTCTCAGTTCCTTGTCAAGTATTGTCTTTATGTATTATGTAAAGCTGTTGTTTATTTTCTCCTGTGATCTCTCTCTCTCTCTATCCCCATGCTTTTGCCTTAGGGTGTATTCACACCAGGAAAGTCTGCTAGTTCACTTGCTTTGGTCTGGACCAAATACAATGTTGATTTTATTTTTATTTTTTGGCGTGGTTCGCTTTCACACTGCACTTTTTGCAAGTGAACCAAAATTTGTAAACAAAACCACACGTGTGCTAAGGTCATCCATTCATTGGACAGAAATTCGAACAGTACCAGAGCTCATTTGGAACCGGGCCGAGACCACCTCTTCAGCTGGGTCTCGGTACAGTTGTTTGTTCCGCACCCGAGTGCGATTGCTGTATTCACACCTGCCCAAAAGATCCGCACCAAGGGGGAAACGAACTTGAGTTCGATTCAATCGAACCAAACAAGACAGGTGTGAATACACCCTTAGATTCAGTGGTGGACGAAGTGCACAAATCAAGTACTTGAGTAAAAGCACAGATACTTTTATAAAATATTACTCCAGTATAAGTATTAAGTACCCCACTTCAATTTTACCCGAGTAAAAGTACAAAATATAGCATAGTATTTAAAAATAAGGAAAACAAACAACTGACAGTCGTGACCTAAATATGCCAAAAATTCATAATTTGTGACTTAAGGTGATGATACACAGGACAACTTTTTGAGCAATGTTGCTGGGCAATCTTGCCGAGCGATTGTTGCTTGGGCACTTTCCCATTGAAAATGGGCAATAAATTTCTATCTGGATAATTTAGATCGGTCGTGGGCCATACATTTCTATATGGATCATTTAGATCGGTCGTGGGCCATACATTTCTATATGGATCATTTAGATCGGTCGTGGGCCATACATTTCTATATGGATCATTTAGATCGGTCGTGGGCCCCGCCCCGTGTCTCATCTGGTTGCTCAAAACATTGCTCAAAAAGGTGCCCTGTGTATCATCACACTTTACTTTTCATGCCATAGGTTGTGCTTGCACTCACGTTCCGAGGATCTCCAGGTTCTTGGATAATTTTCAGTTTTATTCTGAATTCAGTTAACTGGAGACTCGCTCTGAATGTATCATTTGGTGAGTTGTTGACTCGAGAACAGTTGCAATCGGATTCAATTCGCAAATGAATCGTTTGTTGCGATTTGCAAATCGATTCGACAGGCTCATTGAAAAGAATCAGCTCGTTCACGAATCGGACACCACTGTCGTGTCTTGGAACACGTGATGATTTCTTCAGTTCAAAGTAACATGAAACAAGATGTTTTTTTTTAGGAATTGTAGTGAAGTAAAATGTAAAATATTATGCTTTAGAATGTAGTGAAGTAAATGTTTCTTAAAATAAAGCGGACATGCCGCCTAAAGCGCAACTTACGCAACTTATGACGTCAGAAGTAGTGTAGTGCGTCATGGCGTAGTGTAAATATCAGCAGTACGTCACATTACTTGCGTAAATTGCGCTTTAGGATTAAGTCAAATCCGTATGTTCGTTTGGCCGGAAGCTAGTTATTTTACTTTATAAAGTTTTAAATATGAATATTTTTCTTACACAAACTCATCGCTTCGCTTCAGAATGCCTTTATTAACCCCCCGCAGCCGTGTGGAGCACTTTTATGATGGATAGATGCACTTTTATGATGGATGGATGCACTTTTATGGACTTCAAATCAGAAATGGCCATTCACTGCCATTATAAAGCTTGGAAGAGCCAGGACATTTTTTAATATAACTCCTATTGTATTCATCTGAAAGAAGAATGTCATTTACACCTAGGATGACTTGAGGTCGAGTAAATCATGGGGTAATTTTCATTTTTGGGTGAACTATCCCTTTAAGTACTGTACGAAGTAAAAATACTTTTTGTCCACCACTGCTTAGATTATCTTTGTTATAGCTGCAGTTAGATCCTGCATCTCCTCATCCTAGCCTGAACCCACTGTGACAGGTAGAAGCAGGAGATTGTATAAGTTAAGGGTTTGTAAGAATTATGCATTGAATTATGCAACTGTGGGTGTCTACACAGTGCTGTCAAATATTGCATTTTACTCAAACTCATATACATTCACACAAATGTGCAATTTAAACATATTATGGTTAACCAGAACTCAATGATTTAGAGAGAAAATGAAAAGAAAAGAAAAAAACAACGGGGACATTTAAAATAAATAGACCTGTTCACAGATTTATTACAGAATTATAAGCAGGTTTTATTGTGCTGACATAAAATGTAGATAATAAAAATGTGATTTACAAAAATACTTAACTCTCTCTCTCATTCTTTTTCTCTTTAGACTGTGGATGTCTTGATGCAAGGAATAGGTGTGAATGAAGCTCAGCCAGTTGCTGCTAAAGTTTTAGATTGTGACACTATAACCCAGGTGAAAGAAAAGATACTAGACCAGGTTTACAAGGGCACCTCATACTCTCATAGACCACATACTGACTCCGTGGACTTGGGTGAGTGAGAACATTCATAATGTACATGTCTGCACTCTTTCTTACATATCTGAACACACTGTGCTCTCTCTAGTTGTATTCATTCATTCATTCTTTCAGTCTTTATTTGTTTCTTTTCAACCTTCCCTGTCTTTAAATTTACATGTTGTTTTGGACATTTCCAGAATGGCGCTCTGGTGTAGCAGGTCACCTGATCCTCTCAGATGAAGACCTAACATCTGTGGTTCAGGGCAACTGGAAACGCCTCAACACGCTCCAGCATTATAAGGTATAACACAATCAAGCAGTCAAGCTGTTGGTAAATGTATAATGTGATTTTTGTGAAAAATGCTATTCATGTATACAGTATCAGGGTTACGCAACTTTGGTCCTGGAGGGCCACTGTCCTGCAGAGTTTAGCTCCAACCCTGATAAAAACTCACCTGCAGCTTTCTAGTAATCCTGATGACATTTATTAGCTTGTTAAGGTATGTTTGATTACAGGAAATTGTGCCTTACAAATCCTCTTAGTGAGCAACCCAAAGGTGACAGTGACGCAGAACAAAAACTCTACAGGCACACTCAGCAAATATTTGCGGGCGAAATCAAGTCATTTCAATAGAAATCTGATTCGCAGCTTTGTGCTTTTGTGAGGGATTCTGTTCAGGGGATTGAATAATTTTGAAACTGCAGGAGTCATTAAAAGTAGCATTTTCAGTTGAATTTGCAGAAACGACTTGAAACATTTGTTGTGTTAAGCTATTTCAATTACTTTTGTTAGCTTTGTTCATTGCAAACAGCTGAAAGTCTGTAAATTTTGGCAATAAACCTTATTTGCAATGGGGGTTGAATAATTTCGATATGTATAAAACTGTATACAAGTATACTTTAATTTTTTTTTACTTTCATGTTTCACATATTTTGGGAATTTTAGGTTCCAGATGGAGCAACTGTTGCTTTGGTTCCACGCCATAGCAAACATATTCACCATGATACCCATGACTACATTGCAGGGGAGAGTGAGTACAGTACATGTGACTATCTATAATGTTCATGTTCACACACATGCACAAAACATGGTTCTGTTTCTCATGATTGTTTAGATTAATTTTGAAACAATACAGTAATGTATAAATTTTTTTTTTTATTATTGACAGCATAGTAAATCCAATAGGCAGCACAAAATAATTTGATTTATAAAAAGATCTGTGCATTAGGCATTGTAGTCGGAATCTCTATCTTCCACACATTCCATATCCATTTAAAATGGGGAAAAAATTATGAAAAACAGCCTTGCTGTCTTTTCCTGCAAAAAAATTTACTGAAAAACAAAATGTACAAAACATAAGTTGACTTCAAGGGAAAATGGGTTATAAAATTTTGAAAATATCTACATTTGTATTGAGGTCCTTTAAAAAAAGTAATTGTAGCTTTACTATAGCACATACTACACATATATGAGATTAACCAATGAATAAAAGTGTGCTTTTTTTTTTTTTTTTTTTACACATAACTACCATTTTTATTATGGTCTCTATATTCAACACTGGAATATATAGATTTTTTTTTAACCATGTTCATTCTCACTATGCAGAGACACCCATGCTAGAGGATGCAGACGAGGGAGGAGTGAGGCTGTGGCATCTAGTGAAGGCCAGCGAGGAGCCCGAGCTACCCAAACACAGACGAGGCAGTTTAAAAGAACGAGAACGAGCCAAGACCATACCAGAAATCTATCTCACACGGCTACTGTCAATGAAGGTATTCCAACAAACACACATTCAAACAGCCAGAAGATAAAAACATAAAAGAGAAGCCAAACTCATACCAGTTCCTGTATATCTCTGGCTGAATATAAAAAACAAATGAACTCACACACACCTGTTAACTTGCTCTGTCTTTGTCTTTCTGTAGGGTACACTGCAGAAGTTTGTGGATGATCTGTTCACGGTTATTCTCAGCACTAGTCAGCCAGTTCCTCTGGCAATCAAATATTTCTTTGACTTGCTTGATGATCATGCAGCCCGCCATGGCATTTCAGACTCTGAAACTATTCACATCTGGAAAACAAACAGGTACTAATTAATTTAGTGAACACCTTAACTAAATAAAATGCTAAAAGATGTTAGATTCAGTCTGGGAATGGTGGTGCATTTCCGCTCAAGAAACTTGAGGGTTAATTTATGCACAATAAATATAACTGTCATATCAGCAATGTCTTTTTCCTAGGTCACATTTTTTACATTGAACCTGCAATGTCTGTGTTAAAGGTTCAGTTCACCCAAAAATTAAGATTTTGTCATCTACTTGCCCTCATGACATTCCAAACCCATAAGACTTTGATAATTTTCAGAACACTAATAAAGATATTTTTAATATTTTCTCATCCTTTTTAAATTAAATTAATTCATCATATAAAGTGATCGTGTCCCTTCAGAAGACTTGGATTAAACCGCTCCATTCATTTGGATTACTTTTTCGATGTCTTGTTGTACTTTTTGATGTAGTGGACTTTGAATGGATAAAGCAAAATGTTAAGAAAATATTAAAGATCTTTTAATTTGTGTTACGAAGATAAATTGTTTAAGGTTTATACATAGTTTTCATGACAGAGTTCAAGATAAATCTTTTCATCTTACTACTGGAACTGTCTGCAAGCACAAACTATGCAAAAGCGGCAGCCCCTCCTGCGCACTCAGTATGAAACTCAGGGAGTTTAATTCACTCCCTTAAGTGAATTATATTATATTAGTTGACTAATGTAGGGAGTTGAATGATGTTGCGCATGTTTACATTGTAAAACAATTAAAAGCAGTGGAGCTTACTGTAAACAGCACCGTCAGGGATTTATGTTAGGCTCAAAGCAAACTTCTTACATCAGCGCATTCTCACCTTCTATGTGCTCATACCGGAAGTCTTCAATCTTTGTTCACACACAGCATCATGTCGGTAATTTACTGGTAATGTTACCAGTATCTTTGAAAACGGCCTGTTCACACATGATATCTCCTAATGGTAATTTACCAGTAAAGATTATATGTGTGAAAGGGGCTATTGAAAGCCTTAAGAGGATAAAAACACTCAAGCATCCGCCTACGAGTGGAGTAATAATGTAAAACACATGCAGTTTTCTTCATGATCTGATTTGGTTCTGTCTTTTGGTTCTAGTTTGCCTCTGCGGTTTTGGATCAACATTGTAAAGAACCCTCAGTTCATCTTCGATGTGCAGGTGTCGGATAATGTGGACGCGGTTCTGTCAGTAATTGCTCAAACATTTATGGACTCCTGCACTACCACAGAGCATAAACTCGGCAGGGTAAGAGACACACAGAGAAAGGAGCAGGAAGCCAATAGAAAGACTGAAGATTGAAAAGTTTAAAAAACAATTCTGTTATTTATCTAGGATTCACCTATTAATAAGTTGCTGTATGCCAGAGATATCCCTCGCTATAAACAGATGGTGGAACGGTAAAATTACTTTACACTACTTTATTAATATGAAGGCTAAATTGGAAAGTCATCTTGTTCTGAATCTCACTATTTTTCTTACACAGTTATTATGCCGACATAAAGCAGACCATCTCTGCCAGCGATCAGGAGATGAACTCTGCTTTGGCTGAGCTTTCCAGGGTATGTCCGTCATCAGTTTACTTCCTTTCAGTTGTAAAATTTGAAAAAGTCATATTGACTAAGGTGAATTTATTATGGGTTAGAGGGATGGGTTAGTCATGTTTTTCAGCACACAAATGTTGTTCATAAGATTTACACATTTGCTTTGATTGTCAGAATTATTCTGGAGAATTAAATTACCTGGTGGCCCTTCATGAGCTCTATAAGTACATCAACAAATACTACGACCAGGTGAGTCATGACAGGCTGATATTTATCAAAAAGACAATGTGTAAGCTTTTAGGGTAACACTTTACAAACACTTTATTTTTAGGTGACGTAATTACACGTTACTACTAATAAATGTGCACTTACTATAGTAATAACCGTAAATTATGCATAATAATAAGTAACTGACCCTAAACCAAACCCTAACCTTAACCGTAACATGGTTAAGTGTAAGTACATGTAGTTCATTAATATTACTCAGTACTTACTTGAGTAAGTACAATTTAACTACGTCACCTTAAAATAAAGTGTGACCAAACGTTTCATTGGTTAAGATCAGTTAACTACTATAAGTTGACATGAACTAACTATGTACATATTCAGCATGCCGCTCAAGTTGTTCAAAACCTGTCGCTCAAGTTGTTCAAAACCTGTATGAATTAATTTCTTTTGCTGAACACAAAAGATGATATTTTGAAGATTATGGGTAACCAAACAGTTGATGGACAAAAAAACCTATGGAAGTCAATGGGGTCCATCAACTGTTTGGTTACAGACATCATTCAAAATATCTTCTTTTGTATTCAGCAGAAGAAAGAAATTCTTACAGCAACTTCCAAACGAATAAATGTATTGCGAGTATTTAGTTTTGGGTGAACTGTCCCTTTAACAATTAATAATGAAGGATTTTAAGGATCTTGAGACACCCAAAGCTTTGCCCTCACTGGAATAAATGACATTTTAGAATATATTAAAATATTTTAATCATATTTCACAATTTTTACTATATTTTTTATCAAACAAATGCAGCCTTGCTGAGCATAAGATTATTTTCATACACATAAAAAAATCGTATAAACGTCAGACTTTTGAACCATAGCATATGCTTCTCATTTCTCATTAATCTTTGTTAATCTAGTTAACAAAAATACAGGTGTTCATTGTTTGTTTATGTTAGTGTATTAACTAATGTTAACAAATATTACATTTGATTTTAATAATGTATTAGTAAATGTTGAAATTAACATTGTTTAATAAATGTAGAACTATTTTTCATTCTTAGTTCAAGTTAACTAAAGTAGTTAAAGGGATAGTTCACCCAAAAATGAATTAATGAATTAAAATTAGTCCATGATTTACTCACCCTCAAGTTATCCTAGGTGTATATGACATTCTTCTTTCAGACGAATACAATCAGTTATATAAAAAAATGGCCTGGCTCTTCCAAGCTTTATAATGGCAGTGAATGGCCGTTTCTGTTTTGAAGTCCATAAAAGTGCATCTATCCATCATGAAAGTGCTCCACACGGCTGCGGGGGGTTAATAAAGGCATTCTGAAGGGAAGTGATGAGTTTGTGTAAGAAAAATATTCATATTTAAAACTTTATAAAGTAAAATAATTAGCTTCTGGCCAAACAAACATACGGATTTTACTTAAGCCTGAAGCGCAACTTATGCGAGTAATGTGACGTACTGCTGATATTTACACTACGCGCTACACTACTTCTGTTGCGCTTTAGGCTTAAGTCGAATCCGTTTGGCCGGAAGCTAATTATTTTACTTTATAAAGTTTTAAATATGAATATTTTGCACAAACTCATCGCTTAGCTTCAGACGGCCTTTATTAACCCCTCGGAGTGGTGTGGAGCACTTTTATGATGGATAGATGCACTTTTATGATGGATAGATGCACTTTTATGGACTTTTAAACAGAAACGGCAATTCACTGCCATTATAAAGCTTGGAAGAGCCAGGACATTTTTTAATATAACTCCGATTGTATTCGTCTGAAAGAAGAATGTCGTATACACCTAGGATGACTTGAGGGTGAGTAAATAATGGGCTAATTTTCATTTTTGGGTGAACTAACCCTTTAACTATTGAAACTTTATTACAAAGTGTTACCACTTTTATAAAAAAAAAAAAATGTTTAGGGACTAATATCTGCTGCTTTAAGTATTTATGCTCTAATTGAACTCCTCTTTCCTGTTTGCACATGTGTGTGTTATATATGTTAGATTATCACTGCCTTGGAGGAAGATTCCACCGCTCAGAAGATGCAGCTCGGCTATCGGCTTCAACAGATCGCTGCAGCTGTAGAAAATAAAGTGACAGACTTGTGATCATGGACAAAGTGAAAGTAAAAGACACTAATGGGTTCTTGTATCAACACATGGTACAGTATCAGTTGAAAAGCTGCATTGTGTAGCAGGGGTACACAAAGCTCAAGTTGTATTCATTTTGGTATCTACTAACGAAGATAAATTAAGAGCTACAGTCTATTCTGATGTGTTGGGATATAAAGATGTGGTCTTTAACTTGAATATGGGCATGGGATGATTTCTCTTAAAACTATATGGAATTTGGTATTCCCATTTCAGTCCCTTTGCATTTTTTTAAGTCTGAATTGCTTGTTGAATTCATGAATACATTATACTCAAAGTAGATTTTTATTTTATTTTTTCTGTGGGATTATCATGAAAAACACATACATGCACAAGCGTTTGCTTGGTCGTGGCCTTACCACAGAACACTTTAGATGTTCTGTACTCTGTCTACCTCCGCTTTCTGGATCTGCCAGTGTTGTATGTGTTCATGTAAAAGTTCTTCTCCTCAGTGCGGCTGTAATTTTTCTCTTGTCCACTGGGCGTAAAATTCTAATGTGATTCAGCATTTTTGCAAAGTTGCTAAAACTGTCAAAGCAAAAACATCTTATGACTGACACACTGTAGTAAAATGTTTTAGAACATTTATAGTTTGATGATATTGTAAATTGTAATTGACATTGTTTAGTAAGTGTCACTGGAAAAATACAGTATGAAAGAGTCTTTGTTCTGTTTACTTTTTAAATTGTTTAAAACAGACACTGTTATCTGTTACATATAGTGTCATTGTTTCAACCAGTCAGGTCAAATCATGTTTAGCCAGTGGTATATGTATTTTTATTTTATTTTTGATTAATGTTGATCTGTTGGTATCTTTTTATTTTATTTGAGGTGCCAACATAGGATTGAATGAATTACTCATCTCTTACCACATCCACTAACATTTCATCAATAAGGAATTTTAAAGACTGATCATTTTATGTAGGTACGTTTAAAAGAGATTTAGAAATTTTAGCCTTCACGAGAGAAAATATGATCTGTATGTAAAAGTTGTGCTCAGATATATTAGTGCTGGTCCACTGCATAGGTAAATAGGCCACTCAGACGCAATTAACTTCTTTTGATCAAAGACCGTTCTCAAACACTGAACAATGAACATTTTAGATAAATAGAAATGGTCAAAGGAAAGAAGTGACTAATTTTTTTTAGTGTAGTATAATATTGTAAATAATGACTGAATTGTTACGTAGCTTGGCAAGTTCAAAAAGAGTAAATTATTATAAAACAGTTCTTTAAAAAAAAAAAAGGTTTAACGATAAGCTTACAAGTTTAGTGTTAAGCTGTTCTATAGGTTTTTTGTTTCTGAATGTATGCTTTATGTGGGAATAAAATTTATGATCAGGTGTCTTTTCTGTAGAACATCACATGAAAGCTAAAATGATGTACATTTTGGCATTCAAGGTGAACATGATGGCATCAGTTAATAATTAGGATAAATAAAGCTTACATTTGGAGAGTCTCTGCCAGTCTCTGTTTTTTGTTGGTGCTTAAAACTTATTTGGTAATGGTGATATTCATTAGAACTAGGTTGGAGCCCACAGTCGAGGGTAATTCTTATCTCTGAGGACTTCCCACTGCATGCTTATAAAATACAATGCATCCTTCCTTTTTATGAACTGCACTTCCTCAACGAAGAATCTGAACATTTTTCTAAGTATCTTGTTCTTCCTTGAGGGTTTCCAACAGTATGCTGGTGATAATTTTGTTTAGCATAGTCTTCTTTAGATGTCTAAACATTTCATTTTATGCACATACGTATGATATGAAAAGTAAATTATATATCTGAATATGTTAGAATACAATAGGAGTGATGGACTGGTTACCTGCCAAGGGGGTTTCCCTGCCTTGGGCCTAAAACCCTACGTTGGAGAAGAGTTAAGAAAATTGACCGATAGCATATCAGTAAAAAGCCCTAATCTGTTAAAAGAATAGTTAACCAAAAAAATGAAAATTCTGTTATAATTTTTATCACCCTTATGTCATTACAAAACTATGCATTTCTGTCTTCTGTGGAACATATACATGCTTTGAACAACATTGGACAGACATAATGACAAAATAATAGAATAAATCAAATAATTCTTGGGCTGCAGGTGCTTCTGAGCTGGTGTTGGGTTATATGAGAATGTGCTGACTGTGTGATTACTTATGCCTGCAGTTTTAACACAGAAGTGTTTGTTTTATTCATACCACAACAATAAATAAGCCTGTCTTTGTAGAAATGTTATAATTTATAATAAAATTGTCTTTTCATTTACTTTAAATGGACAGCAACATATTTAATCACATCTGGCAACTTGAATGTTTTATTGGGTTACAGTTAACATTTAATTATGTATTTAAGTATTTCACAAATTCTGTTTACACTAATTATACAAAACTATACTGTCAGTACACCATGGTTACAAATGAGCTAAATTTATGCATTTATTTCCATTCAAAGGGATGGGGGAAAAACCTATACACATTTTGATATTAGGGATATTTGACCTGGCTTGAGGAGTCAAGGGAAAAAGCATTTTGTTTCTAGTCCTTATGGTTCCAAAGTTTTGATGCAAATCCCCTTATTATAGCCCCACCTAGTGTCAGATGGTATGTGTCTGTGGGACCTTCCTGCCAAGTTGGGGTCTAGAGGTGTCTCTGACCTCCATAGTCCATATACTTTTAGGGCAGAAACATAAAGAAGAAAACCAGTACAAACACAATACACCTTTGGTGTGTGGACCCCCCTAAATAATCCTTTGGATAGAACATTTACAGCGGTAGAACATTTATGCGATATGGTAAAAATAGAAACAGTTAGCCTATTAATATTATTAATAGCCTATAAATACAATTAAGTGGAGTATGAGTATAATATAATAGTAATATTTTACTAATGATAACAACAAATTGATGTAGTATAAATTGTAGAATAATATAGTCAATAAATTAAAAAAATAAATTAAAATATAGTGAAGCAATTAATTGTATAACAATTTAGTAGGCTATAAATAGTAGCCTATAATAATATAATAAGCAGAGGAGGTACAGTCTCTTGGAAAACGGTTGGTACAACCTCAAACTAGTCAGATATTTATATGTCTACGATCGTTTTTACATTCCACTTATGAGAGGCGACGTTGACGTACGATTCGTCGGCCTCAAGAATGTCCGCCATGTTTGTAGTTCTTTCTATTTTTTTTTTGTGTGCATCCACTAGGTAGGAATAATGAATAAACGCGTGGTCAATTTTACCTGCGGTACGAGGATGGATATAGTCTTATTAACCGAAATTATTTAATTTAGTTTGTTAGCTTCAGAACGAAACGAATAATCTTGGAGGTTTGTCAGAGAAGAGGCGGCTTTGGAGTTGTAGAGTAAGATGACCCGGAAATGTAACCTACATGACCCATGAACTCGGTGTATACGGTAATGTGCAGTTCACGTTTGCGTAGAAAGCTATTGTTGCAGCATTTTTTTCTAAAACTATAAGCGACGTTGAATGGAAATGAGAGGTTAAAATAATCGCAAATATCACAAATGACTCTATGCCCATTTGGAAGTAAAAAGACGAAACAATCGCTCGCTAAGAAGCTCACAGTCGCATTGGGGGATAATCGCTCGTTCAGTAGTTCAGTAAAGCAGGTAAGAGACACGATCGTTAACACCCTAAACTACAGAATGCAATTGCCCTGAGCTGCTTTCACTTAGATTGTTTAAAAATTCCTCAAAATTATTGGCAAAACTGGCATTAGCATTAGCAGCTACAAACCTGATGTAGCATGAAAATATAAATTCATATATAACGGACGGTCAGTTGATTTTGAATGATTCTGGAGGTGTCGGCAGTGAAAGACATTGCGTTCATTTGGACCTAATTGAACCTAATGCTTCAGTGAGAAGCTTCAACAGAAGAGGCTGCTATCTACAATTTAAACCTGACAGTACATCACTTACAGTCTGTTAGAAAACAGTATGTTAATAAGGGGTTTATAATGTGCATGTCTGTATTTTAGAAATGGAGTCCCAGCAGGAAGTGAACCCTGTATTCCTGCAGCAGCTCAGAGAGTTGGACATACCCGAGGAGGCAGCCAAACAGGTACCCTGCATTTTACACATACCTGCTTACAGTGAATGAGCTGGCAGTGCATTTGCAGTACTGGTTGACTCGAAAAATATTTTGAGCAACCGAACAGTTTGAATACTGGCATATGACTTACCTTCTGTGCTAGCAGAAGCTGATGTACATAAAATATGAATGTAATGTCATGATTGCTGTCTTTTGTAGTGAGATGCTTTTATTGATCTGTTCCAGGCACTCTTACACACACAGAATGTGTCTGCAGAGGAGGCTGCAATGTATTACTTCAACAAACTGGAGAACGAGGTACGTGCATACATACAGACAGACAGACATTGTTTAAAGGGATAGTTCACCCTAAAATTAAAATTCTGTCAATAATTACTCACCCTCAATTCGTTCCAAACCCGCAAGACTCTTGTTCATCTTCGGAACAAAAATAAAGATCTTTTTGATGAAATCTGAGAGCTTTCTGTCCCTCCATTGACAGCTACGCAACTGACACGTTGATGCTTCAAAAAGTTCATAAAGTGATCATAAAACTACTCCATATGAATTGAGCGGTTTGGTCCAAAATAAACAATCACTTTATATGATTAACAGAATTTATTCACTATCACTTTAAAGTACTTTACATTGAATACAGATTTGTCTGTAGGACTGCACAAATTTGACAAAATCATAACTGTCAACCATTTCCCTCATTATTGTGATTATTAATGTTGATTAATTGAATCTACTGTAAAATACTTTTGTTTTAAAGAAACATCATGGTAGATTATTTATGTACTGCATACATGCATAAACCGGCATAAACAAGCAGATATCTGTTTATTTTAGTTAACAGCTAATTTATAAATCAGTAGTGATGTTGCATTTATGACCGTGTCATTCATTAAAGTTTCGGGATTGTCTCACATGGTACGTGCTACAATTTATTTCCCACCATATTCCACAACAGTATTTTCAATTTTCATAGGCTAATATATCTCCTCTCGTAATGACAAATCTGCTTGTTTTCAAATGTTTTATTTACAGAAATTAGGTTTAACTAGGTGTAACAGTTCATTATGAACTGAATAAGAATAGTATAAGAAATTTGTAATAATAACAAAAAATAATCACAATTGATCTTATAAAAGGTTTTAGACCTTTGCATAGCTACAAGAAACCCATATATTCATTATGAAAAAAAATCTATGGTGGTATAAGATTTTATTAATTTCCCTGGTCTAGAATTCACACTTCATATATCCTGCTTGCCAAGACTGGGGGCGCTATGAGAGTAAAATAAAGAAAAAACAGTTGTTAAGGGGACAAATCTTGATCTTGATTTTTAGTTGTTTCAGCTTCTTTTAAAGCATCTTTTGCCTAATTTTAAGTAATTTTCGCCTGGTTTTACAGAGAGGGCTTAGATTAAGTCAGGATTAGGCCTTAGTTCATTTATTTGTTACGGCATTTAAGTAGCTTTTATTAAAAAAACATTACTGGTGTGCATCTTGAGACAAAACAATGGCAATTACATATTTTAAGATATGTCAGTGCAAGTTGCTTTCAGTTAAAACAATTTGAACATGAATTTTAGTCTGGGACTTATGCCTTGTCTGTGAAACCGGGGGTTTAAGTCTTACATCTGGTGGGGTCCCTAGTTGAGAACCACTTATTTAGTGTGTTTAATCCTGCACTTAAATACTATTGCTTTGTCTGAAACTGCAGCATTAAAAACAAAAGTTTTATTTAAATAGTGAATAGAAAGAATATATAGGCCTACAGAAAGTGAGCAGAGCACTCTCTTTATAATAACTGGAGCTATTAATAATAAGTGAAGTTGGCTACACTACATAATACATCTCTTATTTACATTGTCAGCAATTTGTTATAATGAGAGCATTTGCAAGAGTGCAGAACTCAAGCTGAACGAAATTTTGACATTTTGAGCAAATACCGTCATTGCACTGCAGTGACTTATTTAAACATCTCTGATTGGCAATTGTACTCAACATTGCAAAACATTTTTTATAAATAGACACTTTTGTCTCAACAGGGATAGATCTAAATAGAGTGCTGCGTAATCAAGACAGCCATGATCAATCGATTACTATTATTATAATTTTTTATTGTGTAACCCTATTTGTTTTTTTTGTTTTTTTATTTACAGGAAGAGGGTGATGAGGATCTGATGTTCAAAATGGTTTTTGTTGTAAATATGGAGCTGTCCATGGGTGTCGGGAAGGTAGATATTATTTTAACAATTTTCAAATTTACAACACACTTACTATAGAGATTAATGAGATAGTGTGTATTTTTGTGTGTGTGAGTTTTCCTCTGTTTTGTGATCTCATGTATCAGGAGGGTGTTCCCTCTCATGTCATGACTCATGAATTATGTGAAAATCTAACAATGCAATATTGTACTCTTTGTACCAATCGTAATGACATTTTTACACAAAGAGATCACATTCTATTTTTGGAATGGCAGAATTAAAATAGCTTAACAAATAAATAACAAATCAACTACTTTTGTCAAACTATGTAAAATAACATGCGTTAAAAAATACAATGTAATGTTTTAAATAATTATTAGATTATTATAATTAACTAAAACATAATTTAACATCTCAAATATGTGTTTTGGGGTTTCATGACCCTTTCAATTTGTCCTCAGTTATCAATAAAACTGATCCATCCATAAACATCAACACCTTTCCATTTCCTCAGTGATTGCAGAATACCTCTTTTGAAATTCAAAGCAGACATTTTAGTTTGTCTTATGTTTATTTATTACTGTATTGAAGCTTGTTTCTGCCACAAATGTGTTGTTTTAAAATGTGATCCTGTAACTCATAAAATAATTCCCCCCCCAATATTATCTCATTTTAGTTTATAATTAGGACTTCTTATCTCATAAAATTGAAAAACATTCTTATAATGATGACTTAACATCTCATAATAATGAGAAAGATGTGTATTGCTCCAAAGCAGGAAAACACAAATATTTGTGCAATGGAAAAAAAAATTGATGCTAGAGTTTAGGTCTCATGTGCACGGGTGCTTTTACACCCTTTAAAAGGGCTTCTATACTTGATTCTATTGTCAATCTAGACAACTTTTGGATAGTATTTGTTAGAGAACAATGTCCTGTGTATGGTCTGTGTATTGCAATAGAATTGAGATGAGCAATGTGTCTATAGGTGGCGGCGCAGGTGGGTCATGCTGCAGTGGGTTTGTATCAGGCTTTGCAGGAGAAAAACAGCTGGAGGGAAATGGCCTGGAGATGGGACCATGCTGGGTAAGAGATGCCAATGTTGTCTCATCCTTCTACCTTAGCCTGATTCCTGAATACATTACTAGTCAAACGTTGCAATAATGACAAATTTGTTAGTGTTTTTGAAAGAAGTCTCTTATGCTTACCAGGGCTGCATTTATTTGATAAAAAATACAGTAAAAACATTAATATTGTGAAATATTATTACAGTTTAAAATAACTTATTTCTATTTGAATAATTCATTAAGCCTATTCTCATGATGGCAAAACTAAATTTCAATACTCCAGTGTCACATAATCCTTCACAAATCATTCTAATATGTTAATTTGGTGCTCACGACACATCCCTTATTATTATTATTATTATGAATGTTGAAAACCCTCGGCAGCCAACCTTGATGGGGAGGCAGCGGGTCTTCCATCCTCTACTACGCAATTCACCTGCCAACTCCTCGTACTTGGCCCTCTTCCGTTCAAATGCCTCTTCCATTTGGTCTTCCCAGGGCACAGTCAATTCCAGTTGGACCACCTGCCTTGATGATTCTGAAAGAAGGACCATGTCAGGCCTAAGTGTGGTCATGGCAATGCTTTCTGGGAATTTAAGCTACCTTCCCAGGTCGACCTTTAGCTGCTAGTCCCGGGCAGTTGCCAGAAGTCCTTCTGCTGGGTTCCATCTCCGTGGTGGTTTCTCTCCAGCCTTGACAAATGCGATTGAGCGCTGTGCTTGCTGCTGGTGCCTGCTGAGAGAGATCCCGGTGCTGATGGCTTCTGCAATGACCCCTAGCACCTGGTCGTGGTGCCACCGATAACATCCCTCTCCCAGAACTTTAGGGCAGCAGCTTAATATGTGCTCCAGGGATCGTCTTTTTTGGCATGGGGGCATGCAGGGGTGTCTATCAGGCCCCAGGAGAAGAGGTTGGTTGGACTGGGGAGGACATCGTAGACTGATTGGATAAGGAACTGGATCCGGTGTGACTTCACTTTCCACAACTCAGACCACGAGATCTTTCGGTCCATCACCTGTTCCCATCGAGTCCACGCCCCTTGTTGTTGGATCCCCCCATCCTGCTGATGCGTTTTTCCTCTACTCCTGCTTTGATTTCTTCATGGGCCAGTTGACGCCTGTCCTTTTCTGGGCCTTGTTGCATCGCGGTCTTTGGATACAGCCAAGCCCTGCACGTCCTGATGCCACTGTCCCCACTAGCACTCTGTGCTGCAGACGCGCTTCAGCCTGGTCGACTGCCTCCTGGGCCCTCCACTTCCTTCACCTATGTGCCAGCTGAGGAGACTTAGATGTCAGTGGACTCTCTGTACAGCAGCTCCTATCTTGCTCGGGAAACCATGAACTCCTCCGACAGGCTGCTGAAGGGGAGTTGTAACTTGTTCTTACTACCGAACAAGGCTATGCTGCTGATGTTACGAGGAAAACCCAACCACCTACGCAGAGAGTGGCTGATCTTCCTCTCTCAACGGTAGTTAGGGGGACGTCGTAAACCGGCAGTGGCCAGAGGAGTTGCGGCAGGATGCCATGCTGGAAAATCCAAGCTTTAAACTTTCCTGGCAGCCCTGACTTGTCCACTGCTGCAATCCAGGTGTGCAACTCTTTTGGCTGTGTCCCTAAGTGTGCTGTTAAAGACTTTTCCCAGCCTCTTAACTGGCTTCTCTGTGACTGATGGAATTTGGACTCCCTCCAGGGAGAAACAGAACTTGTCGGTTACGTTTCCCTTCCTCACCACAAGGGATCGGGACTTGGCTGTTTAAAAGTCCATTCGGGCCCAGCTGATGAGGCGTTCGAGGCCATGGAGGATCCATCTGCATCCTGGTACGGATGTTGTGGTCACCGTCAGGTCAGCTCTGACCAGATGAGTGGACCTCTGCATTCCTCCTCTGCTGACTTAACTAGCATATTCATGGCTAAGGCGAACAAAATCACTGAGAGTGCACCCTGTGATTATTCCTTTCTCCAGCCTATGAAATCCAGATGCTGTTGATCCAGAGGCGACTCTCAAAATAAAGCAGTTATAATAGTTCAGAATGAGGTCCCTGAACTTGTCTGGAACATGGTGTCGAATCAGTGAGGTTTCAACCAGCTTGTGCGGGATTGACCCGTACGCGTCAGATGGAGTAATGGTTGCTGAAAATGCTTTGCCATCACAGAAATAAATTAAAATTTTAAATAGAAAACTGTTATTTTAGATTGTAATAATATTTCACAGTATTACAGTTTTTACTGGATTCAAATAAATGCAACCCTTTTGAACACAAGAGACTTCTTTCAAAATCATTAAAAAAAATCTTGTAATATTTTATTTTATGTGTATACACAAAAAAAAGAATTTTTTTTCACTGGTAGTCCATTGGCCTGTTTATACTTCGTCACTTCGAGTTTTTACTGTTTGGATGGCTATCTGTTTTGTTCAATGGGTCATGAAATGGATTTGTCATTAAATGGCCACTGTTATGATTGGCTAACATCATTGCATAGAAAACAATATCAATGCCCACTCACTATAGCACGTGAGTAAGGGTAGGGACACACCAAACCGACGCCAAAGAACTAGCGCTGATGAAAGTCAACTGTGCTTGAATACACCGAAAGGACTACAGGCGACTGTCAACTAGCACGTGCGTTCTGAGCCAGCGTGTAAAAGGGATAACTGTCTATTTAAGTAGATATATTCGTCTATATTCGCCATTCAAAAAGATAGAGCGAAACTAAGACTGCAGGTATACAAACCACAAACCTCTTACTGTTGCTTACTGTTTTGAATATCAATCATGCTTTCACGTTCTTTATTCCACTCCACTCATGTTATTATGAAAATATTTGTGCAGTGGAATGCTCAGGTAAGATGATGTAAAATTAGAACAACATTCTGTCTGTGCCGTCGTGACTTCTTTATTGCTCGCTTTCATCAGTATTCTGGTGCACTGACTCGTTTGCTAAACAGCCAATCAGAGTTTTACTCGTTTACTGGTGGTTTTGATATGCAGCTGCTGTCAGATTCAATAAAGCTGACATTGTGTCTTGTTTACAAAACAAAACAACAGACAGCGTCAGTTATTATATAATGGGTTGTATTTGCTTTTGACGCTCGTAACTGGTGTAAGCAAGTGTTAGCTGTTAAGTGACTGAACACCACTGGGTGGAGTCAATGGGTGCTTCTCAATTCTTATTTGTGCATCCTCGTTTCCTTTCCTTGCTTCCTTTCCTCGCGTCTCAGCTCCACTCCCTGTAGGATGCGAGGGAAGGCTGCAAGGAAAAGAAGCAAGGATGGAGGAATCGAAGGAAAGCTTATTTATACATTGGAATACTTGATCACTCGAACGTCACTCCACAGCGTCATCAACTGCGCTCAAAGGATCTGCCCTTATGTTGTTAAAGTTTGGTTATTTAAGAAATTCATAATAAATAATAATAAAGCAAGATGTCCTGGTGAAATATGTGAGATGTGTGGTTTGTATAAACTGCAAAGGTAAAGTATAAATTAAAATTATTGTGACCGATGTGATGGGGGAGGATAATTTATACATGTGTCACGTTTAGTCGATAAAACTCTTCCGCAAAGGATACATCTGTGTATCCTCGCTCATGACTCCTCAGGAAGCCTCCTCACTCCTCGATCCTTGCCTCCTCGCGGTCCAATTAGAGAATTGAGATGTCCTTCAAGATGGCTGAGCTCGATCGGTTTCCGGGTCATAGGATGGAGACGGAGGAGAGAGGAGACGAGGAGGGATATTGAGAAGCACCCAATGTCTTGCTCTGGAGGCAGGCATATGTGTGAAGACACAAATCCCACAATATCCAAACAAGCCTTTTTTAAGGCTTGATTGAGGAGAATGTTTTAAGCTATGAACTTGAAGGATGTTTTAATGGTACAAGGGCACTTATATCTAAAAAAATCAAGGCATGTTTCATTTCTTCTGTCATGACTGCTTTAAAATAGATTAATTTACACTTGGCCACATCTGTATGTCTCTGCAAAACGATTATAAATCTGATCTTCAATTTCCGTGCTATATGAAAATGTATGTTATGTATTTGTATGTTTTTGTGGCTGTTTAGATCTAAGAAGATTGTGTTACAAGGCACTAACATGGCACACCTGTTGGAATTGCAGGCTCTTGCTATGAGCCTCAGTCTTCCTACAAAGCTGGTACAGGACGCTGGACACACACAGGTTAGCGACACATGCCAACGTGCATGACAATTGTGGTTGTTTACTGTGGCAAAAGGTGGGACTGTACTATTCTTTTTTTTTTTTTTTATAAGTTTCCAACCTAAAATAGTATATAAAAGTATTAGAGACTCTACTTTGTTCTTGGGTTATGGTTGTATATGCAAATTTCTTACATGTATTTGACAAAAAAAAAAAAGGAAAATATATGGAGAGGAAGACGTATGAGAGGAAGATGCATTTTGTCTGATGCAATTTTGTGAGACTATATTGATTAAGCCTGGAATTGAGTTTTGGATTGTGTTTGTGTGTTCAGGTGGAGCCAGGTTCATGCACTGTGCTTGCCATCATAGGAGAAGAGGAGATGGTGAATAACGTCACAGGCAGCCTGAAACTGCTGTAACGCTGAGGGAAAACTCTTCAAGTGTAGATGTGTGATGTACCACAGAAAGAACAGGGGTCAGCGTTTGCCCACAGTAGCATGGTTCTCAAGATAAAGGTGCACTCAGTAATTTTTTGTTTATGTTGTGATGACTTATACTGACAGCTAGCGACGTGAATGCATCTTCACGCAAAAGCAAACATTTTCTGTTACTGATACCTAGGGGTGGGCGATATACCGCTATACCGGTAGAAATATTTGTCAACCAGTATAACTATTTGTCAACCAGTATAACTATGAGTATTGTTTCTATTGTGGTTATGCCAGTGTGTCCTGCAGGGCTGAATCTCTAGTACTACGATTAAAAAAAACAACAACAATGTTTTACACCAATTGTGAATGTGAGTTGGTTGTGATGTGAAAAGGAAGTGTATTGCAAAATGATATTGACTTGTCATTGGGAGCTGCACACAAAAACAAACATACAGTGTGGTATAGTCAGATTCACAAACAAATTATTCAAATAAGCTGCTGCTTTTAATAAATCACTCAACAAAACTCACATATATTTAAGAGTTACCATTTTGTATATTTGTAACATTAACATGCGCAAGCCTATAAAAGCATCTCTTATGCGTTTACATGACCACATAAGCAACCCAGGCATGTTAAACCACTTTCACTTAAACCCTTGTGAAAAGCGATCACACGGAGTAATTTACTTTAGGAATTGAGTTTGAAAAATTAAAACTAAATTCTGTTGGGTAATTTGTATTTAGTCAGTTTTTAGTCAGCATTGATTTGGAAGGTTATTCAAAATGTGAAATGGAGATGAGGCTTCAAAAACATAAAAACGTTATCATCCTTAGCTAAAAAGAGAAAAGCCTCATTGCTTGCAGTGAAAACATTATTTTCTAAATCTAAATTCATCAAATTTGTGACAGATCTACAATTAATTCGTTTTTGAGTCCATTTTAGACATTCTACTATTTATAAGTAACTTTGCAACTATATGTCAACTAACTTTAATTAGAGTATTAGTCGACTGTTAGGTTAGTAGAATAAGTTGACACGTACTTGCAAAGTTACTTATAGTCAGTAGAATGTCTTTTGGAAACCATAAAAATAAAGTGTTAGCAGAGAGTCTACTAATACTCTTGAGAGTTAGTTGACATGTAGCTGCAAAGTTAGAAGAATGTCTGAAGTGGACAAATGAAATGGTTACCGAATAAAATTTGGTCTAGATATTGTTATATTATTTTGCTTGTATCGCCCACCCCTATCAATACCTTTGTAGAAATACATGTCAAGCAAAAGGGAGGTGGATTACTGAGATAACATGAGTAGCATTCGACTGATAATGCGACTCAACATGAGGGGACCCACTCTATGTAAAATAAAACAGCTTTAATTAAGCCACTAAAATTATTGTAGTCTTCATCTTATGTGAGTGTATGTGATAAGAACATAGTTTCAGTATTACAATTTATTTATTTTGTTTAACTTTTTATGGAAGGAAGAAATTACTGAGTGGACCTGTGGGGGGAAAAGTAAAACCTACCTAAATAGTTTAACAACAACAGACATGTTCAAATCATTGCATTTTTAAAGCTTTTAAATTAAGTGAGAAGACAACTAATTGATATTATCAACAGGTCCCTGAATTTCTATAGAGCTAAAAAAAAAATCTTTAAAAAGGAGAGTTGTCAATTAAATAGCAGTGTATAAAAATGTACAATGAATTATAATCACATGTAAGTGTTATACTTAAAGGGATAGTTCACCCAAAAATGAAAATGTTGTCATCATTTACTCACCCTCGTGTTGTTCCAAAGCTGTATGAATTTCTTTCTTCTGTTGAACATAAAATAAGATATTTTAAAGAATGTCGGTTACCAAACAGTCGATGGTAGCCATTGACTTCCATGTATGTTTTTCCTACTATGGAAGTTAATGGTTGCTGTCAACTGTATGGTTACAACAATCTTTAAAATATATTATTTTATGTTCAGCAGAAGAAAGATATTCATACTTGTTTGGAACAAAATGAGGGTGAGTAAATGATGACAATTTTCGTTTGTGGGTGACTTATACCTTTAATGTGCCTGTAGAACCCAATGTTTTAATGATTGTGAAATCAAATAGCCATTGTCAAAGTATAATGTATAACATGTTTCTTCTTTTTTTATTGTGTGAATGTTATTTTTTATTGTTTACAATTAAACGTACCCAATCCCTTTGTGATGATAAAATCTGCCTGTGTGTAGCTATTTATGTAAATATGTTAGCTTGAATACTGAAACAGTATTATATTTAAAGGCTATTACTATAACATACTATGTTATTATACATATCATACTGTTAAACATATTTGGAGCCAAGCACCAATTCCTCTGGATCCTTGGGTGATGCATGTTATCAATTTAGATTTCTGACATTATTACCATATTCTTCTCACAGGTTTTGTCCAATCTTCACATAAATTACATGCACGTTTCTTTCTCTCTTTTTTCTGTAGTTCCCCATACTAGGTGGAATTTGACAATTTGGTGTGCATCCTCAGAATGTCTTTTTGTTTATGTGTATCAACTTTTGTTAAGCTTTGGGTCATCAGTCTTGACGTTTCTATTTCTAGTAACATTTCAAGTAACCAGCTTAAACAAGACAATCTACTGATTCAGATGATACATGTTTAATCATTTACATCTATTACAATGATAAAAACAGTTTAAATCAAATGTATCATTGTATCATTTTTTCTAAGGGAAATTAGGTACAAGGCTGATTTTTTTTTTAACAATGCGGACAATATTAGATCCATCATGTTTTTGTGTGACCCATAAAGTCAGTCGATTTACTTATTTAAAATCCATATACTCTTACTTCATGGAAGAGTTTAGTGGTAATTGGATACTCTGCTTAGTAGGAGCAGTATGTTATTTGAGTAGATTAAAGTAGAATCCAGACATTATTTATCGTGCTGCTACTATTTAGTTGGGATGTAGGCATATTCGGACACAGGGAGACTTCCTGTTGCAGTAGATGGTATAAATATGAGGTGAGACACTCATCCTGAACACTCCATCCATAGTGATTTTATGTGATTTTAATCATATAAGAGAAATCATGTCTCTTGCTTAGAACAGCAACATTAAACTGTCTTTCTGGCACCACATAATGTGCATACCCATGTAATGATTGCAAACATTGATATTGGTCAGTATTTCATTTACTGGCAATGAAGAACAAGAGACAACCATTAAAATTATATTCCTTGATTCGTTGTCACAAAGTATCTTTGTGACAATGTGAGTTAATAATTGTGTTGGTCATTTTTACTTGTAATGATTTCAGCAGCCTAACACAATTTTGGATAATTAGCTTTTCCCAAAATTATTTTAGCTGAGAGTGCAGACATTGAATGCAGACTCAAAAATCAACTATTTTTTTTTATTAATTTTTTTTATGAAAATGCAGTAACAGTAATAGAAACAACTAGTGGCCACAGAACTTACTTGTGCATGTCATTTGTGCTCAAGTCCATTGTAATTCAGATTTTACACTATAGTGTCAAATTCTGTGCATTTCTTAAACCTTTCAAATGGCTTAGGATAATAATAAGAAAAACAACCACTTTCCACTCATTCAAAATAACTTTTTCAGTCATTTGCAACATCTCAAAAATGTGTTTTAGGGTTTTGTACACTACCTTGTACCGTACGTATACAAACTTAGCATGTAATGCCATAAATATATATTTGCTCATTTCATTTAAACAGATTCAAAGGTAGGCTATATAATAATGGTTAATTACTTTGTTACAATACAAGCATCAAAATGGCCTGAGAAACATACAGAAAATGAGTCGGCTTGTCCCAGACAGACATGGAAATTAAACTACTTAAAGTAGAAATGAATGCACAGAAATATATAATGTCAGTTGCTGTCCTCTGAAGTTGCCTCTTATTATTGCATTGACTTACACTTTTAGATGGGTAGTTTGAGGATTTCTAAAATTATTTTAAATAATTATGATTAAAAAGTATTTCAAACCCACAGTATAAAAAAAATAAAAAAAAACATTCGATAGATTGACACTTACAATATTGACAATCGTATTAACATAGCCTAAATGTATTTCACGTCCCAGGATGCCCGCCCTCTCCAGTTGCGCGCGCAATTCACCCGGAGGCGCATGCTGCTAAATGACATTTCCAATCCATCACAATGTTTAAAAAAATATTTAAGTCTATTCATATATTAAATCTAATACATTTAGTATTGTACATCTAAAGGTAAATGTACTTGCATATGTTGCGACAGGAGACGTTTTCATTTTTGCTAATTATGGTTACCACAATACAAAGTCGGTGAAGACGATGTGAGCTGGTTAACAGACTGCCCTGACATTAGCTACGAATAAATTGTGTTACTTTAAAAATTAATGTATATTGTTTAGGTAATGGAACTACGCTTTTGTAGAAACGCTGTCCAACACTGCGGAGGGCGTACAAGCATCATCACGCTTTCTCTACACAGGATCGGCTCGAGCCTTCTTTATTAGTTCTAAAATATTCTACAGTGGCATTAAAACTCAGAGTGTGATTTTTTTATTTTATTTTTTATAACCCGTTGTCACTTATTCCTTAAATTAACGTTTTTGTCATTGCAGCGACCATCGCATTTACAACCAACCATTACAGTTGGAGTGATTTAAATGGTTTTTCGGTCTTCTACGCGTTTTTTTATTGATTATTTTGGCCCATGCCATGTTTGGTCCCCTTGTCTTTGTCTTTTTAAAATAGTGGACCACAGTTAGCCAACTAGGTTAATATTTTGGATAGAATGTAATCCTGCACCAAATCAAACGTCCAGTCCAAACCGGTTCTCATATATTCCACGCAGACAGTATTGTTGACGCTCTAGTATCGCGGTCCCTGCGAAAGCGCCCATGAGACCCCGTGCAGCTACAGTTGTATAACGCAACACTCTTATTCCTTTTTACACGGATAAAAGAACAATAATAATCCCTTATATGAAAGACCATTAAACTCCACGGCTTGTGTATTTAGTAACACAACATCTTTTCCCAAATCCAGAGTCACTTCTTTCGAAAGTATCCAGTTTAATTCGGTGTTCGCCTTCGAAATCTATATCTCCTGCAGCCCTTCAACGCCATCTCACGCTGCAGAATGCTGACTAGAGAAGTGAGGCACCTCCAAAAAAACAAGGTTCGGCCTCTTTTTCGTCTACGACAACATTAAGCTCCGCAACGATCCAACAGCATATTCGCGTTCCTGTTTGTTACCCCGATTGACACATTCCTGCCCTATAGCGTACCAGAGGGCGCGAGCTAAAGCTGAAAGTCCGCCTTCATAATGAACCCCTGCTCCGCTGTGAAGGAAACCCTGTGTTATGGTTGTGTGTAGGCTTCGCTGGGAGCCGCGGTTGATGCCGGTGTAGAGAGGGGGATGGGCAATACTGCAAATGTAAAGGACATGAGATTGAATCACAGCCTTGAATCACCAAGTGCTGTACATACCCATATAAATATCGACTATAATTTGGTAAAATAACATTGTACATTGATGTATGCTTTAGCAACTCAACGTGAACATTTGAAGACCGCACTATGTCTTAAATGGGAGAAAATGTGAAACTTTCAACTCTTGCGTAAGGGACACTGAGAAGTTTGGAAGATAGCCTGAGAGCCTCGCGGTCTACAGTTCACAGGAAACACCGAGGTTGCAAGAGAAGGCCTCCTGTTCTGCCTCGCATTGATGTTGGATTTTTTGAAAACACAAAATACCTTTAATAGGCTATTGAATTTCAATTACGTTGGGAGGACGCTGTAGGTAAGGTATTTTTTTATTTCAATGAAGGTTTTGATGGCAAATAGCTTATGTTTTTTAATGAACTAGGCAAAGTTGATGCAGAAGTTGGGAGCTCAGTTTATCAGCTCTTGTTTATCAACACGAATTGTAGCTTTCCTCTTTCAACTCTTCTTGGTTGAATGTTTCTGCTGTCACATTAATGAATCAAATCCCCCCAAAATGTATGATGTAACACCGTGTTGGTTGGTCTGCATGTTAGCTTGATGTAACTAGCTATAATCACAATCACACTTTGCCAACAACCTCGTGCTAAGAGCTGTTTTTTTTGCTGTAAACATTCAGTGATCGGCCTATTGTTATGCTGCATTTCTTACCCTTTGCACCTATATCACATTAATAGCATTCGTGCCACTCAACATAATGAATTATCAAAGTGAGCAAAGGTATCATTTTAGTTAGCCGTTAGCTTAGCTGAGAGAGGCTGTCTTAAAAGCTAATACGATTTAAATGCATTAAAGTGGTAAAAATCAAAGGATCTTTATTTGTAAATAAGAGGAGAAATTATTGAAGTGGGTTTCGAGGCAGAAACTTAGACTCTGGACATTTTAGTGTTAGTTGACTTCTTGTGTTAATCAAGTTTATATGTGAAAACAGACATGGTAGAGTTTGTATTTACAACATTCGTGCTTGTCAGAATCGAATTTGAAGACTCAGTTTTCCGAAAACATTGGACATTATGTATTCGGATGATTAACTGTATTGCTTAGCAACTTGGACGTACTTTGTTAGACTCACAGTGGATTTATTTTCTGTCTGTTCAAAAAGAAGATAGTTTGTCGGGATAAGCAGATATCCTGTTGAGCACTGCTCTCTGATCCTCTACATCTATATTTTTGATATAGCCAGCTTCCATCTCGTTGACTATGAGATAACTTTTGATGTATTTATAATTTCTTGATCTGGTCTATGTGTTTTCTTTGGGAAATGAATATAATGCGAACCCCGAGAACCGTGACTTGCTTTTCTCATTCTTCACCTCCGCCTCCCCCATCAACCAACCCCCAACTCGAGCCATGAGAAATGGGTGGTATTTCTAAGGGGAACTCGCCTTTCCTTTTTTAGCCTCCATTTTTATTTCAACAACAAGTGAGTGGAAACGACAAGGAAGAGAAGGCGAGTTAGAGTGATTGGAACTGAACCATATTCCCTCACAATATATATATATATATATATATATATATATATATATATATATATATATATATAATAGTTATAGTTTTTGGTTGACAGTTTTCGATGCGCTACAAATAAGTGACATTTGCTGCTCTGTTCTTTCCAGCGTGTAAAATGAACCTCGAGGAAACGCCTGCTGTTGTGGCAAGGCCGCGTACTCCATACTCAGGGTTACTTTTGCATACACGCAAGCATTGCATTATTTTAGTCGTCCTCTGGCTGTATGCTGCCCTTTCTGTCTGTTCACTGATAAATTTGATATCATCAGGACCCTGAACAAAGAGTGTCCATAACAGTGCCTGATAGAATTCACACATTATTGAAATGGTATGCTATTTGCATGGACCGTGTCAGGTAAAACAACTGTAAATGAAACAGTATAAGGGAGGAACTGGTGGACATATGTTTTTGTTGTTGTTGTCATTAATGCTGTTCGAATGAACAGTTAAATAGCTTCAGTAAAAATAATGACTGGCCGTGTATCTACAAATTTTATTTTATTCTCAAAATCAAACAGCTGTATACGTATTTGGATCTGCTTTTAAAAAGTTAGAAAGGAAATGTCTTTTTTTGTAGTTCCTGAAGAGCTTCCTGGCAACTGCAAGTGTGTGATTGGGCTTGTCCGACATTTTCCAAGTATGTTTTCAGGTTTTATTTTCGTCCGCCTTGAACTGTGAAACCTGATCTTTCTGTGACTCACCCGACTAGTTATCTAAAGTCAACGTGTGTCTTTGTCCAGAGACAAAGGACAAGCTTGGAAAAATTTAACTTTTAGCAGATTAGAAAATAAAATAAATGCCCTGATGCATTTTAGTATCAAACTACTGGTTACCATTTATCCTAATATATGAATTTAGAGAAACTGTACCGCAAATCGAAACATGGCAAATATGCAAAGCATTTTTCTGGATCAAAACCTTTCTGTTCTGTCCTCATTGTTTTGTTATGTCATTTAGTTTTGTTTGTACGTCTATTTATTTATATATAATACCGTTTATTACCAATGTTAAATATTGTGACTTAATTAAATACTTTTTGATCTTGAAGATTCCAGCTTTTAAGTGATTTTATGACATAGCCTAAAGCATTTTTAATAGAAAATGATGCATGATTCAATGAATGCACTGTTGTGATGCTTTCACGTATATAATTGATATACTCGGGCCAAATGTAATTTATTATGATTATTATATTTGCAGTTTAGGGACTTTTTTTTGTTAACTGGTAGGACAGTCTGTTTCTTCCAAATTAATGTTTGGGTGATACCTGAGCTCTTGTCTTCTTTAGAGTCTAGACAACATGATGGGTGATTTCTAATCCTAAACCCGTGCATGAACACAACATAGCTCATTGTGATCAATGCTTTTTTTAAAAGGATATTTGAAATCTTTCTTTTTGTATTAATGAAAAAACAAATACATTTAACTGTAGAAAATACATAGAGTAAATGGTGTTTGTGTGTAGCTTTGTGGGTTCTTACCTCTTGTTCTCTTATATGGGGCTAAAAAATTGTTGCCGAGATGCCTGCTCCTCTTCTGCTTCGTGATTGGATGGTTTCAGAGAGCCTCAGCCAATCAGATGCGTTGGAGTGTTGTTGCGCGCTCTCTCTCTCTCTCTCTCTCTCTCTCTCTCTCTCTCTCTCTCTCTCTCTCTCTCTCTCTCTCTCTCTCTCTCTCTCTCTCTCTCTCTCTCTCCTTCCTTCCCCCCCTCCCTAACCAGTGCTTTGGAACAACTAACAGCACAGTCTTAAAACAGCTTTTAGTAGCATAAACAATGTTTTCTACTGAAAGGGAGCAGAACATAATGCGGTATCCATATGCTCTGTCAGTCAAGGTTCTCTAGCCTCTTGTTTCTATGCACCCTGTGCGGCCATTTTATCTCTTGAACAATTTTCCAGGTATTTGGCAAGGGTGGGTCAGTCATCTTGAAAACAAGCTGTCAGATAATTTAGTTAAATCAAACAATTTTTACACTGATCTGGTGGTCGGTCTTTATAGGATACAGCAGGATTTGTTTTTGTGATCGAATCATTTACAAATTGTTGGCAGAAATGTACGTGGCCACAATCCAATGCTTCTTGATGCATCCCAGACAACAGAACGACCACCTACTCCCCTGTCAATCAGCTTTTGTGCTAAAAAAAGCCTCTTTCACTTTGTTGGGTATGTGTGGCTTTAAAAACAATAGCAATCGTCCTATTGGATTTGAAAATTGGATTTTGAAAAGTCATGACGCCATAAGATATTTCCAGTATGCCTGATATCAGGGTATTTCCTTTAAATTTTTGTGCATTTATAGGACTGATACTGGCAGTAAATGGTTGTAAGAGCGAATATTATCTTCCAGATGAGCAAGACATTTGTCTTTCCCTTCTGGGGAAAGTTAAACTGAATTCCCTCCATGTTAGCTAACAAGCACAAAATTAAAATAAAATATGTGAGATACATTCTGGTAGTCTGGGACTAGTTTTCCTTAGCGTTTAACATTTTACATTTGTATCCTTAAAAAGTCATGCATTATTTCCATTTTGAATAAAGAAGCAGGCACAATTCACATTTTGTTCCATTGACAAGTGAATGTGCCAAACTGGAAACACAAGCTCATGCAAAAAGTTTTGCGTTCCAAAGTTCAAGTTTGGTGAACTCTGACCTGCGAATTCACATTACGTGAAGTCGTGTGACCAGTAGATTGTTTATTTTTACATTTTGAATGTATTACTAATTGTTATATGTTGAATTAATGTTTATAAAAAGACGCAGCAGAGTGCGACATCATATCACAACTGTTACAGCTTCCGTAGAAATTTAATGTGCTCAGTTTAGTGTGACCGTGGCTTAACCCTTAAAGACCTAGAACATTTTTGGAGCACCTGACTCGCCTGTTCTTTTCTTTGTTTTACTAAACTGTTATAGCAGTCAGCATCAAGTGCCATATCGTTAGCCTCATTGCATAATTGCCTAAGTCATTTTGTGTTTTTTTCTTGTTTTCCAAAAACATTGAAATATGACTTTGGCAATTATGCTATGAGGCTAACGATATATCACTTTAAACAGGAGATTTAATCTAGCTAATTTAAATTCCCATTTCCCAACATTTATTTTGTCTTAGAATGGATGAATATACCAGATTTAAGAAAAACAGCAGCAATTTTTTTGTGATTTTTGTTTACTCAACTCAAACAAAACCTCCTGAAGTTTGGATTTTTTCCTTTAGAAAGTTTTACTTGGATATTTTTGCTTCTGTGTGTGTGTGTGTGTATTCAATCTGAACATGAACAACAAACACAAATAGTTCAGCAAGTATTGTAAATAATTGCCAAAATTGTCTTGTGCAATAAAAATACAAACCGTGCAAATGATTTTCACAAACTAGGCCTATATAAACTTGGGTTTCTTTGATGAATCAATGCTGATCAAAACTTGATGACGCAATCACATTTGCTATGAGCCTCTGAATGTCCAAAAGCGAAAAACCCGATATCATCATAAAAGTTGCGAATCTCCTCTTTAAAGGTGCAGTGTAATTTTGAGCGGCATCTAGTGGTGAGGTTGCGAATTGCAACAAACAGAAGTTACGGTGGCCGACAGGAAAAGACGTAGTCGTCTGAGACAGCAGAGAGTAGCCAGTTAAGCAATGAGGTTTCTTTACAAATAAATTGAGAAATTAGGCTAGTCAAACGATATGTTATTGCGAATTTCATTGTTACTTGTTTGTCATTGTGTCAGTGTTTTATTCACTGACTTTAGCTAGCTTCTTTGCACGAAGAACAACATAGTGACGAAACGCGTTTGTCCGTTTAGGGCTCACATGTCGGTGCATTTCAATGTAAGGGCACCCGCGGTGTATGTAGATAGAAATGGCTCATTTTAAGGTAATAAAAACATAACGGTTCATTAAAGGTATAGCGGAGGATTTTCCCGAATTTTAGAAAAGAACCGCCCTCTCCACTTTTGGAAGAAATGCACATGCGCAACACTCTACCTGCTCCCGAGAGGGAACGCCTATTAAACGCTAGCATCTCCAATCATATTTTACATTAACTTTTACTAGCAGTGATTTTAAATGGATTTCTCCAAATAGCATGCCAAACTTTACATGTCGAGTAGAAACTTCGCAACTGAGGCATCAGTGGGAAGCCCAACCGGTGCTTTTAGCACACGCCAGCGTGTGAAATATTCTCCCAAAAACACTGCAGGGTTCCAGACTGCGACCATTTTTTTGAGAATGTGCGAGTTAAAATTGTATGTGGTTGCATTTGTGCGAGTGCATGGTCATGTACTACTCAGTTAAATTCACGCATGAATTTTCCTGCATTGAACTTGTTTTAGCGCCCGCCATAGTGAATTTTTGTCCCGCCAAAGTCTTATTTGATCGGTGAGTAATGTAGATGAACTGCTGCGCTTGTGACAGGACATGTTTATAACTGAAAGAACAAGCAGAGAGAGAGAGAGAGCTGGACGCGCGTGCGCACTCTCTCTCTTCGGAGCCAGGCGAAAGTGTAAACAAGACTTCACCGTCTCCAAACCATAGATAGACTGTAAGCTCCAAACTAAGCGCTGTCTTGCTCTCTCTCCCTTGCACATATTAATCAAAATAAATCGACACGGTGGTAAAAGGTCGGAAGACCAAAGTTTCATGTGGAGCATTCTGAGATTTTTTTTGTTGTTGTTTTTTTTTTGAATTACCGCTGGGTGTGAATTGTGCTAAATAAGTTTCCTTATCTTCTCTGAAAAGCGTTCCGGACATTCAGCTGACAACATAAAACAACACTTTAATTAAACGAAAAAAAACTATCCAGTGATGAAATGTTTTCTGTGTTGACAGAAATCTTGGATGTCCATGTCCTAACTGCTGGGATAATCACACAACGCGCATGACACGTCCAATTCGCGAACTAATGACTGCTTTTGAACCGATTCATTTTAATGAACAGGGCCGGGTTTCCCGATAACGATGTATCTTAGCTCTTAAGAGCGCTCTCTACGTGCAAGGTTACGAACGTTCGCAGCAATTCCACGAGCGTTTCCCAAAAATGCACTTAACATGAACGCGCGAGAACGCGTTTTACGTGCTACTTCAGAGTCGCTGTCCATTTGCGAAGTGCTGAAATATAACCTTATATGGAATCGTATTCTGAACGTTTAGCCTTAATTATTAGATTTAACCTAACAATCGTCATCTGTGCATTAGCAATCAAGACAAGTCTAAAGTCTACATTCAGGCGGAGATAGCCTACTGACAAAATGAACAAAAAAACAAACCAGGGCTGTGTTTCCCAAAAGCATCGTAAGCCTAAGTAGTTCGTAAAAACGAGCGTACGACTGATCTTAATATTACGGTCTGTTTCCCAAAAGCATCGTAACTTAAGTAGCTCTTAAAAATCATCGTAGATCTACGAGTGCTCTGGAGTAATCGTAAATCCCCAAGTGCATCGTAAGAAGACAGATTTATGAGGTCACCTGCAGGACAACCGGCAGATTACACTTTTATCTAGATTTAACAGATTACACTGCAAAGTGAGTACAAATATAAGGTTTTTATTGTACTTTTTTATTGTACACTTTATTGTACTTGGTTTTTGTTTAAATGAATGTATAAATTAAATAATAAAAAAGGGAAGAAAAAAATACACATCTAAATTAAATGAATGAAAACAAAATCATAAAAGAACGAAGTAATGTGGAAAATATGCTTCAAAGACTGGGCAAAATATGGATGAATAAAAAATAAAAAAAATCTGTCAATGACTTGCTGACGTGCACGAAAACCAGCCATGTATTGGGCATTTCTTGCAGACCACCTTCCCTGATCTTTGAACACCCCAGGTTGCAGTTAGTTTGCAATGTCCACCCAGATGTTTTGTTTTTCCTTATTTGTATGGTGTCCTTTAAATCTAATTGCTAATCTACAGATGACGATTGTTAGGTTAAATCTAATAATTAAGGCTAAACGTTCAGAATACGATTCCATATAAGGTTATATTTCAGCACTTCGCGAATGGACAGCGACTCTTAAGTAGCACGTAAAACGCGTTCTCGTTAAGTGCATTTTTGGGAAACGCGCGTGGAATTGCTGCGAGCGTTCGTAACCTTGCGCGTAGAGAGCGCTCTCTAAGATACATCGTTATCGGGAAACCCGGCCCAGAAAAGATACCTTTCAAAAAAGATGAAATTAATGTAGGCCTAATTTTAGAGTAGATAGAGCGAAACAAAGATGTTATTTTTAACAGATTTAAAGGACACCATACAAATAAGGAAAAACAAAACATCTGGGTGGACATTGCAAACTAACTGCAACCCGGGGTGTTCAAAGATCAGGGAAGGTGGTCTGCAAGAAATGCCCAATACATGGCTGGTTTTCGTGCACGTCAGCAAGTCATTGACAGATTTTTTTTTTTTATTCATCCATATTTTGCCCAGTCTTTGAAGCATATTTCCCACATTACTTCGTTCTTTTATGATTTTTTTTTCATTCATTTAATTTAGATGTGTATTTTTTCTTCCCTTTTTTATTATTTAATTTATACATTAATTTAAACAAAAAACAAGTACAATAAAGTGTACAATAAAAAAAGTACAATAAAAACCTTATATTTTTACTCACTTTGCAGTGTAATCTGTTAAAGGAGAACTCCGGTGAATTTTTAAGTTAATCTTGATCGTTTTACCTTTGTGAGTACTGTCTATAGAAAAAAAAACGAACCGGATCGGTGCTTGCAACGCGGAGCTGTTACAGTTAATGCCCAGAGCTCCCATTCAGCTAAAACGGCAGTTATGGGGGCATTAACCTAAATAGTGTCTTTGTGCCTCTTAACAGACACAAAATGCAATTAAAATGTCTGTCCAACATGAACAGGGCCCTTACATGACAACAAGATGCGTTTAGCAACTTAGCCATTGTTTAAACTCACCTAAATAGTGTTTTAGACGGCTAGCTGTAGTCTCGCGCTGAAGTCCCGTGGGAACTCAGTTGTAGCCGGAAAAAGTGCGCGTGATTTTTTTTATTTTTTTTATTTTTTTTATTTTTTAAAACCTCTTCAGCGGAAATCCCGCCCTGCAGCTGATTCTAAGGTTTTCATTGGTCATGTCAATCGTCACTGTAACCTAAACCAATTAAATCAGCTGCAGGGCGGGATTTCTGCTGAAGTGGTTTGGGGGAAAAAATCGTGCACATAGTGCAGGTGGGAGGAGCGTCGTGTTCCGGCTACTACTGAGTTCCCACGGGACTTCAGCGCGAGACTACAGCTAGCCGTCTAAAACACTATTTAGGTGAGTTTAAACAATGGCTAAGTTGCTAAACGCATCTTGTCGTCATGTAAGGGCCCTGTTCATGTTGGACAGACATTTTAATTGCATTTTGTGTCTGTTAAGAGGCACAAAGACACTATTTAGGTTAATGCCCCCATAACTGCCGTTTTAGCTGAATGGGAGCTCTGGGCATTAACTGTAACAGCTCCGCGTTGCAAGCACCGATCCGGTTTGTTTTTTTTCTATAGACAGTACTCACAAAGGTAAAACGATCAAGATTAACTTAAAAATTCACCGGAGTTCTCCTTTAAATCTAGATAAAAGTGTAATCTGCCGGTTGTCCTGCAGGTGACCTCATGAATCTGTCTTCTTACGATGCACTTGGGGATTTACGTTTACTCCAGAGCACTCGTAGATCTACGATGATTTTTAAGAGCTACTTAAGTTACGATGCTTTTGGGAAACAGACCGTAAGATCAGTCGTACGATCATTTTTACGAACTACTTAGGCTTACGATGCTTTTGGGAAACGCAGCCCTGATCTTTCCAACAGTGAACTCAGGAGACGTCTGAATCGGTGTATAACTAATCAGTAACACTTTACAATAAGGTTCTATACATAAATTACATAAAAAATACAGTTTTAAGCTTTTCAAAAAACAAGTGGTTTTATTTATTTTAAAGCATATGACTAAATTTTTCCACACAGTGCTATCAAGAATCGATAAGAGAATCTTTAAAGAATCAGATCGATAAGCAGAATCGTCAGTGGCATTGATATTGATAAAATCTTATCAATTCCAATCCCTATGTGAAGACAGTAAAATTATAATCAAACATTAAAGAACATAGGCTACATGTTTTTTTTTTAGAGTTAAAAGATTAAAACATTTTTCTAACTAACGCTAACATGAGGTCTTGTGTCACTGTCCAACATGACATCATGACTTTGCGTAAACATACACGCCACTTTCAAGTCAAGTGGCGTGTTATTTATACGCATTTTGAGCTATCCGCGTGTATGTCCACGCCGAAACGAACCGTCATCTTCCGCGTGTATGTCTACGCCGTTAAACGTCAGAGTGATTCCGCGTGTATGTGTACGCCGTTAAATGTCCGAGCGAAACTGAGCAAAATGTATATCTACATCTGGGGAGCAATATTTTTTTTCCTAGGATGGTAGGGGAACACTCATAAATGGTATTAACCCCAGTGACGGGTAGGTTTAGGGACGCGGTTGGGGTAGGTCATATATATTTATATATACAGTAATGTAACGTTAAGTCACCGGCGTTGATAAACACGCTGAAAATCGATTATGCGTGTTGATAACACGCCAAAAATGGAAATACGAATTGGCTTGTCATACATACGCCATTTCATGAGATCAGTCTGCACTGTCAGTCTTTTTACATCAGTGCAAAACTAGGGTAGATTAAGACCACTATTCATCAGCATTGATTAATCCCATGGCATGTAGCAAAAAAAAAAAAGGTGCGACCAAATCATATGCTGGTGCGACCAACTGAGAAAGTTGGTAGCACCAGTGCAACCAGTGGAAAAGTTAGTCTGGAGCCCTGCTCTGGTCTTGTTTCTTTCTTCAGAGGCCTTTCTCTTCTTGTCATACAATTCGTAGACACTTTTTCTCTTGCGACCCTCAGACAAACCCGGTGAGAACGGCGAGCTTCAATGAATGGCTGAAACCATAGCTCACCACACATATACACCTGAAAGTGCGCATGCGCAGAAAGGACGAGCACGTACGACGGCCTTACGTGAACATATCACCAGAATGATTGACAATTAGGAGGACCAATAGTCTTGATGATCCACCCGGAAAAAGACAATCCTCCACTATACCTTTAAGTAAGGTCTTTATATACACCACTGAAAACATAGGCCTAGTTATGTATATGATATTGCAGTTCTGTCAACATATCCTCCTAAATATTACACAATGCACCTTTAAAGGACTTTTTAAAGCATACAGATTGGATTAGCGGTTCAAAAGTTATTAAACATTTAAGAACAATATTTAGTTATTTTTTAGTCGCTGGCGGCTGCATAGGTCTTTAGACCATTTGGTTGGGTGTTTCCAAACAGTGATTGTTGTTTTTTTGTGTGGGTGGAGCCTTCCTGGACTGGTGGCAAAAAATTACCGTTCTGCAGTTGCAATGTATGGAAGCCACGGAAGAGGAGTAAAAAAAGCTAATTTCGAGTTTATATCTCACAATTCTGACTTATTGCTTCTCACAATTCTGTGAAGAAAAATCTGAATTTCTTGTTGTTTTGTCTTTTTTCTCTCCAGAATTATGAGATTTATCCCGCAATTCTGACTTTTTATTCCTCAGATTTGTAATGTAAACTTGCAGTTGTAAGTTATAAAGTCTGACTTGGGAGATATGAACTCGCAATTACGAGTAAAAAGTCAGAATTTGGAGTAGTTAGGTTTAAATGTTACCTATGTAAAATGGTTTAATTAGCCTATATTTCATTCTGTAACTGTATGGCTAAATCATAGTTTATTTTTGTTTACATCAAATTCATGCTTTAATAGTAGGCAATCACCCTGTCTGTCCGTTTAATGGTCTGCAATAGGGCTGCACAATATATAGAAATTATCAAAATATCGCAAATGTATATATCACGATATGCATATCGCAACGGCTTCCAATAACTGGGGTCATGAAGAAAAGACAGAGAAAATCACTCGCTGATCTTAGCTGAATAACTTTTGTAGCTTTAATAAGAATCCGTATACATTTAATTCATACAGTGAAAACTAAGCAGTGTTTTATTTTTTACATTTGATTATTCAGTTTCTGTTGTTAAATAACCCTAATATAGGATAACCTGAAACCCTAAACCCTGTGGTTTACACTGATGTTAAAATAACACTTCTTATGCTATGTTTTAGGGATGTTTTACTGTCTAAAAAAGAATGGGTTAGGGCTAAACGTTTGAGTTTAGCTTAAAATGGGGTCTTTTTCTATGTCATAATGGGTATTTTCTTTTAAAATGAAGACCATCTGTTTTTGCTTTCCGATTCTGACATCCAAAGGCACAACAATGCATGTTTTTTTCACTTTTTTTGCTGGTGAGACTAAAATGTATATTTTGCTAATATAATGATTATACCTGAAGAATAGCGTGAGAACTTTATTATATCTGGTATCGGTATGATCTCAGTGAGCTTTTATTACATGTTATGCTTGCGCATTAAGATGATTTTAGTTCAGTGTGGATGAGAAACATTTGGAAAATACTTAAATGGTTGTGTGAATAGGAAGCATATTGTATGAATCCAGTTTAATGTAGACAGGCCTAACCTAAACCGCACTGCAGATCCAGTGAGAAGCATTTTAATTTGATGCAGAATTGTTACAAAAGCCAAATGTCTCAGTGATTTGTACTAGTTTAAAGCCAGATGAAACCGCACTGACATTCTTAAAAGTGCTGACACTAAAAATAGTAGAAACATGGTGTCAAATGTCTATGGTGAATGATGTAAAAGTGTCCATTGACTGCCTCTAGCAAGACACATGCAAATGTATTTGCCCGTGTGACGTCACAAATCATACAACATCCAAATTGTCAGTTTTTTGGAACTTGGTTACATAAATGCTGTTTTTGAGCTGACAAGGATGTTTTAAAGGGATGGTTTGGAGTAATTTTAACCTAGGGTCCTTTGCACCATGACCTCGAGCCAAACCTCGAGGTCACTTCCGTGATTTGGGAAAAGCAATGCATAAGGATGTAGTGTAATGACGCCCAGTTCCAGGAATGCACTAATATTTTGTTGGTAGTACCAGTTTGCAACAATTATTAGTTACTAAGTTGTCAACACTTCGGAAAAAAATAATAAAAAATGCATCGCTTTCTGCCAGGACTTTTACAGGCTTTTCCCAAATCACGGAAGTGACCTCGGCGTCCGGGTTAGCGGTAGCTTAAGCCATCAGGCAAGTGCTATTTAAATAAACTCCTGATGTAGGCCTTAGTGTTTTTCACGTTATAGGCAGTTTAGAATGTTCCACTGTTTTTAGTCATTGAAATACTGCAGAGCAGGTGCTACGGATCACAAGTGCCCAAAACATGCATTTTGTAAAAAAAAAAAAAAAAAAAAAAACCTTTTCTGAGAGGTGATCTAAATATTTGTGGCTTAAAACAAACCTTTGCTGCAGTTCTATGCACATTTTGCCCTTCAGGTCTCTGTGCTGGTCACATGACAAACTATGAATAGAAGAATAACAATAAATGTTCCCAACTGAAGCCAGGTGATTTACTGTCAAATATTAATTTCCATGAGACAATACCAGTGCCACTGCACTCATGGAGCCCTGATTGTTTCTATTCACACTCTTGCAAACTTTTTTTATCTTAGACTTGTTTATAGTATTTTAAAGTATAGTATTTACATTTTATAGTATTTTACAGTCATTTTTTTTCTCCAATTGTAGTGCGAAAGCATTTTAAAGAAGTACAGTTCTTGCAAGCACATTTATCAAAAATGTTTCTTTAAACATTTATCAACTGTAGAAGCCATATAAAAAATGTTTATACCACACACAAAAAAACTGTCCGATGGAGATTCGGACATAAACAAACTGAATTTTCTCCGAAGTAATGGGGAAAAAGGGGAGGCATAAACACATTTTGTGTGTATTTGATCATTTAGTCACACCCAAGTTAAGCTCAAAGTATGCTTTGCTTTGGGCGTTCTGCTCTGTCTTGGAGGGAACACACACAGGGAGCTGCGTGTCAGACAGAATGCAGGTACCAAATTAAGATGGTTGATTACGATTTTAATATCAAGCATGTCCCACACGTTAACAACAGTAGCCTAAATTTTATGGCAATCACTTCAGCTTTGTACAAACCGGTGGGGGTGGGGGTGGGGGGGGGGAGGGGGGATTCAACCAATTTGACAGAAAATAGGGTATCTGATCCATTTTGTTTCTACTTTAGAAACATTACCATTGTAAAGGATGCAAATAGAGATTAAAATGAAAATAAAAGTTGTGAATAAAGAAAAAATAGAGGATTTGGGAAGAGACTTGAAAGATACCAGTTGTGCAGTCCAGTAGAATTCATGAGATATTGTTCTCTGTATTTGTGGAAGTTTGATGAAGAGATTGCAAGTCAAATGGCTGTATATTGTTTTTAACAGGGAGCAGAACACAAAGAAAAAAAGAAGAATATACAACACTTAGTATGATGAAAAGAGCTCTTGCCAAAGAAGGTCTTTTGATATAAATGGCACATTAAAAACACCAGTCGCTGCAATATTTCACTAAACAATAACATTTAAAAATGTTGACTTGCAGAACAAAAATGTTCGTTACAGAATTAAAACGTATAATTATTTTTTCTAACTTGTGTTTGTAAGTAAATGTTTTTTATGATATTAAATATTCTGTAATGGATAATGTATAGCCATCAAAAAGACATATAATGATTGTTTGTAGCACTACATCTGGGTTGGAACAATTGGTGAAACAGTCTGGGCCCTATCATACACACGGTGCAATGCAGCGCCATGCGGGGCGAAGTGTTTTTTGCTAGTTTCAGCCTGACGCTGTTATCATTTTCACGTCCTGTGCCATGTTGTTTGGATAGCAAATGCATTTGTGCCCATCTGTTCACCCATGGGCGTGCTGCTCTGAAAACGAGGTGTGTTCGGGCACATTGTTGGCGCGTTGCTATTTTGAGGCAACTGAAATAGACTGCCATTGACCAACAAAACCTCACAAAAACACTTAGAGCCCATGGAAACTCAAGGTATCGACCTTAGTCATGGTGTACGCCATGTTTAATTTTACCAAGTCAAAACAGGGCTGTGAGGGATAGACATGAATTGATTATAGTCCTAGATCAGATGTCATTTTCAAAACTGTTTTATGGGGGATTTTGTCTACTGAAAGTTTTTGGAAAGAGATAGATAGATAGATAGATAGATAGATAGATAGATAGATAGATAGATAGATTTGTTTTTGTAAAACAACAGTGCAAAAAACATTGAACACAACACACACCATGTATGAATACATGTAGATACTTTGTATACTTTTATATTCTGTGGAAGTGTTTTTCCTCCTTTCAATTTCAACAATAAATGTTACATTTATTTGTAAATCGCTTTTCACAATACACAAACTGTTGTGACATTTTATTTAGTCAATAGTCAAGTTGTTGTTCATACAGGAATGTACTTGTGTGTGGATTTAACCACCTTAAGACCATTTTTGACAAAGGGGTCAACCAAGGATATCAACATGCGATCATTTGAAGTAGCACACATCCGTTCTCGTCAGATAACAGGCACTAAATTGATGTTTCTGCACAAAACATCCCATTAACAGTCAGATGTAAGTGTAAGTGACCATAATAAACCCACAGAACACGAGACATTTGTTTTACAGAAAATGCATATTTTTTTTTTTTTTTTTTACCTTATTGGAGCCAATTTACTGTTCTGTACTTGAGTTATCTGAGATAATGTGTTGCTACTTCCTAACAGTCACTGTAGAATTTGCATTAAAAATGTTGCATATTTTTCAAGCTGGTTCAGCAGGGTACAACAGAATTCTTAAATTTGTTTGTGATAGGAAAAAAATTAAATGGGTAATTGGTGGCTTTCGACACCTGTCACTTTAAGATAAGTGTTTCCCTTAAATGATTAGAGAAGAGTATTTGCTAAAGAATATCGACCCATGTATAGCTTGTTGCAGACATGTTGATCTCTCATATAATTCAGAACGAGCAAAGAATTGAATGTTTGGCAAGATTTAAAGCAGCATTCAGTAACTTCGGGACTTCTTCGCTGTATTCTCGCTTTTTGCTCGCAGGTTTCTCTCTAGAGCTCCCCCCACAGCTTCGGAATAGATATTTGACAACACTGTTGTAAAAACTCGTTGTTGATTCTCAGACACCAGAGGCTAGTAGATCAACGACATCAAAGCAGATGGGACGTTCTTTAAAACGTCGTCTTCATTCGGGTTCGGACAGCGTGAGGGAGCGCAATAATGACAGCATTTTAGCAGATTTCTTTTGGCCGTAAAGCAATTGTTTACATCACGAGACCTGATATCACGCGAGACTTCCTGACGCAGCGGCTGGCGGCCCCGCCGGATCAAAGTTGCAAGTGCGTATTTTCCGCTCACGGGCACCAGGGGGGTGCGAAACGACCACCATTCAACCCGAAATAAGTAATATAAAAAAGTTACTTAGTTCACCTTTAAAGATTGGTGGTGTTAGTTCTGCAGTTTCACTATTTGTGTTTTTCTCTACATAAAGTAATAATTCCATATTCATTTCTACAGCACTGAGGGCAATATTATCTTTCATGTTATTTGCAATTTCTATCACTCAGTGAGCCCATGTTAGCTTACACATAGTACACAAAATTATTTATGCGATATATGTTTTAGTCTTATGAATGAAAAAGTTATATTTTCTGACCTTTAGTTTGTGCTTTTTATTTAACACTTCCTTATTATTTTGCTCTCTTCCTCTTCTCTTGCTGCTTTTCTTCAGTTCTGAGAGTAAATTTGAGGACCTGATTTTTGCACTCACAGTTTTGAAGACGCGCTATTAGAAGTGAGCGATATGACTTAGGCCTAAATCTTATATAGCAATATACAATATGAACATTTTATATATATATATATATATATATATATTTTTTTTTTTATTATTAGGCTGCTGTCACTTTAAGACCTAATGCACAGATTCAGTATATTATACAAATGATTTCCCCACCCCACCCACAGACTGTTTGTTCACTGAAGACATAACTGGGATTTAGATATACTTGCCAAGATGTGCATTTTTACCTTTTTGTGTGTATTTTACCGTTTAGAAAATGCACACCTGAGTCAAGCCAAAAGTATACTTTGCTTGTTTGAGTGTGAACCAGTATGAATGGTTTATATTAGGGGTGTAACGGTACACATAAGTCAGGGTTCAGTACGTACCTCGGTTTTGGGGTCATGGTTTAATACTTGTTTGTACATTTACATGTCCTCCTCCCCACCCTTAATACTTCACCTTTCCACCAGGAGACAGGGAGTGAAGCGGCAACTGAGGCTTCCCATTTCCAGGACATGCATATTTCATCACTGGACTGTAGTAGTGTAGTAAACTTCCACGATGATTGTCTCGTTATAACAGTGGAAACTATTTTAAAATGCTCCATTTATGGTCATATATAAGAGGAAGACATCATTCGAAACTGGTTAGCAAACAGTGTTACATTCCCGCATGTGTCACCTTCTGGATTGGAGTGTGGATCGCCTGTGACTGATTGTATTTGCCATCTGACTGTATGCACCAAACCGTCACGTCTGTATTGTGAAAGTTCAGGACGAATACACCCCTAGTGTGTTGGGTGTCTATTAAAAATGTCTATCTATTAAAAAAAATTCAGCCGGTTGAAAATTCTATTCCAGTTTTTGCAGCAGTACACCACCTACCACTACACACTATAGCTTATCTAAAGGGCACAATCCTTGATGAGCTACGTTCATTATAATTTTTTGGGGGGTATTTTTTTTCTTTTGTGGGTGCTATAAAAGCCTCTTTTCCACCAGTGGGCCAAACCATTCTCTTTGCTTAACCATTCCATTTCGTGTTGAGCAGGCCAATCCAGTGCGGAAATGATTAAATCTTCCACTGTTGAGCTGATAACGGCTGCTGTTTGGAATGTATTACAAATGCATCTGTCGTTGCCTTGGTAATGCAAGAGTTTACAGATGCTATTAGATGTAAATAGCTCAAATAGCTTGCTTAGCCAGGCAACAGACAAGTGACCAATCCGAAGTGGCGACGTCACTACATGCATTCTATCAGCACAGTCAGCACCAACCATGCTGAGAATTCTGGGCAGAGAACGGTTTGTAATCGTGCCGTACCAGGCTCAAGTGTAAAATTAACTGGAACCGTTCCTTACCTTTCTTAGAACCGTTCGGCCCAACGGTGGAAAAGCGGCTAAAGTTTGCACATTTTTAAGGCTGCATTTACACACATGACGTACTTAATCCTCTCTCTGTTTTTGTGGTTGTGTCTGATTTTAGGTCTCCTGATGTGTGTGACGTGGTATAACAGCGCCCCATCGGAGGAGTGCTTCACTGCTGTCATTAGGAGCCCTTGATTCTCCTCTTCCCTCCCCTCCCCTCTCCTCTCCCTCTCCTCTCCCTCCCCTCACCCCTCCCTGCCCCCCCCCCCCCCCCCCCATCCCCTTCCCTGCGTTGCTGCTCTCGACGTCATGAGCATAGTAATCACACTGGGAGTCACCACACCTGAGACACCTTACACCGATATGGCCGCTGGATCAGAGTAAGTTTCAGTTATGAGCACTTTTTCCACTGATGTGGTTCTGATGCGGGTTCCTGATCGGTGTCCGTTCTCAATCCGTTCCGTAGGTTTACACAGCATAAAAGGCTGAAAATTAGTTGTCTCTCCCACTCCAAAAAGCTTTCGAGCAAAGACCACATAACACAAAAGTGTCAGTACTGCTTACATAACTGTATAACATGCCACATTTGTTTTTAGACATAGTCACATAACACGTTGCAACAAAACCCATTATGTCAAGTTTGTGGAATCATAGGGCTGGATTTAAAAGGCTTAATTTGCCCGGCTTAGCACTGGCCAAGAATGGGTTCTGGCACCAGAATGCGAACCATTTTGATGGAAAAGGGGTAATGAGGGTTGTTTACTTAGTACATTTTGTTTCTCCATGGTTAAGCGTATCTGTTTCACTCAGAGAGAAATGTGAAATATACAGTGGACAAATGTAAATCAATTAGTTTAAACTGAGAGAAATAGACTTACCGTATTTTCCGGACTATAAGTCGCACTTTTTTTCATACCTTGGCTGGTCCTGCGACTTATAGTCAGGTGCGACTTATATATCAACATTACCAAGATTTACTCGTCACAGGATCGCTCACTTGCCGAAATTGGGGGTGACATTACCGTCTACAGCCACGAGAGAGCGCTCTATGCGCTCTAGGCTACAGCTAGTTTTACCCCTGAAAAAAATAAATGAAAACAACTGAAAAACTGTTAAGTGAAATATTAACTTAAAGACAACTAAGAAAGACAGAACGCAAACAAAATGCCCCCAAAAAGAAAATCCTATTCTGCAGATTACAAACTGCAGGTAGTAAAATATGCAGCCGAAAACGGCAATCGAGCAGCAGAAAGAAAGTTTGGAGTGAGTGAGAAACTTGTGAGGGACTGGCGAAAAGCAGAGGTTACTTTAACTGTAATGAAGAAAACAAAGAAAGCTAATCGCGGGCTGAAAGCAAGATGGCCAGAGCTGGAGGAACGAGTCCACAGATGGGTTCTTGAACAACGCGCTGCCGGGAGAGGCTTGTCAACGGTGCAGTTGCGTCTCCACGCCCTGGTAGTTGCCAAGGAGATGAATATAAATGACTTTGCAGGCGGACCTTCTTGGTGTTACCGCTTCATGCAACGCAACCGCCTCTCTATCAGAGCACGGACAACGTTGTGTCAGAAACTGCCAGCAGACTTCCAAGCTAAGGTCGACAGTTTCCGTGAGTTTGTTAAAAAGCAGGTAACTGAACACAACGTGTCACCGGATCATATTATCAACATGGACGAGGTCCCCCTCACATTTGACATCCCCATGGGCCGAAGTGTCGCAGAGAAAGGGCAGAAAAGTGTGAATATAGTGACAACTGGTCATGAGAAATCACATTTCACAGTGGTGCTGGCATGTTGTGGAGATGGATCGAAATTGCCACCGATGGTCATTTTCAAACGGAAAACAATGCCCAAAGACGAATCTCCCCCCACAGTTGTCGTGGCCGTGAATGAGAAAGGGTGGATGAATCAAGAAATGATGAACATTTGGCTTACAAAGTGCTACACTAAGCGTCCTGATGGCTTCTTTAAAACACGCAAAGCTCTGCTTGTGATGGACAGTATGCGAGCGCACATAACGCCACAATTCAAAGATAAAATAAAAGCTTGCAACTCCATTCCTGTCATCATCCCTGGAGGCTTAACCAAAGTACTCCAGCCACTCGACATCTCTGTGAACCGGAGCTTTAAGGCAGTCTTGCGTCGCCTGTGGGAGGAGTGGATGGTGGATGGAGAGCACAGCTTCACGGCAACCGGGAGGATGCGCCATGCAACTTTCCAGCAAGTCCTTGGATGGATCGACACAGCATGGACTTCAGTGACAACCGAAACCATCCTGTCGGGATTCAGAAAGGCAGGAATAACTGGAACTGATGCCGAGTCTGACGACAGCCCCGCAGAAGAGGAGACGGCGCTTCATCTTCCTCCGGAATTGGCGGAGTTGTTCAGAAGCGACACAGAGGATGAAGAATTCAACGGATTCAGTGACGTGGAATGAGATCGCGGGAGCTTGGTGAACTTGCTTTACCGATAACTGTTGGACTCGCTGGCTTGTTATGTTAATTTAGCCTATTCAGCCTCCCGGGTATGTTCTGCTATTGTGTAGCTAACTGTTAATGTGTTACGTTAACATACACCTATTCAGCCTGTTTTTCTGTGTGCTATTGTGTACCGGTAGCTGAATAACTTAGACATTAAGTTATTAAAACAGACAGACATTTGTTTAAATAACTTGTTATTGGTCTTGGATTTTGTTAAATCCATTTCTAAATAAATGCGACTTATAGTCCAGTGCGACTTATGTATGTTTTTTTCCTCGTCATGACGCATTTTTGGACTGATGCGACTTATACTCCGGAGCGACTTATAGTCCGGAAAATACGGTACTAATTTTGTCTTGCTTGTTAATATATAGCTGGGCAGTGGGCAGACTTCATTCTTTTCAATAAAAAATACTTTATCACCCGCTCACCCTGAATGGCCAATCACAAGCCAATCAATAGAAGCTACATAATTGTCAAACACTTAAGATTAGATTTATCTCTGTTAAGACATTCATCCCAGACATTCAATTTTATGTGTATTTGCGCATTATGGGGACTGAGATGTTGCGGGTTTTATTCATTGTTTATTCAGTGTTTTTATTCAGTGAATTTTTCTTCTCTCCTGAATCAGGTCTTAGATTCTCTAAAATGATTCTCTCCTGAATCATTGACATCATTTGGCTGATGTTCACCCACACTATATTTCTTTTGGAGCACATTTTTCATCATTTTAGAACATATTTTACAAATTAAAAATGTGATTGGTTTATGTAATTGGCTAAGTTGAGAGATCACTGATCGAGTCAGAGGACGTGATTATGCTCTGATCAATTTAAAAAATGGTTTCCATAACCACTGCCTCTTTTCTTTTGAACACTGTACTGGTTTATTATTACTGTCTGCCAAAGGAAGTGCTCAGCATTAGTAGAACATTGTGGCACCAGCCAGATATGGCAGAATATGCCAACAACATCATGGTGACAGGCCAAAGATTATAAGCTGCAGTAGTTCAACACTCGGCCTCTTTTACTTTCACGCCTTGTAGAGATTTTTCGTAACCAATTATATTTATTTATTTATTCATTCAAAATACTCCCTCACCTTCCAAGTTCTGTTTAGCTTGCCACGAGTGACACAAAGAAAACGAACGCATGCGTGGTCTGAGGTAAAATGGTTTTGTTTTCTACTCTAGATATACACTTTTCAAAATTATGCATTATATTTCATGTAACACGTCAACACATTTGAATGTAGCCTTTTCAAAGATATAAAGCAAAACATAAATGTGAAAAAATTGTATTGTCTATTTGACAAGTCTCACACCTCCCTAGTGTTGCAGCTTCTCTAGCCTGTGGTTATTTCTCTTGTGTGCACATTACAACTGCTTTGTGATACTCCACCTAACCTGCAGAGGGCAGTGATCTGAATTTAAAGTCAAAGTGGATGACTTGTCAAGCCTGTTTTATGCTTCTGCGTCGAATCGACGGCGTACCCCCGCGGACCCCTCTGCATCGACGCGAACCTCGACGCGACCCCTCCGCCGTAGCTTGACGTGCACCTCCAAAAAATTGTAACTACGCGTCGCGGTGACGCAGACCGCAGGGGCTGTGATTGGTCAGATTATACATCATTTCCGGAGTAAAATATATTAAAATAGAAAACAGTCATTTTAAATTGTCATAAAATATGTTTTGTTTTATTGTTTTTTATATACTAAACACAGCCTTGGTGAGCAGAAGAGACTTCTTTTAAAAACATTAAAAATCTTACCGATCTAAAACTTTTGACCGGTAGTGTATATGTATATATTTATATATATTCTTTTCTTTTTTTTGTTGTTGCTAGAAATAAACTTCAATCAAATCAATGTTTGTTTTGAAAAAAAAGTTTGTTGTTTATTTACAATACAATGTTCACGGGTACATCATGGATATCAAGTAATTAACCAAGTCTGCCACGGGACACTACATTATCCTGCCATGGCACCGTGGTCGAACCCATTTTGTAGCCCAACCCGGTGATCTGTTGGTTTGCACCCGAAGATAAAATCTTTAAAGTCACTGCCAGTCTCTGAGCGAGGTCAATAGGCATACTGTGTGTAGTCTGATGCTGTATTAACGGCTTTAAACGATGAACAAGATCGTCAAATCGACCTTTCGACATCCGAAAATACTTAAAGTGCATTTCTTCGTCCAAGTCCCTCAGCGGTCGAACAACCGTAACAAATTCGCCAATCCTTCCCCTGTCTTCGTGCACTGGTCGTACAGACCACCTTCGCTGACGTCTTCTTTTTCTTCTACGATTAAACATTTGCAATAAAATCATTTGTTGTTCAACGTTGATTAGCTCCAGCTGCGACAACACTCTCTCTCTTTCGCTCGCCATTGTCGGAAATGAAAAAGCGGAACCGGCGCATGGAACCAAAACAAACTAGGAAAGAGATTCGCGAACCACACCACCCCCCTAGCGTTCTGGCGGTGAAATGCACCGCGATGCAACGCAACCCGACGCAGAACCATAAAACGGTCACGACGCCGTTGGAGTGACGGCGTAGCTACGCCGTGGAGTTGACGCAGAAGCATAATGAGGGCTTTAGATTGTAGTACTTATTGAACATACAATTGCTGCATCTCAATTCGCCTACTTATACTAAGCACTAAAAGTGTGTACTCTTTTTGTGAAGAAAAAGTAGATACTTTTGAGTGTGTAGCAAAAAGTAGACACGCATCCTGTCACAGTAAACTGACCTGTCAATCATCTTGTCACAGTTAAAATCCTCCACATTTCATTTCATTTCATTTCCTACCGTATCGGAGAGAAATGCAGTAGCGTGTTGATCTGCAGTTGCGGGTCTTTCATGTGGAGAACTCTCTTCATATTAATGCATAATGATGCATTTAAAAGTTAATGGCCAAACGGATCTTTATAAAAGTCCACATTGTTATTAAAGATGAAATATAACACGGATAACATTAAATAAATATTTTTTAGCAGGTTAGATTAGTCACTCAAACCTTTATCTAAACCTCTCACCGTTGGTCATGCATATCTGCCATGTTTTGTAGTTAAAAAAAAAAATGTTTTACTCGTGTTTGTAGTTCCTCCTCCAAAGCGCAATGGGTTGCGTGCAATATTAGCCTTTAGAGTGTGCACGAATCTTCACTTCGAAAATCCACCGGAAATAGTAGACCATCTGGGGACTTCTGGCATACTCTTTTCAACATACTATGCTTTGGGACACTCTTATTCTAATCTCACATACTGTTTAGGATGGATAGTATGGACATTGAGATGCAGGGAATGTTTCAATTTGACGTTTTTTAGATCTCTAACCAGCAGCAATGTGAGATGTTAAGTGTGCCTGTACAAAGCAGCAAACTATCTGCAACACCAGACAATTTTGATACGTTCAAAAGCTTAGTCTATCTGTAAACGAGACAAAGTGTCTGGTTCCAGTCCATTATATTTATTGGGATACCTCCGGATTCTCCCGCAATGTCTACCACCCTGCTATATGCTTGGGTAACCAGCATTTTGCAGGTTCTTGCTCAATTCTGGTTAAGAGTGACTTTGCAGCACAGAATGCTTCTAGAATATACTGATAGTGATACTTACTGTTGCGCTGCCTCCTCTGTGATCCTGCAAGACCTGCTTCACATGGTATCCATATACAGTACTGTGCAACAGTCTTAGGCATGTTAATATCCACCCCCCCCCCCTCCCCTCCCAATTATATCGTTTGCTGTAGTGTGTCAGTAGGAAATATCAGTTTACATTTCCAAACATTCTTTTTGCCATTAATTGTAATAATCCAGTGATATTTCTGTATGCACAAGGAATCTGACAACAGCCAGGATGATCTGATCTCACCATCATCGAGTCCCTCTGTGATTACATGAAGAAACAGAAAAAACGGAGACAACCTAAATCCAGAAGAACTGCGGGAACGTCTCCAAGATGCTTGAAGAAACCTTCCTGCAAAGCTACAGTACTGTGAAAAGTACTGGCACTTGTGTTAAAATGCTGTAAAGTGAGAATGCTTTCAAAATTAAGATCACAAATTGAATTTATTTATGATTTAACTTCTATTAACTAATTCAAATCAATATATGGTGTAACGACCCTTTGCGATTTAAAACGGCTTTTGTCCAGGTACACTTGCGCACAGTTTTTCAGGTAGCTTTGCAGGAAGGTTTCTTCAAGCATCTTGGAGACATTCCCGCAGTTCTTCTGGATTTAGTCTGTCTGTTTTTTCTGTTTCTTCATGTAATCACAGACGGACTCGATGATCAGATCATACCGGCTGTTGTCAGACTCCTTGTGCATACAGAAATCTCACTGGATTATTACAATTAATGGCAAAAAGAATGTTTGGAAATGTAAACTGATATTAACATGCCTAAGACTTTTGCACAGTACTGTATATTCCGCATGCTCAAATTCTAGTGTGACCTTGGCAAACACTGAGTGTTGCTTGTAGGTTGGTTACTGTAGTAAGGTGTCATTACCTAATCCAAGTTTCCTTCCAAAAGTCCTTATCTTTCAATGGGCCTGTTTATACCTGGTCACTTTATCCATTTTTACTGATCGGATAGCTATCCGGTTTGTTAACTTCCATTTACAGTTTACCACATAAATGTGTCTCCGCAAATTAACATAAATTCGATCTTCAATTCCTGCGCTAAATTCAAATTGCAAGTGCAAGATAATTTAGTCTCACTACCTTTAATGATGATTGTGTGTTAAGCTTCAGGATGCGACGCTGAACCTTGTTTAATTGTCGACAGTTTGCACGGTTTGCTGAAAAGATACTCGCTCGTCTGTGGCATGCCGTAAATGTGGCGGTGTGTTGCTGTAGCGCTGTCATATCTGTGTATCTCCCTGTAGCCTAACGCTCTTACAGGTTTATTTTTTACCTTTTTTGGAGGAGTAAAATTTACATATGTGTTTTCAACAACCAGATGCATTTACACTGGTCCAGTTTCATTTGGAATGCGTCGCAAACCACCTCTTGAAGTGGCGATCACTCTAATCTGCAGGAAGGCCCAGTGGCCATACCTGGTGGTATCACTTGTCATTCTACTGGAACCGTCTCGTTTTCTTGGCGGACTGGGCTTCTCCTTCCACCATTTCATTTTTACTTTCAATTCAACATGTTCAGTTCTGCAGATCACTTTGGTGGATCTTAATTACTTTTCAGTTGAGCTGTGTTCCTTGTGTCTGTGTTGGTATGGGTCATCTACTAGTGCTTAGAACTGCCTCTGGTGGTCAAGAGGAATGAAACGGAACAGTAGTGGTTCTCTTAATTGAAAACTGAAATTAAGTGACTGCCATAGATCTTTGTCATTTAAAATGACATGTCTTGTTGGCATATCCTCTGTCTATCTGACTGGCGCTGCAATGATCCACTAGTGCTAAACACTGCCTCTTGTGGTTATCCGGAGTTTACAGAACCACAGTTACTTGTGTAACTAACTAGCGTTTTATTTCCAATTATTTATAAAATCTCTCTCTTTCTCTCAGTCCTGAGTCAGTTGAAGCAAGCCCAGCAGTAAACGAGAAAAATTACTCAAGTCGCAGCTGTGGAAACACACAGAATCATGGATATGGTGGCCTGCCCTATGCTGTAAGTTATTTTTATTCTTGTTTGTATTTTTACAGAATAGCCTATATATAGAGTATGGAGTATAGTTATAGTTATATTATAAGTTATTGTCATTTTAGCATCAATATGTAACCCAGTGGTTCTCAAACTTTTTTGGTCCCCCCTAAAAAAAAACCTTCTGGAAATGGAAAGATTTTTTAAATTAAAAAATTTGCAATAAAAACACCTGCAATAGTTTAATTTTGTAATATCATTGAAAAATACAGTAAGGGAAAATAATAGATCAGAACATACATTTTAATTTAAATAAACAAATGTAAATGTTTCAGTAATTCTTTGGATGAACAATATATAATCAGTGGCTCACAAGCTCAGCTTCTTGTTTGCCTTCTCATCTGAAAACATGGCAGTGGAGCAGCGTATTTGTAATAGCAGCTTGTCATGCCGTCCGCTGAAGAGCTCTAAAGAAGAACGATTCAGTGGAATTGGCGTTCGCTGCCACTTTATAAAAGCAGAGCAGCAACCACTATTCACGCTCTTGAGCGCTGTTGCAACGGCTATTTTCTCTCTGTGTGTGTTTTGTTTTCCCCTGCTGGGTGTGCCCCACACTTTGAGAACCACTGATGTAACCTAATAGCACCTAAGTAATGCATAGAGCTAAATCATATTAAAAAAAAACTCTTGCATAATGCTACTTTTGTTTTGTGCACATGATTAAACTGAATTATGAATTTATAATGAAAAGTGTTTATTGTATAACCATTACCCATAGCCACAAACTCATTACCTCAATACCTCTCACTTTAACATTTCTACAAACCAACCTGGACAGATATTGTATTTGAATTTATCCAATTTATCCAAAGCAACTCACAAATGAGGAACATCTCAAGGAGTTTGTCTTATGAAGGATCCTACAATATTTTTAGTAGTGTTCCTCACTTTTTCAAAAATCAAGTTTACTTAAATGAAGTTCCTTTGTTTACTTTTATGGTTTCAGTTTTAAGAAAGTTTAGCCCAAACATTCTTAGCAACATTAAATACTGTTTACTTTTGAATGCCACATTTTTTAGTTTTTCATTCCCACCTCTTCTTTCTTCCTGCCCCTTTTCCCTGCTCCCCATCTTTCATTCTCTTCCCCCTCTCTCTCTCTCTCTTTCCTTTTCTCTTTTGTTGTGCCTGAACACCGTTGTTTGAAGATGCAACAGTCTTCCATTGTGTGTTGTCAGGATCATAACTATGGAGCTCCACCCCCTCCCACCCCTCCTGCCTCCCCACTCTCCCAGACCATTTTCTCCCACACGGAACGCAATGGCACTCTGGGACGATCACGACCCTGTTTCCCCGCCGATGAACCAGACAACTCTGCCGACAGCGAGAGTTCATCGGAGGAGGAGGTTGTGGAGGGCGCAGTTCCACCTCCCTGGTGTCAGTGCCGTCTAATGCAGGATGGCTTCCTCATTAAGTGTGAGAATTGCAGGTGGGTGATTTGTATTTCAGATATCTCGTTTCAGTTAGTACTGTGCTTTAGTGGTATCTGTAAATTGCAAGCATTTTTTCATCAAAACTATGTACACTTTTTTTTTCTTTTTTTTTTTTCTTTTTTTTTTGGTCACCCCCTTTTTTAGAAAAGTTTACATACTTGAAAAAAGTACAGTACACTTCAGTCATGAACATGTTTCACCCCATATGAAAATACGGATTTCACTTGATTTAATGCGAAGCACAGTCCATTTCTAAAATATATTTGATATGTTGTAAAATGTTGTGATGACTTGATTATAAATGTCAGCATGTTCACCTAAGCTTATATCTCACTGGCTGCTGAGGCTTGGTGTTTTCCACCTTAAAAACAAATAAATTACCAATGATGATAACTTTATTCACTTGAAATATTTGGTATATTTTGGAATTTTTGCAGAGGTCCATGGTTTCATTTTGAACATCTTCACGTTCATGCCCGGTCTTAAATGTCTAGGCCTTAAATCAGCTCTGTGTAAATGTAAATGGGCTGAATCATCATAGCAGTTATTGGCCTCATAAGAACAGTGGCCAATAGTTCACTGCGAGTCATGGCAATTAGTTATTGCTCTAATGGATAGAGAATCTATACTGAATGTGTTCTTATTACAGGGGTCTGGAGAAGAAGAAAGGGCTAGACGGGCAACGCAGAAAAGGAGAGAATTTTTCAGGTAAAACTGGCTGTTTCTCAATTCCAAGAACGCAAAGAATGGACTCGCGTTCTAGTGGAGACCGGTCTTGCCAGGCTACCTTGAAAGAACGAACTCGGAAGGACACAGAACACATGCTTGTGAGAATTGAGATGTGCTGCAACTGACCGTCCCAGCATATTATAAGTAGTGGCCAATGCACAATAAATACAACATAACACCACAAACAAATGTCAATACTTATTAATTTTTTTTTCATATTGTTATAGACATTATTTCCATAGTATATTATATAGTTTTAATTTGCCATGTATTTGTGAAAATTAGTATGTTTAAAGGAGTAGTTCACTTAAAAATGAAAATTGATATAATTTACTCACCCGCAAGTTATTTCAAACCTGCATGAATTTCTTTCTTCTGCTGAACACAAAGGAAGATATTTTGAAGAATGTCTGTAACCAAACAGTTGATGGACCCCATTGACTTCCATAGTAGGGACAAAAAATGCTATGGAAGTCAGTGGGGTCCATCAACTGTTTGGTTACAGACATTCTTCAAAATATCTTCCTTTGTGTTCAGCAGAAGAAATAAATTCATACAGGTTTGAAATAACTTGCGGGTGAGTCAATTATATCAAAATTTTCATTTTTAAGTGAACTATTCCTTTAATGTTACCTATATGTTTTGTCAATCAACCATACATTATCCAGAAAACAACTGTCCATTACTACTCAACACTGATAGTAACAATAAAAGTCAAGTCATGTCACCTTCATTTCTATAGCACTATGTACAGTACAGACTGTTTTAAAGCAGCTTTACAGTGATTAGCCAAACAAAAAATGCAGTTCAATTCTGCTCTGAAGCAGCTCTAAAAAGAAAGTGTCATTATTCAGCTGAAGTCAGTTCAGTTCCGTTGTAAAGATCATCAGTTATTAAATTAGATCAGTTCAGCTATAAAGCAGTCTGCACTCTGCAGAAAACAGTGATGTCATCATCCAGCTCAGTTCAATTCTCATCAAATAGTGACATTGTTCAGCTGTAGTAAGTTCGCTGTTGATTCAGTTCCGTTCAAAAACTGTGTAAAGATCAACTATGAAATTTGTTCAATTTGTCTATAAGCAGCTTTGAAGAAAACAGTGATGTCATCCAGCTCAGTTCAGTTCTCATCTGATAGTGTTCGTGCTATCAAATCAATAATATTGTTGAATATTAAGTTGAACAGTTGTACGTAAATGAATTTCAGATGTCTCACTTCTGTATTTTGACGTTTCTGACTAAATGTGGAGTGAAGTTTAAGAGTTTTTCTGGGTATTTCTCTTTTATATCTCTACATTTATCACCCAGAATTAAAATAACTCAAACTCACCAGTGTCACTGCTCTCTTATTTGCATCTTCCTTTACAGTGGGCGAGAGCAGTGCTACAGAGAGTGGAGATGAGGACATGTCAGCCTCTGCTGTGTCGTACACAGCCACTCAACACACACCCACTAGCATCACTCTCACTGTCAAAAGAGTCAAACACAACAAGGTTAAGAAGAGAAAGAAGAGCACAGAGAAAACGCGCACCACCCCTAAAGCCAAGAAAGTTAAGGTAGAACAACAAATACATGCACAATGCTGCCTACAAAAAATGATGAATGTGAAAAGTCAGTAACTGACTAATTGTCACATCTGTCAGAGCTTTCCCATCATCTGTATTATATGATAATAAATATAATACAAATGTATGTTCTCATTACAGGCTTACAGAGAGGGTTCCAGAAAATCCATGAGGATGAAGGTATGGACTCAAATATGCAGTGTTATCTAATGATCCACTTCTATATCTTCTTAGGAAATAATATTGTATGTAATAAGTACAATTATAGACATTGTCTTAAACTGGGAAGAGCAGTTCAGTTTGCTGACTTGTGTGTCTGGATCTCCATTGAAGATTAGCATTTTGCTTGCATAGTGATTCATTAAAGGTATAGTTCACCCAAAAACGAAATTTCTTTCATTAATTACTCACCCTCATGTCGTTCCAATCCTGTAAGACTTTTGTTCATCTTCAGAACACAAATGACGATTCAGTCTGAGAGCTTTCTTTGCCTCCACAGACAGCTACACAAATGACACGCAAGGGCATAAAGAGATTGTAAAACTAATCCATATAAATTGAGAAATTGCTTTAAATGATGAACAGATTGAACTTATGCTTTTATTCACATTTTGTCGGACAAATAGATTTAAAAATTTTGTAGGAGCTGCTATTGGTTTTTAAAATTGTTCTAGGTAATCTATTTATGGAAATCTTTTTTTGTGTGTGTTATGTGTTGGTGTTATGTGTTTTGTTGATTGTATGGTTTACTGCTGGCTGTGAAACAAATTGTCCCTTGGGGATAATAAAGTTGACCTTCCCTTACCTTAGTTTGTAGATACCTTAGTTTGTAGATACCTACGATCTCTTTATGAACTTTTTGAAGCGTCAAAGTGGTAGTTGCGTAGCTGTCTATGGAGGAACAAAAAGCTTTCAGATTTCATCAAAAAGATTTGGGTGCTGAAGATGAACGAAAGTCTTTGTCTTGGGTTCTGAAGGACACGAGGGTGAGTAATTAAATGACAGAATTTTCATTTATGGGTGAAGTATCCCTTTAAGCACACAGCAAGACTCAAGGCCATCACCATATATTTTTTGCTTTTCTTTTTCCTGTTCTGTGCAATTCAGTGCTAAATCTGCAATTTGTTTGACATGTTTTCTAGAAATCTTGACATATAAAACAATGTGGCAATTCTGTCACGTTATGTGCAAGTTTATGTGAGAATGTATTTTTAATGGCTACAATCGTTAAGATAGTCTTGTTAATTGACACATCTAGATGGTGATCAGTTGTGAAGTGTGCGCACCTACATGTGAGTGTTTAATTCTGTTCAATGCAACAATTTTCAGTCTTGTAGTGTGCATTTAGTTTTAGTACTATTAATTGCCAAAGACTGAAATCTTCCTCTTCCTCCATTTGTTATCTGATGAATCTTAAATCTAACGCATCCTCTGATTGTTGCAGAACTCCGCGTCTGAGGCCAGTGTTCTGGATGAGAACACAACAGAAGGATGGGAGACAAGAATTCGTCAGTGGACTGACCAGTATGAGGAAGCTCTGGTTAACCAGTACAGCGCTGACGTACAGACCCTCCTCGAACACTACTGTGCCAATGGCAACTCGTCCCCATCCCCGTCTACTGTCGCCATGGACACCATAAATCGAACAGAACTGGCTTGCAACAACACTGTGTTGGGCTCACAAATGCAGGTATAGATGGGTTTTCATGGATCGTCTTAAGTCTTGAGGTTTTAAGACTGTATTAAGTCATCAATATCATAAATAGTATTAAAAAAAAAACCTGCCGTTTTCAAACATCTTACATTTGTGAAGGAACAAACGAGTCAATTAAGACGATTCGTGGCTTTGGGCTAAGAATGGAGTGAAGATAATTTTATTACCTTTTATTTATATAGCACTTTATACGATACAGATTGTTTCAAAGCATATTTACATTGATAACAGGAAAAGGATTCAATGATGCAAACAGTTCATTTCGGCTGTACATCAGCTCTAAAAGAAAATAGTGTCATTGTTCAGCTGAAGTCAGTTCAGTGTTGATTCAGTTCCATTGAAAAGATCATCAATTATTAAACTAGTTCTATAAAGCAGTTCCGCTGAAAGCAGTGATTTCATTGTACAGCTCAATTGAATTCTCGTCCAATAGTGTCAGTGCAGTCAAATCAATAAATATTGTTGAATATTAAGCGTCCCCAACTGATAGGGGTTTGACGAGACAGTTTACTCACAAGATTGGGTTCACGAGAACGAGATGAGACTGACTTTTGCAGTTTTTATTTATTTATAGAAATCCTCAATGACGAAAAACATGACTAGAAAAATGGTCTGCATGTGCATTTGAAATGTTTTAACTAAGTAATCTTGTAATGAATGTCATTTCAGTTCTATTTTCTGAGTATGAATTATCATATGCAATACTCAAGCACTGTAAAAGGTTTTGCCACAAACTTAATTGATTGGCTTCTCTCCTGTATGATTTTGAGTGTCTTCAGACTTTACATGTACATGATTTGAGCTTCTACAACTTTTGACCTCCTAACTGAACTCCTTTCCACAAAATGATCATAGAAATAAAAATGAATTACACCGTTTTCTCTTAGTCTTATTAAGTGCAAACAATAAATGCAACCATAATAAATATTCAAAGTGCAAATAGAGACCAATCTTTTTCTTCAAGCATGATACAGAGCTAAGAGATGGTTACAGCTACACAGCCCAGTCTAATATAGTTTTCATATTGGAAGATATTCGCATGTGTCAGGGAGCAGGGTATTGAAATCGCGTTTGAATGCACGCTCGCGTTTTATTTGCGCTTTCGCGATCGCATGTATTCTGTGAATGGGGAGTGGCAGTGCTGAATACGGATTCTACAAGATAAGACATTTGACAGACACTTAGGCTCTGGTGTGCAACGAATCCTCCGCCATGGTCTTGTCAGTCCTCTCGTCACTTACTCTCGTCACGTGATCAGTGAACTCTGATTCCTGCTGCATTACGTACGAATCTGCAGCTCGTGTTGGATGAGCTGGATGGAATTGAATGAAACTACGTGGCATATTTGATTCTAACTTCACCCTCACACTCCGTCATGACAATATCGCTAGGCAGCTTTTCACCTCGACAAGAAATCGTGTCACATTTTAATCTCGCGAGATCTCGTCACACCCCTACTAACTAAGCAAGCCAGAGGCAACAGTGGCAAGGAACCCAAACTCCATCAATTGACAGAATGGAGAAAAAAAACTTTGGAGAAACCAGGCCCGGTGGCTGTCATATCGAGGAGGCCTTGACAGGGGATTGTCTAGTTGACATTCAGGGCTGCGTTTTGGTCATGTCTAAGTGCAGGTCCATCATCTGATCTGGATTCGGACAGGATACGACTTACTACGGTAACCTCGGGACAAACAGAAAGACTAATATTAGCGTAGATACTATTCTTCTTACAATGTAACAAGTACATCGGGTGTTAAGGGAAGTGTTCCTGGTTCCGGTTGACCTAATTTATGCAGCCTAACAATCCTTTAATGGATGTGAATTATGGAAATGTGATCATGTGTTGTGTGTGCCAGGTTAAAGAGATGTGTTTTTAGATTTACACTGATAGAGTGTGTCTGCTTCCTGAAAAAAGCTAAGAAGACTGTTCTGAGACTGAAGACTGAGTTTTGGTGCTGAATAGGAAAAGGATCTCCTGCCTGCAGCTGATTTTGGTATTATCAACTGGCCAGAATTTTGAGATCGCAATAGATGTGAAGGACTATAATGCATTAAGAGCTCACTGGAGTACTGAGGAGCTAAACTATTTAGTGCTTTGTAAGTAATTAGCAAGATTTTAAAATGTGTGCAATGTTTAAAAGCGAGCCAATGCAATGTTGACAGAACCGGTCTAATATCCTTTTCTGCGTTTGTCATTGAGAGCATATGTCGTAATTTAGGTATATTTTTAAGATGGGGAAAAATGTGGTTTGCTAAAAATGTGGCTTTCAAATGAAAGATTGGTTCCAAAGAGCACACCCAAGTTCCTAACTGACAATGAAGACTTGACAGAGCAGCCATCAAGTGTTGGACAGTATTCTAGGTTATAATGTGTGTAGGTTTTTGGACCAATAAATAAAACCTTTTTTTTATATTTTTTTTTTTATTAAGTTGTAGGAAATAACTAGTCATCCAATTTTTTAAATCAACTATGTATTCCATCAATTTTGTAAATTGGTAAGTTTCGTCGGAGCGTGAAGAAATAAAGAGCTGAGTATCATCAGCATAACAGTGAAAACTAATGCCATGCTTCCTAATGATATCTCCCAAGGTCTAGCATGTACAGGGTTAAAAGCAATGGTCCTAGTACTGAGCCTTGCAGTACTCCATACTGAACTTGCTCAAAGTGTTCTGTAATCATTAAATTTGAGCTCCATTGCACATTTTTTTCCATTCTGGTTTCACACTCACTGCCCACTCACTACAGAAACCCCACTCCATGTTCACTTCATAGCAAAATTTGTAACCATTGCGAGTGAAATATTTTGTTTTTACATAGTTGAAGTTCCATTTTGCCTTTTTTGGGTCCAGAAGTGAAAATGTTTCCAAACAAAGTCAATGCATGAGCAACACAACATGGTGGTGTGTTGTTCCTGAATGAATCCATGTTTTTGAATAAAGCAATTGAGTCAGGGTTTGCTAATAAAGATAGGTAGTCACCACCTACTTATGTAACAATGTAATCTGCAGAAAGGGTCACTGAAATATGGCCACCAATAATGCACAGACTGACAGCTTGTCTGGAGCACAAACAGTCAAAAATCCCAGATCTGTTGGACTGTCATATCGGCACTGTTGGAACTGACACTTAGCCAATCAAATTGAAGTACCGGAACTAGCCATTGTATAGATGAGATGCCATATATTTATAATTAAAAATTAATCTTCCATGAACTCACTTAGTGAATAGAGTAAAAACTGTAAGTGGAAAACATGTGCATTTTAAACTTGGAGATACAACGTTTTACTGATAAGGAGAGTTAAGGCCATAAATGTGTCCCAGTCTGTTAATCTGGGATAATCCGTCACATATAATGTTGCTTAACTTTATTTTATTTTTTTAAACTGTGCATCCCTGTATAGTTACTGAATTGAAAACTTGTTTCCAAATGTATTGTACTTTTTCATTTAATAATTAATTTTATATATAATTCTTTTGTAGTTACAGCTGGGGCGTGTAACACGTGTGCAGAAACATAGGAAGATTCTCAGAGCTGCACGGAATTTAGACCCTGAAACACTCATCATTGAGTATAGAGGCAAAGTCATGCTCAGACAGCAGTTTGAAGTCAATGGGCATTTTTTCAAAAAGTAAGTGTTTCTGTGTGAGTGCAGCTATGTATATTATCAACATCATCTTGATCTCATCTTAGTTATTCAAAATTATATTAAAACAATTAATCTCATTTTAACAGTGCATTTGTAAAATGTTTATTGCAAATTGACTGTCCGTCCTGATTCCTTCTATTAACTCCACTTCAGGCCATATCCATTTGTCCTGTTCTACTCCAAGTTTAACGAAGTGGAGATGTGTGTGGATTCCCGGACATTTGGCAATGATGCACGGTTTATAAGAAGATCATGCACACCCAATGCTGAGGTGAGATGAATCTGGTGTTATCTGATAACTGCTGATGTGGTAGGGTTGCTTCACCTATACGTTTTATAGGTGCATATTAGTGCATATTCTGTTCACAGTTTCTTTTCTGAGAGACAGCCTGATTATATTTTGTTCTTTTTGTCCTGTATACGCTAAAACACAGGTGCGGCACATGATTGCAGAGGGGATGATTCATCTGTGTATCTATGCTGTTGCTCACATCTCAAAAGATTCTGAAGTCACTATCGGGTTTGACTACGAGTTTAGCTGCTGGTTAGTCACTTGAATACATTTCTTAAGATCTAGTATGATTCTTAGATAAACTGCAATTTGGTGTTGTTTGTATTGACACTCCTCCTCCGATTCTTCCCACAGTAATTATAAAGTAGATTGTGCATGTCATAAGGGCAATCAGGACTGTCCTGTGCAGAGACACAATCTCCGCCCCATCCAACTACCATCTCCTCAGTCTTCACAATTTGCCCTGCCTGGAATAGAAACACGGAAAAGACGAGCCCGACGCAGAGAGATGGAAGGGGACAGGCTCGTAACCAGTGTGTCTGATGAGAGCAACCACCTGCTGGAAGATGCAAATGAGACACAGGGAGTTAGCGATACAGAGGTGCATGTTTGTGGAATAACAATTCTCTATGTCTACTACTTTATTGCAGATCCTTTGAGAAATTATAATGATGATTATCTCACATGATGATGAAGCTTAGCTTGTTTTTGTGCTACAGGATGCTCTTATTGACAGAGTGAAGTTGGAGAATGGAGAGGAGTTAGACGAGAATGGAGTGCCAATACCAAACAGACGTGTAAGCTTTAATCATATGAGAACAGTTATGAATCAATACATACTGTCTAAATCTAACACAGATCCTTTGGTCTCACCTTGGGCCCTATGATTTCCAAAATGTGGAAAACACGGATGGAATTGCAAAATACAGTAATAAAAACAGTATAATGTCATGGAATTTAGCCAATTTTGGAAGGATAAATCAAAATTAGGAACAGTACACTTAATCAAAATGATGTAGTAGACCAGTGTCTGTGAATATTAAAGGTCAAAAAGATGTGGCACAGTTTCATCTACTACACATTCTCAAGCATGAGTGACGCTTGAAGTGTTTATTCACTTTATTCACTGCTTCATTGATTTACCACAATTTTTCATAAAACATTTTTTTTTTTCTGAATTGATTTAAAGAATAAAAAAAAAAAAAAAGTTTCAAAGGGCCTTATTATTTTGATTTAATAATAATAATAATAATTGTAATCAATTATTATATTACACATTTTATGAATTCCATAGATTTGACATGCTTTTTGATTATTATAAATTAATTAAACCATTAAAACCCAATCAAAAAAAAAAAAAAAGGAAAACATGGAATTGAAAGAAGAAAACTGAATTTGAGAAAAAATGTGTTGTTTTATAACTTTTAATAAGATGTTAATAAATTGTAAGTTTCGTGATTTTAATTAATTCGATATTTATTGACTTAACCTTTAAATAAAATTTAACTGTTAGAACTATTCAAATGGAATCCAGAATTTTTTTAATGGTGAACAGGTTTTATGGAATATGGGTAGAAATAAAATAGACTTCATAGGGCCCTACTCACCATATCAACCACTCATTCTTTTTGCCCCACTCAGTCTCGTGACGAACGCAAGGCAGAGGCCATAATGCACATGTTCGAGAACCTTGAGAGGAGAAAGAAACGTGGTCAGGGTTCAGCGCAGGGTACAGCTGAAGAAAACAAACTGGAAGCGGGGGAGGCAGAAGTGCCCTCACTTACAGCAGGAAACTGTGTACCAAATACAGGAACAGTTGGAGGAGTCAGCACACGGCGCACCTCCTTTGCCACTGTGGTAGTCACCTTTTTCTTTTTTTAGTAACTTTTAAAAACTTTCAACTTTTGCTCATAATGGCTGTGTTCTTACACACTTTTACTTGTCTCTTCATTAGGACACAACAGACATTGACCCTGAGAAGCCCCCTGCTACACCCAGTCCTGCCCCTAAAGCACAACCTGCCCGTAGTTCCAAACCACGTCCTAAGAGCCGTATCTCCAGGTACCGCTCCAGTTCAGCTCAGCGTGCTCGGAGACAGCGACAGGCTCTTTCCCAGCAAGCAGTGGAGGGAGTTCTGGTGGGAGGTGAAGAGGGCAGTGCCGGGGCAGCCCTCAGAGAGCAGGGCCAGGGAGAGGGAGCTCCGAACTATGGCCATCTTCAAGATGGAGAGCTATATGGAGCAGCCTCTACAGGGATGGGTAATAAGACACATGTCAGATACCCAAAAACCAAAAAGGTGAGGTCATTTCACACACTAAATCCTACACAGGTTAATGGTCATGTTTTTTCTTAGCCACTCTAGTGTGGGATTCATAAATCTTGTTCAGAACTGCAGTGTTGTGGCTTTAGAGGGTAGTTCACCCAAGATTAAAATTCAGTCATTTACTCACCCTCATGTTGTTACTAACCCAAAGACTTAAAGTTAATAAGTTAAACATATTTTTAATGAAACCTAAGAGGATTCTGTCCCTCCATTGAAAGTCCAAGTAACCAAAACTTAGAAGATTCAAAAAGGTATGAAAGGCATCACCTAAAATGATTAACAGATTTAATTTAGAAACTCATGCGTGCTTCATTCACTAAAATAAACCTCATTGGTTCTCGTGCATCAAACAATCATGTTTGAGCTTCCATGTTTACCATGTGTGTTGACCATGGTTTATATGAAAATAAAAGCCTAAAATAAATCTAATCACCTTATAAAGCGATTATATCTTGGATTTAACCACTCGATTCATATGGATTAATTTTACGCTTTGACCATTTTGGATCTTCTAACTTTTGGTTACCTGCACTTGTCGGTTTCCTTCAAAATATATTAATTTGTGTTTAAAGATTAACCATAGTCTTTTGGAACAACATGAGGGTGAGTAAATGATGACACAATTTTCATTTTTGGTTGAACCAACCCGACATCAAAGAACTTGCGGTGACGAAAGCTGACACTGTTGACGCCTCTCGTCGGCTAGGATTGCAGATATACAAACCGTAAACGCTTGCTTACCATTTTGAATATCAATCATTCTTATCACTTTGAACATATTTGTGCATTCGAATGCTCTGGTAAGATGATCTAAAATTATAATTTAAATTCTGTAAAATTATATTCTGTCTGTACCATCTTGACTTATTTGCATGCTTTCATCCCTTTTGCTGTTATTCTCGTGCACTGGCTCGTTCGCTAAGCAGAATAGCCAATCAGAGTTCTCTCTCTCTCTCTCACCGACGGCCCGACACAATTCAACATGCTGAATCGGCCCCAAAAAAACCCTGACTGCGTCCGACTAGAGCCAATGGTGTGGAACATACCGGAAAAACTAAGCCGACCGACGCTCAAAAATGGCCAATATTGCCCGCCGGCTGACTGTCGGCTTGGTGTGTCCAGGCCTTAACACTATTTATTCATTCCATCCCCTATTTATTCATTCCATCCCCTCTTCAACCTTGTCTTCTATAGGGTCATGGGGATGCTGGAGCCCATCCCAGTGCTTAGGGCTGAAGGCAGGGAAACACTTTAGCACTATAAAAAGCAAAAATACCCCCCCCCCCCCTTCCTCTGTTTTTTTGCTGCCATCTTAGGTTTGAGGATGTACAGTACAAGTACTTTTTCAATACTTCTAGTTAAAAATAGCAATGTAGCACTGGACTTGATTTATAGCAGCAAATGTAGCACTGGACTTGATTTTGTCCATCATGAGTAGATTGGATCATTTGCTAACTGCTGCGATCTCATGTGAGTGACAGGTTGCTTTGAGAGGGGGGATTATTGCCTGGTATTGAGCAAAGTGTACATTTCATCAGGGATATCAATGTATTTGATAAATATTATGAGGGCACCTGAATGTTTAAAAAAAATGAAATGTCCATGGATAAATCATTTATAATATTCAAATAATTTTTTTTTAAAAAGGTACATTTTGATTTCATGGTCTCTTTTAAAAAATTGCTACATTCATACTAATTTCATAGCTGTAAATGTAGTCATTTAACATTTTATTCTCTCTCTCTCTTTTATAAGTACCTGGTGACCGAGTGGTTAAATGACAAGGTTCCAGAGCGGGTGGAGGAGTCTGTGGAACGCCCTTTACGCATCACCACTGACCCCACAGTTCTGGCCACCACCCTCAACATGCTGCCAGGACTATCTCATTCACCTCTCATCTGTACCACCCCCAAACACTATGTTCGTTTTGGTTCCCCCTTTAACCCCGAAAGACGCCGGCGACCCTTTATGATTGACCCAGCATATGGTTCTTGCAAGAAGGTAAAGTAAATTGCTTTGTCATTCAAGTTTCCCCTGAAAATGAATTTGTAGAGTTCTCCAGCTCATATTTGATTTTTAGACATAGCTTGAATTAGACGTAGCGGAATTGACCAAAGACTTACTGGACTCAACGTTATTGTTATTGTGGCTACATTGCATGCCTTTGTGTATGTCTGTCTGAGCAGAGGTGGATGAAACAAGCGCTGGATGAGAGCATGTTATCTGGCCTTTTGGAGGATGGAACGGAGTCCAATTCTTCCCACAAAAGTAACACCAGCAGCACCAGCAGCTCTATCCAGTTTAAACCTGGTAATGGCTCTTACTCCACTGGTGAGACAACGGAATGTGAATTGTATTCAGGGTTCTAATTAATGTTGGTTTTTTTCTCTTTTTTTTTTCTTTCTGTTTTTGATATTGCCTCTCGTTCAGAGCTGGCAGGACCCATTAAGAAGAGGAAATTGAAGTGTCCATTGGAAATTGCAGCTCCACCCTCTGAACTCTTGTTACGACCATTGTCCCCCATCACCCCACCTCTGCCCTCTGAACTTCCAATGACGCCTCTTCATTCGCTCCTAAATCCTTGCTCGCTTTATTTAGGTGGGGAAGTGGAGAAGCTAAATGCTACCATGCTTCCGTTCTCGCCACTCACATCCCGGCCCACCAGCCGCTGCAATACACCTCTACAATTTGAGGTGAACACACATATAAAATGGTCTCTCATGTTGTGATTTGCTGTAGTCATAGAAAACAATAGCTATATATAAGATATATATATATAAAAACTTGGTTCTTTTTCACAGAACATCTCTTCTCCTGAGGCTTCTCCTGTGCACAGATCAGAATGTCTGACTCCAGAAGTAAGTTTCAATTCTTATACATGCACATGGAAGGGCTAATGCTTTGCTTTGTAATATAGCATGTTCAAATTTGGAAGGCTGGCATTGCCATTTCTGAGAGTAGGGATGCACTGAAATGAAAATTCAACAGTTGTTCAAATATTTTAATGAACTAAAATTAACTTTTTAATAACATAATTGTATCTACTCCCGTTTGTTGGTGTAATATTAACATTTAAATGACAATAAACAGAAATAACTTGTTTTCATGACAGATTTATTCAAACATACATTAAATTATGAAGACATCCCTAACAGATCAAGGAAAAATATAATGAACATGTAATACAGTATATATATTGAGCAAAGGGATGATCTCTCTAGTTTATTTAATTTTTTTTAGCTAACTAATGAGTTTATGGACATTGAATAGCCTACAAGCTGTTTTATTGACGTATTTCCCTAGTTGAAACACTGATTGAGCAATCACATGAGACTGGATTCATTTCGATAAGTTGTAATGTATCTTTCAACATAGATGAGACAATCGGTTCACGTGCGCTTGATCAGTGCTGCTGCTTAAACTGTGTTTACAGTATCACAGTATTTGTTTTCTGGAAAATAAGCCACACCAGATCAAAATTGCATTGTTTGAAAGAGAAAAACAACCATGTTGTATTGGTGAATAACTATGTATCATCTTGTGTATTACCTTTTATTGTTTCATTCAGAAATAATGTAAAATACCGGTTGATAAAAACATTGTATTATGTATTATCATCATGTATTATATTATATTATATTATATTATAGTTCCCACTCCACAACAAATCCTTTAAATTTAAAAGGATCCAGAACAGGAATGGAAAATGCAGGTATAAAGTAAACATAATTGTTGTTTACATAATAAATGGCAGTTTAATTATTATAAATGGCAAGCCTAAATAAGAGTGTTTAAAGCGAAACTGACTACAGGCATGTGGGAAATGCGCTATACAAGTAAACTTGGGCTCATGTACCTCCCTTATTCGGCAGGAATCCAATTGTGTGCGCTTTGCGCATATTTTGCATTCTTGGAATATATTGTGGACTGAAAAATTCCAGTGAAAAAATTTCATTACAATACTTGAAACAGAATGAAATATTTTCCTGATTTTTAAAACAATTTTTTATTTTTTTATTTTATTTAAGCCCTGTTTGCGACCAGACTTCACTTCACGAGTCACTGCCTTCCCTGACTTTTCCACAAGCCGGGGAAGCCCGGCTCCTGTGTCAGAAGACATCTCACTTGCTGCTCAAGACTCACTCAATGGATCTGGTGGTGGGACTCCCCGCAGCTCAGCTGTTGTGTCCTCTCTATGTGACTCTTCCTTGGTTTCGCATGCCAGTGAGGCACAGGCCCGAGAACAGGCCTTTAGGACAGAGTTTAACCTCATTTACACCTGCTCTCCCCTCAATGCCAGTCTACCCACTGGTCCTGTAAGTGACAGACACTTCCCACAATCAGAAGGCTTTTCCACAGCTGACTCTGACTTTAGCACAATGAGCAGCCAGGGGTTGCTGATGGAGGCGGGTTCGGGTTCTCTCTCGCTGTATCTGGACACACAGTTCGGAGGTGGATATTCAGAGAGCAGCACATCCCCTCACCCTAGCAATCCACCACAGAAGAAGAAGGCAAGTATTACGGCCACATCATTTTGTCCATTTACAAGTCATATGTTTTTAATTTAGCATATTATGGAAATAAATGAATTTAAAAAAAATGAAGTTCTTATAGCACAATATTATTGACCTACCACTGGGGTAATATGACCCCAAGGGTAAGTTTCAGACCCTGATATACTCACAGCGAAGTTCTTTTTCGCTCTTGGCTTAGGGGTAAAAAAAAGATTAAAATACCTGAGCAGAAATAGCAAACATCACGATGCCTCCCATACTGTTAGCAGTGGTCTTTAAATGCAAATGTAAATATGTGCTGTGCACTTTCCTCTCAGCAACAAAATAAGTTCAATAAAAAAGACAGTGGTGAGAAAACAGCAGTTAAGGAAGCATCTGATCCATAGTGATGTGCCTGTTTGCACAAGCTCTGCCATTAGCTTTATAGTATTAAACTCTCCAGTGTTTTCATGTTTTTACTCATGTGTGACATTGACGAACTGAACAGAGGAAATTAACCAGAGAAGATTTCCACTTCAAAAAGCAGGCGGAGCCCCAAAGCACAGCTACCCATTACATAATCACCATGGACCAATGATAGTTCAAACTTTTTGCCATAAATTTCACTTTGGCAAGCTGTTTCAAACTACCGAAACAAACTTCATTTTGTAATTAAAAAAATTACATCACATCAGTTAATTCTGCGATTTTGATTGCTGTGTATCGGAGCCTTTATCCCAACTGTCATCTGATTGTAATTGGATGGGGATGGGGATGGGGATGGTGGTCTTACTCCAAGTGTCTACTTTTCACTTCATAATAAAAAACTTTTTCTTTTTTTTCAAACCATACAGATCTAAATTACATTTTCTGTTCAGAAATCACCCACTAACAAACAGAAATAAAAACTTTTAATTTCCAACATCAAATTCTCACATCACTATTATCCAATGACAATAAATTAGGCTATTTTACCTCAAAACTATGGAAGCTTCTTTTTTTTTATTTTTTTTTATGTCTTGCAATTGCGAGTTATAAAGTCAGAATTGCAAGATATAAGCTAGCAAGAAAACAAGTCTGAATTGCGAATTTATATATCACAATTCTGACTTTATTTCTCGCAATTGTAAGTTTATATCCTGCAATTCTGACTTCATGACTTGCAATTTGGAGTTAATATCCCATATATAGATGTTCATTTAAACTAACAATTGTTCGATCAAAAGTCTTTTACAGTCTTTTAACTTAACCTTTTTTTTGTTCTTTTTTTTTTTTGTGGTGTAAACAAGCTTCCATACTATACTATTCAGATGAAATAAACCTTCAATTATTTGGGGAGCATCTTACTGTTAACCAATCAATGTGCTTCTACTTTCGCATAATCCCACCTTTACAATTAACAGAGTGGATATTTCTTGACTTGACATAGTTTAAAACAAGAACTCATCTAAAATCTTGGAACAAACTCTGCTGTTTACCACCTTCCTTTTCCTCACATACATTTAAATCATGAACGGTGGTCCTCTATCTGGCATGAATCTCTTGCTCTGTCTTTGATTTGCTCTCTGTTTCTCTCTTCTCTTCTCTTCACTCTTAAAATTCTTGCAAAATCTTTCTTTTACCCTTTTCTCAAGGCAGAGGGTCATGGTGAGTGCTGGTAGTCAGCTGGCTGGCTTGTCTGGGTACCAGTCATTAGCTGTAAGGGGCCAGTTCAAGCCAGGGCAAAACATGGTGAATATGAAATAAGTGGCCTCCATCTAGAAGTGTGCATGTCCATAACATTTGCATCTCCAGATGATCTACTCCCTCATCTGTATTGGGCAAATTTATTTAACAAAAAAAAGTAGCTAAAAAGTTAGCTGCTGCAGAGCCAATTGTATTCATTCAAAGACACAGATGCTTTCATTGTGTAATCTACAAACATTTCTCATGGTGAATCTGTCTGTATTTGTATGTGGGTTTTTCTTTGCTTTTGTTCTAGAGTCTAGAATCCTAGTTTAAAACTTTTTTTCATGGTATGTTATATTTGCAAGGGTTCTAGCAGTGAAAGAAAAAATGCACATGTATTTATGTGAGTGGGTTAATATGAGCATTTAATGTAGTGGTATTTAGTGTGGTGCTTTTCTAAATGGCAGCATTGGGTATTGCATGCTGTATCTTTCTCATACTCGTTGAAATTATAGATGATGTCATTGTACATCAATTTATCATGCATGTGTTGCTTTCTGTGAACATGTGAATGTTACGATGCATGTGTATACTAAGAAATTATACTGAAGGACAGAACTGCATGCCAGTTCATCATCTATGTGCAACTTTTAGTCACTCTTACACACATTCTTTCCATCTAGGTCTCTTTGCTAGAGTACAGGGAAAGAAAGAAAGGGCCACGGGACCCAGCGCCCCTCGTCACAAACCTCAGCTCCGTTTGCCCTCGCACAGAGTCTCCAGGACAGCCGCTCATGCATTTTCAGCCTTCAGTCTCTCCGCACAATTCGTTCTCTCCAGAAAGGCAAACTTTCCCACAGATAGAGGAGGTCAGTCCTCCTGGCATCCGGTCTGGAAGCCACACACAGACCACAGTACTAGGTGGACCAGAGTCCAACCACTGGTGAGAAAATTACAGATTCATACACACAAGCCAACCTACGTCAATCTGATTTGGGTTTAATTAATTTTTATTTCAGTTTTAGTTTCTATTTCTAGTTATCAATTTTAGTGCTTTAACCTAAGCTTATTTCAGTTAGTTGCAAAGGCAACATTTCTAATTTTCACAATTTTTCGTCAAATATTTGTTCATTTCAGCTTTATTTAATTTATTTATTTTTTTATAGTTTAAGTTAACGATAAAAACCCTGGTCCTGCTAAACACTAGCTCCTTTATACACATTCTCAGAGATCCCTAATGAACGGTTGTTGTGAATGTGTGTTTATCAGGATGGTCCCTACATCAGTTGAGCGGTTGAGGGAGGGACAGGGTGCTCTGGAACGTGTCCTGAGGGGTAATCTAAACATAGAGCGTGCCCTTAAAAGAGCAGATGCCGGAATGAATGACCAAATCAGCAGTCGTGATAAGAGCACTGGTATGAATTGGACTGCATGTTTTCATTAACTAAACTGAGAATGCTGTGAGCTGCAGAGTTTGAGTATTTCTCTGTGTCTTGATAGATGCTGTTGAGATGGACAAGTATGATCTTCAGAGCTCATCTCTGGCCTCTCCCATAAAGAGTCCTTCTATACACCCACATCAGGTAGGATATTCACAAAGCACAACTGAGATAAAACAGGTATTTCAGATAATGCCATGAAACCCATACACTACAAACGTTTGATCGGAAGTTTATTAAATCTGTCTTTAATGATTGTCCAGCAGATGCTGCCTCTCCAGCCAGAATCCCATCAGCACTCGGGAAGCCCCGTCTTCGACCAGCAGAGCTCCTCTTCTCCATTCTGTCCCTCTGTAAGCCCCTCTCCTCCCCGCTGCAGCTCTGGGAGGCCCAGTTACTATCCTTCAAAGCTGCCCACACACAGCCCACTCGCCCAAGAAAGCCCGCCCTCTTCTACAGTATCAATCTCCTCAGTGGACCCAACAATGTGTGTGCCACAGCCTCACAGCAGCAGTGGAGGTGGGATGGACACCTCAAGCCTTAAAGCTAAACTTTTGGACAGCACCCTGTCAGCTGCTCTTTCTCTACCCACCAGAGGTCTAGGCCACCTTAAAACGGACAGCACTGCAGTACCACACACACAAGGTGCTTATGGCTCCAAATTGGCCCAGTCGTCCAGAGTGCACAGCCAGAGAACAGACAGACCCAGTCAGGCTAACTCGAGACATCTCACAGCTTCTGGAGCACAGCACTATCCACAACGAAATTTACAGGGTCCAGGGGTATGGACACAGTCGGGGACCTTTTAGGACCCACAGTGTGTGTGTGTGTGTGTGTGTCAGAGAGAGAAGTGTGCGATATCCTCCTCACTTTTACCTGTGGAGAAGCTCTGCGTTGTTAGCGGTAATTTGATGTATTGAGTTCTGTATGGATGGTCTACTTTTTTTCTTTTTTTTTTTCTTTTTTTTTTTTCTTTACCTTTCCCAGTTCCTTTTATCTTTTTCCAAAAACTGAATTTCTGCGGTTACATGTAACTTAGTGTGGACTTCATAACAATCAAATCAACGGAACATTAAAGTAACTAGTTTGGAGTATATAACCAGATTTAACTGTATTTTGAAAATTCACCCAAATGCTACAATAATGTTCATGCTGAGTATTTAAGAGGAAAGTTAAGCATCAGTGGTGAAACAAAACTTTCTCTTAAAGTAGGGTTCTCATGTTTAAGACTTATCTAAGAGTAAAAGTGATCATGCTGATCTTCATGTCTAATGTATGGTATTATGACCATATGAAATGGCACTCTTTAAGATGCTTCACACGCTTGACTCTGAGTACATTCTCTGATTTTCAGTTTTGTCATTAGTCGTCATCAGAACAGTTTTGTAGTGTGCTCATAGATGGCACACTTGGCTCAGAGAAAAGTGTTTTTAAATGCACATGAAAGCAATTCTTAGTGAACGGTGAGTTTATTTCCTCACTCTGAATCATTCCAGTGTCTAGCTATCGTTAGGGTCCGACGGGCCTCTGGCCTGTTGAATTCTCGTTAGTGTCATAAAATCACTACTCACTTGATATATAATACTTGACAAGCAGATCTTATGGTGCTTCAGTTGGTCCATTTGAATTGTTTTTGTTTCCCAATGTGATCATGATTGCCTCTTTAGGTAAAACTTGCAATTGTCAGTTCAAACTTTGTTTGTTAACTTGTTTCCAATGATTGTTAAACGCCCCTCTTTGTGACTCGCAAAGCACACAACTTTGCAGAAAAAAATTTGCAGAAATGTTTTTGTTTATACTCCGTTAAAAAAAGTATGTGTATCCTCCCAAGCCCTTTAAATCCTGTAAAGTGTATACTTCATTTCTCTCACATCATATTTAATTTACTCTCCTTTTTGACCAGTCCTTGCATTCCAACCACCATTTTAGAAAGGAAGAGAGGAAAGAAATGCTGTGGCCAAATGGTTTGATCAGTAAAAAAAGACAAAGCAAGTGTGCTGCTGCTGTGGTCTCTCAAATTTAAGTGTTTTTATAATTAAATGGCTGCTCACAGGACAGCCTTTTTAAAAAATCAAAATAGGCATAGTACTGTACCTTCCTTGGATGGGACCTTTTATTAACCGTAAGGTCACCAATTAATGTGCCATGAAGACCACAGTAGTGGGATTTTGACCCCACTTCAAACAAAACTAATGCCCCTGTTGCATCTAGAGAACTATAGCTGTCTGCTTGGTGGATTTATACAATACAACAGTATAAAAGATTATGTCTGTTTTTGTTTTACCCTTATGTGAAAAGATCTTGAAATGATGATGGGTTAATGTGTTCAGCCTTAGTTCACTGGTTTATATGAATGTCTTTTTCATATAATGGAAAGAGAAAATCTTAAAAAAAAAAAAAAAGAAAAAGAAAAAAGACTATGTGATCTGAAATTTACCAGCACCTTAACTACATGATCATGTGTACTTGGGTGAAGTGTCATTCTGTTCTCAGACAAATATAGTACACCAAATTTGCTGCATGATATTTCTTTTGTGTCATTGTAACAGTTAGGTTTGGGTTTATTTTGGATACGGTTTTGATTGAGATTCTCCTCTTCCTAACACCACAAACATTTGGCACTTTTCTAGCATCCATAGACATATATTTTTGTTGTATTTGTTTTTTTGTTTTTTTTTACCTAATTTGAACCCTTCCCCTTTTCATGACATAAAATGCATCACGTTTTGCTTTTTAAATAAAATGTTTGTGAACATTTTTATAACTAGTTTAAGCATTTGCTTAACATTGCTGAATGGAAAGCGAGCTGAGAGTGAGATATTATAAAGGCTCATTTGCATAAGATATTGGCATTGAGAGATAATATAACCGTAAAAAAAAACTATGGAATAGTTACAAGATAAGGTCTATGGTGGGCCTAAAAAATTAATAAAAATTGGCCTCATAAAACTCTCCTTATGCCAGATATTAAGATGTGTGTTGGGCAATCCAGTCACAAGTGGACAATATTAAATTCAAGTGTAAATGGGGTCCAAAACAAAAAAGTTTTGTCTACTTTCAACCACATTCTGTGGTGGTAGAAAATGCATGTGACCACATAGCATTTACAGTATAAATACTCATGTAGTCAAATTTGTTTGAACAGCAACAAAGTACCACCTACTTGTCTGTCAATCACTGTGCTAAAAACAAAGGCTTAAACTTTACTGGTTACTTTCAGCTTTATCGGATTGATTGAAATAACCGGAGTAGTGCATGACCTACATGTACATGCAGAAGACCTCACAGAATTTCTTCAGTGTCTCTGATATAACAATGCATTGACAATTTATGTGAAGCACATCTTAAATTTACTTGAGAAAAATGATTGACTTGATGTTTGTGATCAACCAGAACCTATTAATAGATAGTTAAAGGAATCTATTGAAGAGCTATGCATTTGAGACCCATTATTGAACTAAAATATATAAGCTTGCATAAGCATTGTGATATGAGATCCTTAAAAGCAGAGGTATAAAGTCCAGGTTCAGAAAGTAAAAGTCCTCATCAGTATTTTGTTCCAATCACGTGGATTTGCTAATTAGCACAGTTTTTCTGCCAGGAGATAGAACTAATTAGTGAAATCAGCTGGATGAGTTTTCACACCTGAAAGTCTGCACCAAGGTCCAAAACAAAGTTCATGTTTTTATTTATTTTATACACTCGGCAACCGTCTACTACAGTATCGCATCAGGCAGTGCACTGTAGTCTCCCTGAGGAAAAATTCCATTCATTCATTGCTAAAGGAGAGGAAGAATTGTCTAAACTCGTTAAATCATCTAAATCAACAACACGTATGTTAGACCCTACACCGACTAAGCTATTGAAAGAGATGCTTCCAGAGGTCATAGATCCTCTTCTTAATATCATTCATTGATCTTTGTCATTAGGATACATACAGAAAACTTTTAAGATGGGTATTATTAAACCGCTTGTTAAAAAAACACAATTTGATCCTATAGAGTTAGTCAATTACAGGCCGATCTTGAATCTACCTTTTCTGTCAACGATATTAGAAAAGGTAGTATGTTCACAACTCTGTTCCTTTTTAGAAAGAAATGGTATCTGCAAGGATTTCCAGTTAGGATTTTGACCGTACCAGAGTACTGAGACAGCTCTATTAGTGTTACTCGATCTTAGTGCTGCATTTGACACTATCGTACCGACCACAACATTCTTCTGAATAGACTCGAAAATGATGTTGCCATTAGTGGAATTGCATTGGCATGGATCAAATCATACTTATCTGACTGTTATCAGTTTGTAGTAGTAAACGAAGAGATGTCTTATCGTTCACAAGTTCAGTATGGAGTACCACAAAGATCAGTGGGCTGTTACCACAAGGACCGTTGCAGTTTCACTCTGTACATGCTACCCTTGGGAGATATCATTAGGACGCATGGCATTAGTTTTCACTGTTATGCTGATGATACTCTATATCTTCGTGCCCTGATGAAACTTACTAATTCACAAAATTAACGGAATGCATAGCTGATATAAAAAACTGGATGACTAGTTATTTCCTACTACTTAATTCTGAAAAAACTGATTCTAATTATTGGACCAAAAACCTCCAAAATACTGTCTAACACTTAATGGATGTTCTGTCAACTCTTCGTCGTCGGTTAGGAACCTGGGTGTGCTCTTTGATACCAATCTCTCATTTGAAAGCCACATTTCTAGTATCTGTAAAACCGCATTCTTCCATCTTAAAAATATATCTAAGTTACGACATATGCTTTCAATGAAAAATGCGGAACAGTTAGTTCATGTGTTCATGACATCAAGGCTAGATTATTGTAATGCTCTACTGGGTGGTTGCCCTGCACGCTTAATAAACAAACTACAGCTGATCCAAAATGCAACAGCTCGAGTTCTTACCAGAACCAGGAAGTATGACCATATTAGCCTGGTTCTGTCAACACTGCATTGGCTCCCGATTAAACATTGTATACATTTTAAAATATTGCTGACGCACTTAATGGTTTAGCTCCCCAGTATGTGAGCGAGCTCTTAACACATTATAGTCCTTCATGTCTTTTGAAATCTTAAAATTCTGGTCAGTTGATAATACCTAGAATATCAAAATCAACTGCAGGCAGGAAATCGTTTTCCTATTTCGCACTTAAACTTTGGAACAGTCTTCCTAACATTGTCCGGGAAGCAGGCACACTCTGTCAGTTTAAATCTAGACTAAAAACACATCTCTTTAACCTGGCATACACATAAAACATTATACATTTCTATTATTCAAATAATGTAAAATGTTAGGTTGCATAAATTAGGTAAGCCGTAACCAGGAACACTTCCCATAACACCTGCTGTAGGCCTACTTGTTATCATAATAAGAATGGCGTCTACGCTAATGTTAGTCTCTCTGTTTATCCTGAGGTTTACCGTAGTCAGCCGGATCAAGGCTGTATCCAGATCTGATGAAGTGTCAACTAGATTCTCCCCTGCGCCGGTCTCCTTCCCTTCCCTTTACCTCTTGATAAAACGTTTTCAAAATGATTCTAGTTCGGATGGATCCGTGGAAACGACAAAAAAAAAAATCTGTATTATAGAGGCCAGACAAGTAATTTGCAGATGTCCCTTTGCAAAGTAAGACTACGTACCTGCGCACATACTGTATATTCAAACGCGCATACCTAAACACGTAATATGCATGTGCATGCCGTCAAAGTTTACACAGAGATGATAACGTTTTCAAAATTTTTCTAAACTTGCACCTTGGAATCTATTTCAAAGTTTGCATTCTCAAGCCACCAAACAAATTGTCGTGCAAATTATCGGCCAAAACGCGCGTTTTGTGAATCAATCAAAAGTGAATCAATCAAAAAAAAAATAATCTTTAGCTGGACAATAACTTTTTTCTAGAGCTGTATCACTGTAAAGCTGCTTTGAAACTATCTGTATTGTTAAAAGACTATAAATGAATGTGACTTGACTTTTGACGTAGCACTTTATTGATGCCACAAATGTTCAAGAGAACTACTGGTAAAATTAGCTTAAAAACTGCCCATGCCCAGCAGGCACAGGATGTAGACTCTATTTTGGTTGAAAATGAAAGTCAGGTTGACATCGAAATCCAACGTTTGTTTGACGTCAAGCTCCAACGTTGGGCAGACGTCGAATTTTGATTGGAACAAACTCCAAAAATCAAATCAAAACAAAAAACATTTGACAGTTGCATTGATCAGCATTTGACTCTTGACTTTTTAACATTTCGTTTTTTTCTTGCTGCTGTAACTGTTTGTCAAGAAGTGCAAGAAAAATTGTGCTCAAGATGATGTTGGCTACTTGATGATTACGATTAAGATAATAGTCCCGTGATTGTCCAGCAGTGTTCTAATCTGAGGGATTGTTCACCAAAAAAAAAATATATATACACACAGACTTTAAAGAATCAGCGTATGAATCTCAATAACGGTGACATGCTTCATGCTGCAATGCATTCTGGGTGCATCATACAAAACTCATCTATGGCTCCCAGAATGCATTGTGGCATTGAGCATATCACTATTGTTGAGATTCATATGCTGATTATTGATGTCTGAGTGCTGGAGTTCAAAATGTTTAGTAGACATTATGTAGAATTACAGGCTTGCTATACTTAATACAAAATTATTGCATATCAAAAAATTTGATTCTGGATGACAACAGTGAAATATACAACTATATGCTGATTATAGCTTTGTCATCAAGCAGACATGCCATACCATCTTCTTCCACTTATCCGGGGCCGGGTCGCGGGGGCAGCAGTCTAAGCAGAGATGCCCAGACTTCCCTCTCCCCAGACACTTCCTCCAGCTCTTCCGGGGGGACACAAAGGTGTTCCCAGGCCAGTCGGGAGACATAATCCCTCCAGCGCCCGGAACACCTTCCCGGGAAGGCGTCCAAGAGGCATCCGGAAAAGATGCCCGAGCCACCTCAGCTGGTCCCTCTCGATGTGTAAGGAGCAGCGGCTCTACTCTGAGCTACTCTGAGCTCCTCCCGAGTGACCGAGCTTCTCACCCTATCTCTAAGGGATCGCCCAGCCACCCTGCGGAGAAAGCTAATTTCGGCCGCCTGTATCCGGGATCTTGTCCTTTCGGTCATGACTCACAGCTCATGACCATAGGTGAGAGTAGGAACGTAGATTGATCGGTAAATCGAGAGCTACGCCTTGCAGCTCAGCTTTTTCTTCACCATGACAGACCGGTACATCGACCGCATTACTGCAGAAGCAGGGGGGGCCGGCCACTAGGCGCTCGCATACGAGCCCCAACCCCGGGCCTGACTCTAGGGTGGGGCCCCGGCTGCGCCATGCCGGGCGACATCACAGTCCTCGTTTTTTATTTTATCATAAAGAGTTTATGAACCGCTCTTAGTCTGACCCGTCACCTAGGAATGGTTTGCCTTGGGAGACCCTACCAGGGGCATATAAAACTAATGTAAAAAAAACAACTAATGTTAAAAAGTCAAGTCAAACTACCCAACTAAAGGAAACACCAATCACCTTAATGGTGACTCCAAGCCAAACAACAAAACCTCTGTTAGTTCTCAATAAGAACTTTTGTACATAATAAGTGAAGCTGGTAATGCTGTTTGTGGAGTTGTTTAATCCTCCTCTGCCGAGATCTTGAGAGATTTAATGTGCTGCCATGCATTCCACCTTTTTTTGCTGTGTGGTGCTTATTCCAACCAAACTTCAATGTCTGTCTGACGTTGAAGCTTGACGTCAAACAAACGTTGGGTTTAGGGGTCAACCTGACTTTCAATTTCAATCAAAATATGACATCTGAGTCATTGACGTCATGTGACTTCCTGATGTCACATTGACGTATTGTGTTTTCTGGGTGAGCACGTGAATTTTTATACTGTAGGTGGTCATTATAAATGTGATTCTTTTTGTGTTGTTTGTTATATTGAAATGATAAATTACCGGTATACAAATTATAAATTTTAAAGTCACCATGAAATCAAAATGAACAATTCTTATTTTTTTATAGAATGTTGCAGTTTATTTATAAATTATTTATGTGCATCTTTATTTTTTACAAAATTCCCGCCCTCTCCATGTAATCTAATGGGACTTGCAATAAACTAAACAATCAAATTACACTTCAAATATCTTTTTTCCCCAAAGATGGTTTCTGTTTTACTTAGTTTTTATCAGCCCGATGTAAGGTCAAGTGTTGGTTTTTAAAATAAGTCTGGTTTAATTAAGTTTTTTGGTTTTAGTAAGTTATTTGATGCTATAAAAACGGGAGTGTGACGTCATGATTGACAGCTGAGACTGACAACTTTAAAGTAGTCATTGAGGCACCAACAGACTTTTTTCAGGATTTTCTGGAGAAGATTGGAGCTTTAACTTTAATTTCTACATTTCCATAACTGTTTTTTTCACACCGACATAATGAGTTATTCTCCAGTAAACTATACTAACTGATTCTGCGGGAGCGGGGGCCTTGATACCTCGGCTCCAATTCATTCTCACTACTGTGCAGACTCGGGTCCTGAATAAGCGCAAGATGTCAGCGCCATATTGGGACATTGGTGGCTTCATTTTTTTTTTTTTACAATGGAAGAGAGTGAAGGTGTGTCACAGTTTATGGTCGCAATTGAGTGGTGCAGGGATAATGGCTGCATCCGAAATCGCATACTTCCCTACTATTAGAAGGTGAAAAACAGTATGTGACAAAAGAAGTATGTCTAAATTCACTGTACTCATAAAGAAGTAGACAAAAAGTACCCAGATGACCTACTACTTCCAGCGAGATTCTGAAGTGTGCATACGATGGATGCTTTACTATCCCATGAGGCCATGGGAGAGAATTTGTGAATGGAAGTAAAGCGACATATCTGACGCTGGTAGGTCACATGATGATGACAACATGGCGAATGTAGTACATCTAGATAACATTCATACTACACACACTCATTCTATATAGAACATACTTTTTTAGCAGTTGTGAAGTAATTACTTATTCAAAAAAAGTACTGTACCAACTCAAGAGGGTATACCCTGGTTCACTCGACAAAAACCCAATAGGATTTTTCCATTGGCTTTTGGATTATTGCAGAAAATGAGGTCTGTGGCTAACAAAATCTTATGATTACACATTGTGTTCATTGTGATAATCTTCACAAATGAACACAACTTTTATGAATTTTGAAACGTAAATACAATCGGCAGAAGTACAGTTTTTGTTGGCTGTAACAACGATTTAATGTTTCTGTATTTTTTTATTCATATTTTTTAAATCATAATCCTTTTACTGGTTATAATTTGCACAAAAAAGAAGTCCATAATAGTTTGTTTAAGGGCTGTTTCATTCAATTCAATTCATTAAAAACTACCCCATTGTTTCAGAGCATATTTTTATTTCATGGTGTATTTTTTTAGGGCAATAATAAACATTTAAAAAAATAAACCTTAAATTATCTAAATATTTACTTTAAGGTGTGACAACTAGCTCTGGTAGGTAAATGACTAGGGAACAAAATACACATGAAAAAGTATAAGAACCATCTTACGAACAGCTCATTGCAGATATTCTTGGCATCACTCGCTGCAGAGTATGCACAATAAAAATGTATGACAAGTACCACAGTGCTGTTTTTTGCAGTGTTCTGTACCAAGGTCAAGTCAAGGCATCTTCATTTATATAGCGCTTTTAACAATGTAGATTGTTTCAAAGCGGCTTTACAGTAACAAACGGATAATTTAAGGTAACAGAGATTGTTTTGGCTTTATAGCGGTTCTTGAATAAGGATCTTTTCCAGCTAAAGTTAGTTTTGATTGATTCACTTCCGTCGCAAGGATCATTAGTTATTAAATTAGAGGCCGCTGAGATGACATCGTTCTCTCTACACAGACTTTAAACACGAACCTGTGAGAAACGCTGATGGCGCTCACGTGCGCATCAATAATTAATTCTATAGTTATGCGCATTTGAATATATGTGCGCAGGTTTGTAATTCCCTACAAACCAAGCCTTAAACTACTTGTCTGGCCTTAACATTTTGATACAGAATTTTATCACTTCGGGGTAGATATGCGAAACCGAAATTATCCCGACAACGCTTTATCTGTAGAGTGGGAAAGGGATCCTTCACAGGGGAGAGACTAGTTGGCACTTCAGCACTGCGTTGTCATCAGGTCCAGGCGAAGGTCCTTCGTCAGATCTGGATACGGCCTGGATCCGGCAGGCTGCGGAAAAAACCTTGGGATAAACAGACACTAAAATTAGCGTAGATGCCATTCTTCTTATGATGTAACGAGTACATCAGGATTTATGGGAAGTGTTCCCAGTTTCGGCTGACCTAATCTATGCAGCCTAACATTGGATTATAGAAGTCTATAATGTATTATGTGAATGCTAGGTCAAAGAGATGTGTCTTTAATCTAGCTTTGAACTGACAGAGTGTGTCTGCTTCCTGGACAATGGTAGGAAGACTGTTCCAAAGTTTTGCTGCTAAATAGGAAAAGGATCTACCGCCAGCAGTCGATTTTGATATTCTAGGTATTATTAAAGCTACACTGTGTGATATTTTCCCCCATCTAGCGGTGAAATTGTATATGACTACCCAGTGAATATTAGTTTCTGTTCCTTTCAATTTCGAGGGCGTTTTAACTCCTACGGTGGCCGTATTATTCCAAGATTAAGATGGCTTCCAGTTCGACTTCGTCCAATTGCGCCTTTAAAACTATCACCTGTGATCCGTCGCAGCACAGATTTATTTTACAAGGTAAACAATACTTTTTCACCATTGACGTGAGGAAAAGTAATGCAAGTTATACTAGAGGTCGTTCTGGCGTTATGCACAACCATGCTATGGTTAAACAAGCAACTATAAAACTTAGAATTTACACAAATAGGCTGAATTACCTATCGAGAAGAAAGCAGGCAACTTCGGCGTCCGTTTTAATATCTTTGCTCCTCATAAGCTCTTTCCATCTGGGAAAAGTTACTCCAGTTTTGACTTTGGTCTTGCTGATTTGCCTGTCGCGTTGACGTTTTAATTCTCTCTTTCGCTTCCTTGGCGACTCTGCTACATGTCCTCGAAAATAGGCGTGATCCTCCATCAGCAATCTTTCAAATCTGCCGGCAGTCGCGAGTAATCTCCCCCTCGCATTCGTCTCTGTGTCACTGAGTGTAAAGCGCGAAAGGCGAAGCTTGAATTTACAGGTCTGTCCCTCTTTGGCTAATGTAGTTTCAAGATGGAGGGGCAACATGGCGACCGGCATTCGAACCCCTCACCCATATGTACTTTCAATGGCAGATTATAAACTTACGAGAATACTTTATTACTTGAAAGAAGTAAATATACATTAATGAGCACATATATTTTTGAAAGAACTAAGTGTTTTTTGCTTAGAATCAAAAAAAAAAAAAAAAAAAAAAATCACACAGTGTAGCTTTAAGGTGTCAGATTTTGCCTGATTAGCTTAGCTCAGTTAACCCCTGTTGGTAGTTGTTATTACTACACCATTCTTAGGCCAAAATATTTGTTTCTATTGACAGCCATGTATTCTGAGGAATATTTTGCTTGCAACATTTAAGTCACAAAATATTCATGATAATATAGCATATGTTTTTCCTGTGACCGCTTGCTTTTTAAAGCCTGAAATGGACATATATCTCTATCTGCTAGCTTTGACATTACAGCTGAGGATAGTCATTAATAAAGGGCTTTGTACTGTGCATATACTTGCTGTTCACTGAAATTTAATTAGAAAAACAACAAGAGAGATATGTTTCATTCATTTTCAGACTACTGCTGACAAAAAAAAAAAAAAAGGATCAGTAACGGCACACGAGAAAACAAACCAAACCTTTTTACAAAAAAAGTAATAAAATAAAATATGTATCCTGGCCTTAGTTATGGTTTACTTTGTCAATACTGACACCTTGTGGTCACTTTAAGAAGTACATCGCCTTTAATAATATATCAGCCATTTTGGATTTTAGAGCTCATGGTGCAGAGTGTAGAGGTGCATCCACGTCCATCCTTCTTGTTTTGCTCTTGAAACGGCACAATCTGTAAGTTTTAAAAACTTATCTAAGCGGTAAAATAGGATTCCATGTATTCTGATAGGTTATACATATGTTTGAGAACGATTTGCATGTGACATGTTAAATGTAGCCAGAGGCACATAATTGTGATGCTTGATTGTTCTTCTTAACACAGCTATCTTATAAGTTATGTAAGGGTGATTTGTGTGCATCTTAAATATTGTTTTGATTTATGTGAACTGAATGTAACTTTGTAAGAGATATTTTTTTTAAATATCATTGTTCATTTGTTACAGTTTCACAAATTGGGCTTCAGTAAATAAAGTTTGACCCTGACAACTGTCTACGACTTTTACTAAGCCTTTGTTTTGCTCGCTGCAAAAGCAAACATAAGCTGAAGGCAGAAGAGTGAAAAGATTGACTTCACATTGAGAGCTTAACACTGGACTACATGCACTCTATCTACACAAAGAACCAGAATGTCGCACTCGTCGAAACGCAGCCAAGCTTCCAAGCTGGAAACCAGGTCAGAGGCTAGACCTTCAGCCAGCAACACTTCATCCACACGTCGCTCTCATAAATCTAATGCAAGCCAAGCTGCAGCTGAAGCACGTGCAGAGGCCGCACGCACAAGAGCTGAGTTTGCAAAGCGCCAGATAGATATGGAGATCGAAAAGGCTAGGATTGAAGCAACGCTGAATGCTCTGAAAGAGGAGGGTGAAGCTGAAGCAGCTCTCGCAGCAGCAAGGGTGTTGGAATCTGACGCAATTTGTTCAAATGCCGAAATTGAAAGGGGTAGTTCTCTGGCCGCTGAACGCACAGAAGAATACATTAGGACACACTTTTCTCAGAACCAGAGTATGAAGAAAGAAAAAGACATTCCTGGAATCAGCCAGTCTACTCCTAACGCTGTTAATGCAATAAGCAGCGATGACCAAATGGGGTATCAGCATACAAGACAGCCGAATAGCTTGCGAGGTGTCTGATCTTGCAAGTTTCTTGCACGCCGTGATCTTCTCACTTGCAGCTTCTAAGTATTTGTCAATAAGCTAGAGAATTACATACCCTGGAAAACAGCGTTTATGAATGCCATTGATGGTCTAAATCTAAAAGACAATGAAGAGATTGATTTGCTCACCAAGTGGCTCGAAGCTGGTCTCAGACATTTATGGCAACGTTTGGACAAAAAATATGGTTCCCCAGAGGTAATTGAAGCATCTTTATTCAAACATTTAGAGAGTTTCGCTAAGATTTCTCACAAAGACTTCAATCAGTTGCAAAAACTTGCAGATCTGCTCCTGGAAGTGCAAGCAATGAAAGAGGAAGGCAATCTACCTGGTCTTGGATTCCTTGACACATCAAAGGGAATAAACTATCGTCAAAAAACTGCCTAACAGTCTTCAGGAAGCATGGATAGTTAAGGGAACAAAATACAAGAAAGAATATCTACTTCATTATCCACCTTTTTCATACTTTGTCGAGCTTGTCAATGAAAATACTGAAATGAGAACAGATCCCAGCTTCTCTTCTCAATCTTCTAATACATCGCCTCTTAAAGTTGAAACAGTCCAAATGAAGCAGTCAAGATTAAGACCTTCTATCTTTGCCAGCAAAACAGAGGCTGAATCGAACTTGTCTGTAAGTCCCAACACCAGTTCAGTTGACCTGACAAAACAATGTCCCCTCCATAAAAGGAACCATTCATTATTGAAATGCAGAGGTTTCAGAATGAAGTTTTTAGCTGAAAGGAAGAGGTTTCTTAAGGAGAACTCTATCTGCTACAAGTGCTGTGTTTCTTCAGACTGCAGGGTGACTATCCATTGTTCAGAATGCAATAGCCATGACCATGTCTCTGCTCTTCATGATGGTCCAGCTCCATGGCTTGCAAAGCAAGGGACCTGCCACACCAACAGAGGCTCAAGGCGGGGAGCAAGATGAACCAACCTCCCCAGTGACCACATCCGTCTGCACAGAAATATGTGGAACAGGGTTACAAGGAAAGTCATTCTCAAAAATGTGCTTAGTCAATGTTTACCCTGATGGTTGTTCTGAGGAAAAAAAGCGTATGTACGTAATGTTGGATGATCAGAGTAACCTCTCTTTAGCGTGGTCAGCCTTCTTTCGTACATTCAATGTTTAAGGTGAAGTCTTCCCTTACATGATGAGAACATGCTCAGGCACAGTTGATAATAGTGGGAGGAGAGCAAAAGACTTTGTGGTTGAATCCTTGGATGGGAAAGTATCAATGATGCTTCCAACACTCATAGAGTTTAATTCGATCCCTGACAACAGACTGGAGATTCCCACTCCTGAAGCCGCTGCTTACCACCCTCATCTTCAAGCCATTGCCTCTCAGATACCTCCACTGGATCCCGCAGCTGACATTCTCATTCTCATAGGAAGAGATCTTATCCGTGCGCACAAGGTCCGCAGATAGCGCAATGGTCCTCACAATGCTCCATATGCCCAACTCCTCGACCTGGGATGGGTGATTGTAGGAGATGTGTGCCTCGGTGGAGCTCACAAACCCACAGTGAGCACTTTCAAAACTAGTGTGCTTGAGAACGGCAGGCCCAGCTTTCTCACACCTTGCAAAACTTACATCTGTTCTAAAGAAAGGTTCACAAGTGAAGAGCACAGACTCATAAGGAGCACAAAACGATCCCATGACATTGGGAAGCATATCTTCAAACAAACCAAAGAAGACAACATGCTTGTACTATCTGGAGAAGATGAGGCTTTCCTGGATATTATGGACAACGAATTCACCAAAGACAAAGCAAATAGTTGGGTGGCTCCACTCCCGTTTTGCTGTCCCAGAGAGCTTTGCCCAATAATAGCGACCAGACTGTCAGTCGTCGATTATCACTTCGTCGTTCTCTGAAAAAGAAGACAGACATGAAAGACCATTATGTGGATTTCTTGGAGACGATGTTAAAAAAAGGACATGCTGAGATTGCTCCCCCTCTTGAAGACAACAAGGAATGTTGGTACCTCCCAAGTTTTGGCATTTACCACCCACAAAAGCCAGGGAAGATCAGGATAGTGTTTGATTCAAGTGCTCAATACGACAACATATCCTTAAATCAAGTTCTCCTTAAAGGCCCAGACCTGAACAACAGCCTGATAGGTGTGATCATCTGCTTCAGATCCGACTCCTACGCTGTGATGGCAGACATTGAGCAAATGTTTCACAGCTTTCTGGTCAAAGAGGAACATCGAGATTACCTGCGCTTCTTGTGGTTTAAGGATCACAACCTTGATGGAGATATCGTGGAGTACCGCATGAGGGTCCACGTTTTTGGCAATTGCCCCTCCCCCATCAGTAGCTGTATAAGGGCTCAAGAGAACAGCTGTAGAGGGAGAGTCGGAATTTGGAAGTGATGCAAGGCTCTTCATCGAACGCCATTTCTATGTGGACGATGGGCTAAAATCATTCAGTACCGAAGCTGAGGCCATTGATGTACTGCACAGAGCTCAACAGATGCTAGCACGATCCAACCTCCGCCTACACAAAATCTCATCCAACAGCCCCATCATCATGAGAGCCTTCCCGAATGAGGATCTGGCGACTACGCTGCAGGGCCTCGATCTTGGTGTGGACTCACCATCCATCCAACGAAGCTTAGGATTGTGTTGGGACTTGTCAATAGATGCATTTGTATTTCAAGTATCCATCAGTGACAAACCTTACACTAAGCGAGGAGTGCTTTCTACCATCAACAGCTTGTATGATCCTCTAGGATTTGTAGTACCAGTAAGCATTGAGGGTCGCTCCATCCTGAGAGACATCTCTGGAGATGCAGATGATTGGGATGTTATTCTGCCCAAAGAGAAACAAGAGCAATGGCAAAAATGGAAAGATTCCCTCAAACATCTGCAAAGACAAAAAAATCTCAAGAATGTATACCTCCATCTCATTGTCTAGTGCACACAAGAAAGAGATCATTGTGTTTTGTGATGCTTCCACTAAAGCTGTAGGTACAGTAGCTCACCTGAAAGTTACTAACCCAGATGGTCTCAGTGGAGTTGGTTTCCTTTTCGGTAGGGCAAAACTTGCTCCAAAGCCGGATGTCACTGTCCCTCGACTTGAGTTATGTGCGGCTGTACTAGCAGTGGAAGTAGCAGAGATGCTTCAAGAACAGCTGGATACAACACTGGATGATGTGAGATTCTACACTGACTCTAAAGTAGTGCTAGGACACATCTTCAATGAGACAAGGCATTTTCACGTCTATGTTCACAATCGAGTACAGCGCATTAGACACTCTACGGGACCGCATCAGCGGAACTTTGTGCCCACTCATCTTAATCCAGCCGATGCTGCAAGCAGAGGACTCCCCTCAGAGCAACTGACTACATCATATTGGCTAACAGGGCCTCCATTCCTCCTACACACAAGACAAGATGAACTTGATAAAAGGTCTTACCCTCGTCAGTCCTGAAAAAGATGCAGAGCTTTGTCCTGAGTGTATTACCTGTGTGACTAGCCTGTCACAAAGAAACCTTGGGAGTGAAAGGTTCTAACGATTCTCTAGTTGGAGCTCCCTGTTAAAGGCCATAGCACGACTGCAACACATAGCCAAGTGTGTCAAGCCTGGGTCAGGAGATGTCTGTCGCGGATGGCACAATTGCAACAAGCATAAGGAGGAAGAGCAGCTGAAGCAGGCTAAAGCTACAATCATTCAAACTGTTCAGAGAGAAGTCTACAGAGATGACTTTAAACGCCTAGAACAAGGTCAGCCTGTCCAAAAGTCAAGTCCTCTCAACAAACTCTGTCCGTTCATTGATTCAGAAGAGTTTCTCAGAGTAGGAGGTCGGCTGGGGAGAGCTCAACTACCATCTGAAGAACTGTATCTAGCTCTCATACCTGGTAAACATCATGTTACTCAGCTTTTGATCCGACACTTTCATGAGAAGGTATGACACCAAGGCCGACATCTCACGGAAGGTGCCATCAGGGCAGGTGGTTACTGGATTGTTGGAGGTAAGAGATCAGTCAGCAGCTCCATCTACAACTGTGTTACCTGTCGCAAATTGAGAGGCAAACAAGAGGAGCAGATCATGGCAGATTTACCAGCTGACAGGTTGCACATAGACCCGCCATTCACTAGGGATGTAACGATATTGACGATATCGTGCTATCGCGGTGGTAAACGTGTCTCGATATCGTCGTGGTTGGGTTACAATATTAAAAGGACAGGTGTCAGTCAAAAAGCAAGAGGGATAAACACAGTCCCGCGGAACAAATCATTGTTAACTACATAGACCATGATCCTTTGCGCTGCGTCGTCACAACAACCGTTGTTAAGCCAATAGGATTGCACGCTGCACGCTGTCCACACAAGCTCACAGCAAGCCAGCATGGCCGACAGCGATACTTGTAAGGATGAAAACAACAACCCCGAAGTTGAGATTGTGCCAGCCCCTGCAGCTTTTAAATCAGATGTCTGGAAACATTTTGGTTTCGCCGTGTCAAAAAACGCAAAAGGAGAGAAGGTGGTGGACAGACAATGGACTATGTGCAAGCACTGCCACAGTAAGCTGCGATACAACACGGGAAACACAAGCAACATGCGAAGTCATCTGACGACCCATCATCCCGAAAAGTTTGCAGATTCTCTCACAAAGAAAGTCCTGTCCGGTCAAAAAACCCTGAAGGAGGCATTTTCAACAACTATGCCACACAACAGCGCAAGGGCTCAAGAAATAACGAGGTACATCGCGGAATACACAGCGTGTGATTTACGTCCCTTTTCTGCAGTAGATGGCAAAGGATTTAAAAGGTTAGTGGCCAAGCTTGAGCCGAAGTATCAAATGCCGTCGCGGGCTCATTTTAGTCAAACTGTGTTCCCTGCTCTTTACCATGAGACAAAAGAACGTGTCATGTTGAACCTTAAACAGTCTGAGTGCATTGCTATTACCACTGATGGGTGGACTTCCAGAGCGACTCACAGTTACATCACTATTACGGCACATGTTTTGACGAGTGAATGGGAAATGCAGAGTTACGTTTTACAAACTAGACAGCTTAGCGAATCACACACTGGCGTAAACATAGCCGAAGTCCTTAAATCTGCAGTCAAAGAGTGGGGGCTGGACAAGATTGGAACAAGGATCGCTGTTGTTACTGACAACGCAAGCAGCATGCGAGTAGCAGTAAAGGAAGCCGAACTGTCCCCTCACATACGGTGCTTTGCGCACACACTAAACCTGGCCTCCCAAGCAGGTTTAAAGGTCAACGCAGTGAGCCGCCTCCTCGGTAGAGTCAGACGTGTAGCAAGTTTTTTTCACCGCAGTTCTACAGCCACAGCCGTGCTGACCACCAAACAAAAACTACTCAATCTCCCTGTACATAAACTCATTATTGATGTAGTGACAAGATGGAATAGCTCTCTGGACATGGTGGAGCGCTACCTTGAACAACAACAAGCTGTTGCTGCAGCCCTACTGAGTGATGAACTGAGACACAAGTCACGTGAAATTGACACTTTGGACACATCTGACATTGCAAATGCAGAAGATCTTGTGAAGATTCTTTTACCAATAAAAAAGGCCACAACTGTTCTCTGTGATGATTCGCAACCAACAATATCTCTCATTTCACCACTAAAACAAATGATTCAAGACAGCATGGCCACAGATAATCACGACTCAAATGCCATTGCTCAGATGAAGGCAACCATTCTGAAGGATCTTACTGACAGATACCAAGGAGAGGATGAAAAGTTCATGCAGGAGAGCAGTGCTTTGGATCCACGCTTTCGGACCTTGCAACATCTAGGCAGTGGAGAGAGAGAGGACGTCTTTGAAAGAATAAAGTTCAAAGCATCACAGATGCAACAACAGGTAAAAAATGTTAACACTGTGCCATAGAGAAAATTGAGAGAAATACAATAAAATGTAACAAAATGCTAATATAATGTCTTTTTATCATTTATGAACCAGGACCAAGATGTGCTGCCCAGGAGCCCACATCCAGCAGATCTGGACGACAGCAGCGCGAGCTTTGTGCCTCCTCTTAAGAAGCATGCCCTTGAGGACATCCTTGGCTCTTCTTTTAGCAGTAATCAAGTCACAGGTGGAATTCAGGCAGAAATGGACTCTTACTGCAAAGAAGCATTAGTTTCTCTGTCTGCTTGCCCTCTTAAGTGGTGGAGAGACAATGCAGGGCGGTATCCTATTCTGTCTTCATTAGCAAATACCTACCTGTGCATACCCGCTACCTCGGTGCCCAGTGAAAGGGTATTTTCAACAGCAGGGGATATTGTAAATGCCCAGAGGTCTCTTCTTCTCCCTTCCAATGTAGATCTTTTGATCTTTCTAAAGAAAAACTTGAACATTAGCTAAAGGATAGTTCAGTGTTTTTCAGAAGGCTTTTTGCCAGACTGTTTAAGGATTTTTTTTAACTTTTTTTTTTCTTCTCCCTTGCAATGTAGATATTTTGATCTTTCTGATGAAAAACGTGAACATAAGCTAAATGATAGGTCAGTGTTTTTTTAAAAGGCTTTTTGACTGACGACTTTTATTTTATTTAAGTTTAAGTTATGTTCCTAAATACCAGTTTTAAAAGGCTGCTTTTATTTGCCTTGCACATTTAAACCTGACTTAACTTGATCTTTGTTTGCACTTAAAGGGAATTCCCTATTGTTTACAATTGTTCTAGTTGCTTCTTAACTTGAACATTGCACAGAAGAATCAGTTATGCAACCAAATATTACTATACAGAATATTGATGTTCCTGACTACAACTTGCACTTTAAAAGCACTATGTGATCAGCGTTTTATGTTGTCATGATCCATAAATACAACAATAAATTGCCTGTTGACTGGCAAAAGCAGAATAAATGTCAGTATTTTTTCGCTATTATCATCACAAACACTATCCTGAGCTATTTAACAATACCGTGAGCTTTTCCACAATATCGCAGTAAATATCGTACCGTGAGGTCAATATCGAAATTGTATCGTACCGTGAGATTTTGATATCGTTACATCCCTACCATTCACATTCGTGGGGCTGCATGTTTTCGGTCCATGGCTAGTCGCAGTCAGGAAAACACGAGGATGTCCGGCAGAAGCTAAAAGATGGGCGGTCATATTTACTTGCATGACTACACGGGCAAATTCACCTTGAAGTGATCGAGTCTATGAGTGCCTCAAGTTTTAGCAATTCCCTGTGGCGTTTCTTTGCAATCAGAGGCCCCGCTAAGATCTTGAGGTCTGATTGTGAAACCAACTTTGTGCGAGCCTGCAAAGAGCTACAAATTGACAAGCAAGGTTGCCACAACACAAACATCCAAGCTTACCTATCTGATAACCAATGCTGCTGGCAGTTCAATCCTCCTCATGCTTCACATATGGCTGGGTCCTGGGAGCGCATGATTGGAGTTTCCTGACGTATCCTTGATGCCATGCTCCTTCAACACAGCCCTGCAAGACTTACACATGAAGTTTTAATAACGTTCATGGCAGAAGTGAGTGCAATTGTGAATGCTCGTCCCTTAACCAAAGTCTCTACTGATCCAGAACAACCAATGATACTAACACCAGCAATGCTCCTCACGCAGAAAGTTGGAGCCCCACTAGTACCACCAGGCCAATTTGAAAACCACGATCTATGCAGAGCTCAGTGGCGTCACGTTCAGTATTTAGCCAATGTCTTCTGGGGAAGATGGAAGAATGTATATTTGAGTGGACTTCAAGGACGTCGCAAGTGGCGCACGGCTAAGCCAAACCTACAAAATGGAGACTGTTAGGGTGTACTGTCGGTGAAGGTGTAAAATCAATGACGATGGAGAAGAATTTTCAATCCAGGGTGTTTATTTTGGTGCAAAAGTGATTCCCAAGCAAAAATATATACAGTAACAAAAACTAAGGCAAAATAAATGTGTATATATATATAAATCCATAAGAGGTTCACATGTATTCTGGCTATACCAATATCCAGGCCCAAAAATACAAGGAGTGATCCCACACTCCAAACACTCTCCTAAAAATGGCTACCAGGAGCCCTTTTATAGAGTTAGGCTCCTCCCACTTCTGGAACATGCCATGTATAAATGATAATTTTAAAGCAAGATAAAACTACACAAATATTTTTAACAAATGGTATTAACATGCAACCTATGCATCACACTATTAATTACAAAATGATGTCTCAACATTGCAAAGAAAAATGTCTGAGAAATGATAATTTCCCTGATTTCCCCCTGTGATGTCACTGACAATGAAAGTGCCCTTCCAATTGGGCAATTAGAAGCTTTAAAATGGCAGCCGTCGCTGCACATGGGTTTGCCAGTAGAGAGGTGACCCACAATGTGAGTAACAGTATTTTATGTGTATATGTTAGTTTGTTACAGGGGAAATAAACTGTTAACATTTGTAAATGAGTTTGATGTGGTTTCTTTGAATGTTAAATCATATAACAAAACAAAACATTTAGCATTGAGACAAAACAAACAACCAACAAAAGAAAATAAAATTATATAAAAAACCTGGAACTAAGCAGAGAGCCAGACATCTAGTATACGATGTTATTTTGCCGGCATGTAGATTGTGTGTGTGTATTGGTGTAAACTGTTTATGGGTGTACATGCACTTCAGCAGTCCTTTCAAAATAAAAGTCCTTTTAGTCTTAGGTCACAGGCTCTCTGTGAAAGAGACGTTATGCTTCTGAAAGATACCCAGGAGAAAAGAAATGACTGGCCAGTTGGGATTATAACTAAAACTTACCCAAGTGAGGATGGCAAAGTCAGAAAGATTGAAGTAAAAATCATTAAGAAAGGTGAACAAAGATTCTTCGTGAGACCATTCACTGAGGTTGTACTTCTGGTTTCAAAGGACACAAATTAAGTCGGCTTAACGATCTGGATGTTGACGCCTTTGTTACTGTTCCTCAAGTCTGATGTGACATCTGTTGATGTCAGGCGGGGAGTATCCTGGCCTTAGTTATGGTTTACTTTGTCAATACTGACACCTTGAGGTCACTTTAAGTACAACATCGCCTTTAATAATATATCAGCCATTTTGGATTTTAGAGCTCATGGTGCAGAGTATAGAGGTGCATCCACGTCCATCCTTTTTGTTTTGCTCTTGAAACGGCACAATCTGTAAGTTTAAAAGACTTTGACTAGACTAGACTTGTAAAATATGATTACATGTATTCTGATAGGTTATACATATGTTTGAGAACGATTTGCATGTGATATGTTAAATGTAGCCAGAGGCACATAATTGTGATGCTTGATCGTTCTTCTTAACACAGCTATCTTCTAAGTTATGTAAGGGCGATTTGTGTGCATCTTAAATATTGTTTTGATTTATGTGAACTGAATGTAACATTGTAAGATATACATTTTTTTAAATATCATTGTTCATTTGTGTTACAGTTTCACAAATTGGGCTTCAGTAAAGAAAGTTTGACCCTGACAACTGTCTACGACTTTTACTAAGCCTTTCTTTAGCTCGCTGCAAAAGCAAACACAAGCTGAAGGCAGAAGAATATGAAAAAAAAATTTGTCAAAAACTACTTGGCAGAGTAAGAAACTGGATCCAATTGCGAATGCAAATTAACAGTTTATTGGATTTAAACAGGAGAAATAAGCAAGGCAGGGTGATCAGATGTAACCGTGCAGGATTGGCCTGGGTCTTGGTGCGCAAGCCCACCTGGAGGACAGTCTGTCTGGCCTTCCTCCAGGTGCGTCAACACCTCTGGACAAAGGCGTGGGCAGAGGGAATCGCGACTTCGGATCCCAGACTTGGAAATATAGGTGGCTGGTATCCTAAGCTATAGACAAACAGAGAAAGGCCCGTGGATGACTCTGGCAATAAGTTCAGTGCGTGCTCAACCCATTAGAGTTGCTGACTCCAAGAGGATGGATTCCCGAGACACCAAACATCGCAACACACACTCCAAATCTTGGTTGGCCCTCTCCGTCTGATCGTTGTTCTGAGGATGGAAACCAGAGGCAAGACTAACATTTGCCCCCAACAAACGACAACCGGGCGGAGGCCCTCTTTGAGGCTGTGCGGACCTTTGACTCGATCTCCCAAGTTACCATCGAAACCACAAGTCTCTGTGGCAGGATGAGCATGAATGCGGGCGCTCAGATTGATCAAAAACATGAGACAAATACGTTGATGTTTTTGGAACCCGGACAGTAGGAAATAGAAAAATCAAAACAACCAAAAAATAGAGCCAACCAATGACGGCACTCCTCCAAGGCAAGCTTGAGTGCCAGCAACTCTCTATTAGCAATGTCGTAATTGCGTTCGGCGGGTGACAAAAGATGAAAAAAAAAAATGAGCAAGAATGCATCTTACATCCGTGGAAGAGAAGGAGAGAACCACGCCAACTCTCACCTCTGATGCGTCGACCTCCACCACAAACTGACGAAAAGAATCAGGGCCGACAAGAATGGGAGAAACGAAGCAGCTCTTGAGTTTAGAGAATGCAGCTTCAGCTGCACTGGACCACCTGAACGCCGTTTTGGTGGAGGTTAAGGCCGGTAAAAATTGGCAAAGTCCAGAAACCTCTGCAGGGCCTTTCAGGAATATAGAGTTAGCCAATCAACCACAGTCCATGCACACTCCCTCAGACCACACGATGTACCCTAAAAAGGGAACAGACGTTCATAAAAAACACATTTCTCCGCCTTGACAAAAAGCCCATTCTCTAACATCCTCTGAAGTACTCATCTGCCATGCTGAACATGTTCCTGGAGAGATGGAGAAAATATCGATATGTCATCCAGGTAGACATAAATTAACTGATCGACCATGACTCTCATTGAGTGAGAGCACTGTTCTCTGGAGTTGAACAGCCCACACGGCATAAAAAGATATTCAGAGTGCCCCCTGGGGGTATTAAAATCAGACTTTCACTCATCTCCCTCCCTCATGCAAACTGAATGGTAGGCATTACTAAGGTCCAACTTTGTGAAAAAGGAAGCCCCCTGCAATCTCTCGAAAGCCGAAGACCTCAATGGCAAAGGATAGGTATTCTTTACAGTGATGCAGTTCAGTCCTCAAAAATCAATGCAAGGATGCAGGGAACCATCTTTCTTTTCCACAAAGATACCCGCACCTGCAGGGGAAGAAAGGCAGAGGAGTTTGGCTGCCAGTGAATCAGACATTTTTCTCCGTGGCCTCCCTTTCCGGAGCGGAAAGTGAGTATAATCTGCCCTTAGGCAGAGACGTACCTGGCAATAAGTCTATAGCACAGTCGTAGGGACGATGCGGAGGAAGTCCCTACGACTCAAGACTTACTGAACACTTCCTTCAGGTCGAGGTACTCACTGGTCCTCAACACAAAACAAGACACAGAAGAACACGCAGACACCAAACAAGAAGCATGACAAAACCGTATTCTGACAAGGGTTATGGAGCGTTGCCAGGGGTGACCAAGGACAACTGGAGCCAGGGGAGAGTATATTAACATAAAACGAACTTCCTCATTGTGGTTGCCTGAGGTGATGAGGCTCACCGGCCCAGTTAGATGGGTAATGGACGGGAGAGATTGATCACTAAGGGCACTGATGGAAATCGGGTGAGTGAGGGAAGCCACAGGAATCTTGAGTTTGGGAGCCAGGCTAACGTCCAAGAAATTCACCTCCACTCCAGAGTCCACTAAGGTGTAGCGTCTGGATCAAATCATGATGACTTGTCATTTTAAGATTCAGAAAGCTTTTAACCATCAACCTCATCCATGTAAATCACAGCTTGGCGCCGATGAGTCTGAATCAAATTGCCCCCTTTGACACGTTTGTGGCCTGGTGGAAGTTTAACAGAAACACCTCCAAACTCCGCTGTGAGCTTCAAATAGATCACTATCAATTTCAAACCCCCCTCTCACGGTACTCCAAGTCCAGATGGCTCGAAGAGACCCCTCCGAGGCGCCACAATACACACACACGAACATCCTTCGCATTTAACTCAGAATATAAGTGATTCAAAAGTGTATATGATATATTCCTGTATGCATGTATGTTTAGCCCCTTTTATTAGCCTAATTATGTCTTTATAGTTGTGATAGTTGAACTCTAAGTGCTTATTTTAAAGAATAAGAATGTATCTCTATGTTTGTATCTTCCAGATGTATCAATCTTGGTAACGAATTAAACCTCTCGGTGTGCCTAGGCTAAATATATGTAGTAGGTTATGATAAAATATATTATACTGTGTTTACCATCAGTTGGAGTAGAAATGACAAAATCTGACACCGTCATAAACCATGCAAATTAGGCCGTCAAGCGGAGACAAAGAAAACTCTCCCGCTGAAACTTTCTTAATCCGATTGGTCTAACCACCCATGAACGTCGAACTCCTTAAAGAAGGATGCACACGCCATCATCTGTTCTTCTTGTTTGGTCTTGTCTTGTCTTTGCTTTGTCTTCTCTCCTCTTCTTCAGTTTTATCCGCTCTCCGTTTTGCTTTGTTTTTTTACTTTTGCTTCTTAGCTTTTTGTATTAGTCGTATCACCGGCTTCTTGCCTTTGTTTTAGTCTCGTGTTCATTCATCTCTACGAGCGAAATGGACTTCGGCAACTCTACTTACAAGGGAACTGTTTGAACTTCCCGCGAACGACACAAGCTCTGGAAGAAACGAAAGAACGCTTCCAACTTACGGACACACCGAGAACGGACACTCACACACACGCATTCCTGCTCAGCAGCAAAGATCAGAATCAGAATCAGAATCAGAAAGAGCTTTATTGCCAAGTATGCTTGCGCATACGAGGAATTTGTCTTGGTGACAGTAGCTTCCAGTACACATACAATATAAAGTGACAAGACAAGTGACAAGTAACATAGGTATAAATAAAAAATAGAAAAAATAAAATAAAAATAAAAGATTATAAATTATAAATATATATAAAGTTATAAGGTGCTATAATGAAATGTCTGAGGGAAGTATTGCACATGTTTGTTCCACAGTAGGGGAACATTTAAGTGTTCATGAGGTAGATGGCCTGGGGAAAGAAACTTTTCCTGTGTCTGGTTGTTTTTGTGCTCGGTGCTCTGTAGCGTCGACCAGACGGTAACAGTTCAAACAGAAAGTGTGCTGGGTGTGACGGGTCCAGAGTGATTTTGCGAGCCCTTTTACTCACTCTGGATGAGTGCAGTACTTTGAGTGTGGGAAGGGTAGTGCCAGTGATTCGCTCAGCAGTCCGAACTATCCGCTGTAGTCTACGGAGGTCGGTTTTGGTAGCAGAGCCGAACCAGACGGTGATGGAAGTGCAGAGGATGGACTGGATGACAGCTGAGTAGAACTGTACGAGCAGCTCCTGTGGCAGGTTGAATTTCCTCAGCTGACGCAGGAAGTACAGTCTCTGTTGGGCTTTCTTCACAATAGAGTCTATGTGAGTGTCCCACTTCAGATCCTGAGAGATGGTGGTGCCCAGGAACCTGAATGACTCTACTGCAGTCACAGTGCTGTCCATGATGGTGAGTGAAGGGAGTGCAGGGGGGTTTCTCCTGAAGTCCACGATCATCTCCACTGTTTTGAGCGTGTTCAGCTCCAGGTTGTTATAACTGCACCAAAGAGCCAGCTGCTCCACCTCCTGTCTGTACGCAGACTCGTCACCGTTCCGGATGAGTCCGATAACAGTAGTGTCGTCCGCAAACTTCAGGAGCTTGACAGAGGTGTCTTTAGAGGTGCAGTCATTTGTGTACAGGGAGAAGAGCAGTGGTGAGAGAACACATCCCTGTGGAGCACCGGTGCTGATGGTGCGGCTGTCGGACGTGATTTTGCCCATTCTGACTAGCTGTTGTCTGTCTGTCAGAAAGCTGGTGATCCATTGACAGATGGAGCTAGGGACAGAGAGCTGGGTCAGTTTGGTCTGGAGCAGTGATGGGACGATGGTGTTGAAGGCAGAACTAAAGTCCACGAACAGAATCCTTGCATAGGTCCCTGGTTTGTCCAGATGTTGTAGGGTGTAATGCAGTCCCATATTGACCACATCATCCACAGACCGGTTTGCTCTGTAGGCAAACTGCAGGGGGTCCAGCAAGGGTCCAGTGATGTCCTTCAGATATGCTAACACCAGTCTTTCGAATGACTTCATGGCCACAGATGTTAAGGCAACAGGTCTGTAGTCATTGAGTCCTGTGATCTTTGGTTTCTTCGGGATTGGGATGATGGTGGAGCGTTTAAAGCAGAAAGGGACTTTGCACTGCTCCAGTGATCTGTTGAAGATCAGTGAGAAGATAGAGGCCAGCTGGTCAGCGCAGGTTTTCAGACAGGCTGGTGAAACACCGTCTGGGCCTGGTGCTTTCCTTCTCTTCTGTTTCCTGAAGATCTGACGCACATTATCCTCACTGATCTGAAGTGTAGGGGGGGAGGGGGATGGCTGGAGGTGTTGATGGCTGTGTAGAGAGATAGTCAGGGCGGGTATGGGGTGTCTGATCGGGGGTCTCAAATCTACAGTAAAAGACATTCAGCTCGTTCGCAAGATGCTTGTTGCTGTCGATGCTGGGGGATGGTGTCTTGTAGTTGGTAATGTCTTTCAGGCCTTTCCACACTGATGCAGGGTCGTTGGAGGAAAACTGGTTTTCCAGCTTTTTGGCATAGCTCTTCTTAGCCACTTCAATCTCCTTTGTCAATGTGTTCCTGGCCTGATTATACAAGATCCTATCCCCACTCCTGTAGGCATCTTCTTTGACCTGACGAAGCTGTCTGAGTTTTGGTGTGAACCATGGTTTATCATTGTTGAATGATAAGTAAGTCCTGGTAGGGATGCCTAAATCCTCACAGAAACTGATGTATGATGTAACAGTCTCTGTGAGCTCGTCCAGATCGCTGGCAGCAGCTTCAAAAACACTCCAGTCAGTGCATTCAAAACAGGCTTGTAAGACCTGCTCTGTGTCGTTGGTCCATCTCTTTACAGTCCTTATTACTGGCTTAGCAGTTTTAAGTTTTTGCCTGTAAGTTGGTAGAAGATGAAGATGAAAATCGATGCAAGTATTATCTTTACCAAGATTTAAATGCGTGTAAGGTTGTCTATCCCTGCTTAAGGTGATTTGATTCTTTGCTGGTTCTCAAAATGTCATTGTTTGTGATATGTTTGCCATTCTGTGATCTGCTCTTTCTTTCTTTCTTTCTTTACTTTCGTTATACTATTCATATATATATTCTTTGTTAAATGTAGTTGTATGTTTATAGTTTCAGTTATTAAAAACCCCATTATACGCTTGATTGTCTCTGTATGCTGCTCATGGAACAAAGCCTCTTAAATGTCTGATCTTAGCTACAAGCTTTATATTGTTGATTAGCCTACAAGTTAGTAATCTTATAGAACAAGAAAGTTATTCTTCATGGCCGGAAGAATAGCCTTTCTTGAGAGTGTATAAGAAGAATAATCCTCCTTGAGAGTCGATAAGAAAATCGCATAATTCGTTTGGCGGACGAACAAATTATTCGATGTGACATTAATTTTGTAGGCATTCACAAATTTGATCTATAGCCCATCTGTATATTCATAATTAATTGTAATTCGTTGTGGTTAATTATCTATATATAGAGATACAAATATACGGGCTATGTATTCCCTTTTTGGGCGATTTAAAATGTGTAGGTAATATGGCTCATAACCAGTATGATTAATTATTAATTATACATTCCCCTCATTTGGGCTGATTTCGCTACAAAGGCTTGACAGGTGTGATTAGATGCAGCCCATTACAGTCTGACCGGGAGAAGAGTGGCAGCTAGAGAGGATATTTCAAAAGGTTACTACCAGTAACCTCATGCCTACTGACAGGCTTTGGCTTTTACGGGACACTTGGCTGCAATGTGTCCCGCAGCTCCACAATATAAACAGTCCATGAGTCTACATCGCTCCTCCTCCTCCCGGGAAAGATGAGCTCTGCCCACCTGCATGGGTTTAGTATCGAAAAAGGGGCCCGACTGTAGTGATGGGAGTGGCAGTAGAGTAGTTCTCCATTTCTGGAACAAGGCTTTGCAAATCGCTTTGATCTCAAAGCTGCATCCGCTCGCCCACTCGGATTGCCAAATCAATCAAACCATCTAAAGCCGTGGGTAATTCCAGCGTGTAGATCTTGTTTTAGATATGGTTGGCCTACCCATGCAGGAACATGTCCTACCGTGCCTCAACGTTACAGTTACATTCCACGGCCAGTGTGCGAAACTCGATGGAATAATCAGTAACCGTCAGTTACCTTACTATAGGTCCGCCAACACGGACTGCACGATCAAACACCTTTTTGAGTTTGTCACTGAAAGACTGGAACGATGAGCAATACTGGTGTCTTTGTTCCTACACCGCAGTTCCCCAAAGTGCTGCTCCACCAGATAAAAAGCCACTTTAGACTCTTCCGTAGGGAAAGACGAAGGCTGGAGAGCAATAAACAAGGAGCACTTGGCCAGAAATAAACAACATAATTGAGGCTCACCAGAATAAGCAGCTGGAGGTGGCAATCGGGGTTCATTGTAAACTTGTATGTCGCCTTAACTGTTATGAAATATCTCCACAATACTTAACTGCATAACACTACACACAAGCTTTGCAGTCAGGACACACACACTAACACACACTGTATATATAAAAATATAGATATTAAGTGTACCTGTGAGAGTTAAGAGTCTGTTGACAGTTTCTGTAGTTTTTCCTTCATTCGTGACATCAGAATTAACAAAAAAATATTATCATTCTCCTCAATCTGTTTCATGGGGAAATCTTGTTGATTTGATGACCACCGCGACACCACTGACTCTATGGTTGATCTTGTTTTCTTAAATTAGCAATGGTATTTTAATATGCAACAGCCACATATGTCAAATATAGAACAAGGGCTGTGGAGGGGGAAAAAATCACAGTAAGTGAATTTTTGCAGATTTCCTTCATCATGATATTGAAATTTAAGATTAGCATCAAGTGTTAGCAAAAGGCCTGTTATATTTAGTATTAGTTGAAGACTTATTTTTGACTTTTTGCAACATGTATAACACTGTTGCAGACATGGTGTTCCATTTGAAATCAAATTTAGTTTGTGGTTTCATTTGGGTTTACTTCATGAAATTCATTAACATTTTTATTTATAGCTTCACAAGTTCCATTTTATATTACATGTCTACTATGTATCAACATTTAATTGTTGATTACATCTATAATTACACTGTTTACCCTTTCCTTACACCTTAACCCAACCTTAAACCTAAACATTGCTACCACCAAACCTGTCTCTAACCTTTACCCGTATCCAACCTTAAAGGGTAACTCTCGCCAAAATGCAACCTAGGGTCTTTTTGTTAATCTACCCAAGGCAAACTTTTGTTTAAAAGTATAATTAGAATGGAAACGCCACTTTTAAGTTTGACCGTATTTTCGGTCAAATTGCCTTTTGAATGGGAGTGCTCGGGGCACTTCTATGATAGCATCAAAAATCGCTATTTTTAAAACACTAAGAAGGCTCGACACAACATGAAACTTTGCTCAAAGTATCACCAGGGGCCTGTTTCAGAAAGGAGGTTAAGTGAAAACTCTGAGTATGTTAACCCTGAAATGGGTTGACCCGTTTCAGAATGGGAAACATGTCAAACCCGAGAAAGCAGAGTAAGTCAAGCCCGTTTCTGAAAGAGAGGTAACTTATACTCAGAGTCAGTTACCATGGTAACTTACTCTGTGAACCTAACCTGATCAGGAGCAGGTTTTCTTAGATAAACCCAGAGTTTTTCTTATGTAGTAAATGCATCTTGATTTAAGAATGTTTAGATATTTTGACCGGAAACAACAAAAATGTTAAACAACATTTTTTGCAGTGCAGTACATTCATTTATTGCGCATTTTTCTATATAACATCGGAGATGCAGAGCACATTAGTAAGGCCACTGTATCAGAGCGGGAAGGAAAGTGTGCCTCGCTCTCACGCTCCTTCTGAGAGTTTTTGTGTTGTTTCCTGGACACAAACCTGTATGAGCCATCAAAGAGGAGATTCACACGATTGCAGGTTAATGGTGGAGAAATCTCATAAATGATGTACACTTGATAACATGATATCTTGATACCTCTGAAAGTAACCTAATAATTAGAATTTCCTTTATGATTTCCAGTGTGGTTGGATGCATTGATGACACACATAATCCCATCATCGCACCTTCTGAAAATGTACCAGATTACTGTATGGAACGGGATGACAGATGGAAGGGTAGAGATATATGCCGTAACCAACCACCACAGCTGTTAAATGAACACAAATTATTCACAATTTATTTGGTCATTTTTATTTACTACAAATACAAAAGCAACAGTAATTCTTTTCTTGTTGGATTTTAATATTCTTCCAATATTGTGTATCTCCACTTCATCTATCAGTGGTGGTGCAGGACCAGCCTCTGCCTTCTTGCTGTTGGCAGAGTAGAAGTCAAATGTTAATTTCATTAGCCTAATTAGAAAATGTAACAGGTTGGATTAGAGAGCATTTAATTATGTGAAAAGAGCATTATACTACATGGAAACAGCTGCGGCACATTGAAATAGACACTGAATTATATTTGTCAAATATTTGTAAAGTCATAGCCTACAGGCATGAACCTTTTATGCTTAGCGATTTAACTTATTGAATTATGGTTTTATTGGTCAATTTTAGGTTCTTTTTTTTTTGCCTTGGGATACCATGAAAATGAGTATAAGTTCAATAACTTACCTTTCTGTCAGTTTTCACCTGATAATATAACAGTGATTAAGAATTATACTTGTGTATTGACTCAGAAGTATGCAAACGTCTTTTTGTCGAGTTCTGTTGCCATGGTGAATCGTAATTTCAGAGCTCCATTGAGCATGGCTTTTCAAAGTCTCATGGTGTACGCGCTTAAGTCAGAGTCAACCTACTCAGAGTTGATTAAACTAACTCAATTCAGCTGTTTTGAAACCGAAAACTGCAACAAGAGTTTCCCATCTCAGGGAAAATCAACTCAGAGTTCAAGTTTTAACTACTTTGTTGGTTGAACTTCCTTATTGAAACAGGCCCCAGGGGCTCTTCACATGAACTCGAGCATTGAGAACATTGTTTGTGTACACAGAGTTTACTAAAAAGAAAGATTTTGAACAACTCACTGTAGCTGTATCCGCCGACCTTTTGACAGTCAAAAATAGTCGATCTCCGAATGTGAATGAACTGACTCTGAATTTTAGTATTGCTTCTTACATGAGCATCCTTTTTCAAATACAAGGTCAATATTGATTTTCACTAACGACAAAACAACAAATGATCCGTGAATTTATATGGATCTAAGCTTTAGGAGCTTGCCATCTTTACTCTCCTCCGTGTTACGTTGCATTTGACTATTTTTGACTGTCAAAATGCCGGCGGACACAGCTACAGTGAGTTGGTTCAAAATCTTTCTTTTTAGTAAACTCTGTGCACAGTGCACACAAACAATGTTCTCAATGCTCGAGTTCATGTGTAGAGCCCCTGGTGATACTTTGAGCAAAGTTTCATGTTGTGTCGAGCCTTCTAAGTGTTTTAAAAATAGCGATTTTTGATGCTATCATAGAAGTGCCCCAAGCACTCCCATTCAAAAGGCAATTTGACCAAAACAAATAAATAAATACGGTCAAACTTAAAAGTGCCGTTTCCATTCTAATTATGCTTTTAAACGAAAGTTTGCCTCTGGTAGATTAACAAAAAGACCCTAGGTTGCATTTTGCCGAGAGTTACCCTTTAATAGCGGCAAAATTGTTTTGCAATACAATATGAACACAAGTAGTACATTGTACCTATGCATAGAAGTTAAAGACACCCAATATAAAGTGTGACTGCTTCATTTGATCCATACAATCTGCAAGTTATGTTTACATGAAATTATGTGTGACAATGAAATTAAAAATAGCAATAAAGGGAAATATACAGCAATACTTGGTGTACTGGAACGCAATATGTATCATTTTGTGACCCACTGTGGCAGTGTCACATTTTTGGCATTCATACGAAGCCAACTTGTAATTACTCTCAGGATGGAGGAGTTCCTCTCTGTATAGCACAGCTTGCTGCACCTGGCTGTACCAAAGATGCGTTTAATGCCTGCTGATATGTTGGCACCTCCTCTGGCCATGACCCATCCTGTCTGTGCTGGCCAGTGCCCAGCCTTTCCTTTTCATCATCCCTTGCTCTTTTGATCTAGTCCTTCATTCTCCTAGTGCTGTTAATGAGCACTACAGGAGGTGGCTTTCTGCCAACAGTTGCCTGACTGGACACACAGACACATTTTTTTATAATTGTTATATAATTTGCAACAGGTTTCCAGCATATTTTTTTATTGTGCTGATACAGCTAAATATAGCACTGATACACACTCACTCAAATTCATACGTCAGGTGTGTGGACCTCTTTTTCTAGTTTACAGGGAGTTAAATGGGATGTTATTGTGTTATAATTTGTCTGTGGATTTTAAGCTATGGCCATTTTACCTGCATGATTTGTACGAGGTTGTATGTAGGTTGTAAGTTGTATGTTGCTCAGCCATGTATTAGAGATAGGCTAAGCATAATATTTTTAAAATACAAAAAGATAAACAACAAACTTGGACAAATTGCTCAGAATGTGGATCAGAAGCACTGATCAGGAATCTTTTCAGTTTCCGCTTTTTGTCGTCTGTTTTGCTTGGCACCAAAACCCTTTTTTTTTGTTTTTTATATTTGGAGTGTATCTTCCCCCAAAATAAACCCATAACATGGTATTCAATGTATTATTTATATATATATATATATATATTTTTTTTTTTTTTTTAAACAACAACACCAACAATGTTTCAGTGATGGTGACAATGCCAGTTATGTTGCACTCCCCTATGACTTGCAGAAATTTTTTTTTTATACATTTTTGTTTAATTTAGAGATTACAGCATTCCAGAAAGATCAGAGGGGGAAAAAACATTTACAACTAGAGCAAAAAGCATAATCTCCAAAAGAGAGGCATTAAACACGTGAAGCACAGGAAAAGACAATGTAAACTTCAGAAATTAACCTTGTCATATCTTTCCACAGTAGTCTTGCTGTGCAATTTTGGCACATTTAATTATTTCTTTTGTTACTTTCTTTTCTTTTTTTAAAATGGTAGATTAAGAAAAAGTGTTGCAAGACAGGAAATAAAGTAAAAATACAAAATAAATTAAACAAACACTACTAAGTCTTCAGTAACATGGGCCTATCAAAGATTGTTTTTTAAATTGAAATATTAATAACTAGACGTTGGATGAAAATGTTGTTTCACATGAGATTAACTGAAAAAAAGTTTTGTGGCAATGAAGATAACAGCTAAGACCAACACATAAATATCAAATTAGTTCTACACTATGATCAGAATACTGGTACGTTTCTCTTAAAAGTTTCTTGTGTATGTAGACAAAAATGTTGCATAAATCAGTTAATTTGTAAAAACATCTGGGCAATGGTCATGTTAATGTTCTGTGAGACAAACACTAAATATAAATGGCTTTGAGAAGAAATGATATTGAATACTGCAGATATACACTGCCCCTGAGGTGGCTACATTTTCAGAAATAACTAGTTGTCGTTGGGGTCTCTGCTTTGTGTTTTTCCTGTCAAATAAAGATTGACCAGCACAGTGCACCCAGGATGAAATTACTATTGAATATGTATTGTTTGCTGGGCTGTGAATTTCTTTGTGTGTATGACCTACGGTACATGAAATGAATGTGAATGATGAATACAGAAATATGTTACCAAGTTTGGCAAAACCAAGACATTTTTATGTTTATAAAAAAAAAAAAAACATCTGTGTGTTCACCAATGTAGCATTTAATTAATCAAAACAAAATACAACAAACCAGTGATATTGTAAATTATTAACACAGTTTGAAATAATTTCTATTTTTAAAATTACATTTTTATCTGTGATCACAGAGCATTGCAAAGCCATTGCTCTAGTCCATAAAAAAAAAAACTTGCGTTATACTGTTTAAGAATTCCTTTGAATGTGTCTGTTTGGCACTCGAGAAGTTATTTGTTTTAGTATTTGCACAGTTGAAAATAATTGTGCAGCTTAATAATGTGTGGAAACAGCAGTACATTGTATGGCCTACAGTAGAGTTTGCATACACAAAGTATGGACTACAGTTGCAAGTGATCAGTCAACAAAATCAGTCCGTTGTTCTTTTGAGAGATGAAGGCTATTATTTATATTGCTGACTTGATAGAAAAATGAAAACTGGAATCTAACCAGCACAAAGAGAGAAGTGAATGGCGCATATGCACGAGTAGTAAAGGTATTATGGATTATTTAAAAAGGTATTTTGGATGGATGAAGTGTTGAGCCGACGTTCACAAGAAACACCTATAGCTATAGAAAGCAAGAGATGAAACTTCAATTGAATATATTAATAAACTGACTGCTAGAATGCTTAAGCTGTCAATGCGGCTCTTTGAACAGAGTTTAAACAGTGAAGCAGTTATAACTGTATATAATACAGCATTTGTAACATTGTAAATGCCTTTATATTAATTTCTGATCAATTGAATGCATCCTAGGTGAATCAAAGACTCAGGTTCTTGAAAACAAAAAATGTCTTAGCATTTCCAAACTTTTGAATGGTAGTGTAGAAATGTATGGGAATTTATGGAGAAGCTGTTTTAGGATTACGGAATAGAAAGCCAAGTCCAGTGCAGTCTAATCTTCCGGCTCCTCATAGCCTCACTCTCCATCTGATCTCAGCATTCATTTCTGGTTTCCCAGTGGAGCATATCAAGAAAATAGAGTAGGAGGGGTTCAAGACTGAGGTAGATGGGGAGCAGCAAAGCAGTCTTTATATAAGGGTTAGGTGGATTTAAGCACCATGGAGTATGTCCATTTCATGTCATCTCCAAAATCCGGCAAAAAGGGGCTGCAGACTAGGGGCCAGACATACCCCCAACAGGGCTTTCCTCTTGAGATGATCCTAATTAGTGTAAACTTTCTTCTCCAGTTCACCTTGAGGGTCTTTGTTTGCTCCAGCCACTGCCACAGCAGAAATTATGCAATTACAAGATAAAAAGATAAAGTTTAACACAAAGTGGAGGGGAGGTGTTGATAAAAACACAAACACAAGTACAACCTTAGAAGAATTTTGATTTTGCACACAAATTCCTATTTTGTTTGAATGGTTCATCATGATTCAAATATTTAAGGAATTTATAACAAAATATTCCAATTTTCTTATTCGTTGATTTCTATTACGAGAATAAGTTGTTGCATTTTGCATATGTGAAGAATTAAGTCACACCAGTCCATTGAATGTAATGTGAGTTTATGCTAAGAAATTGTGTGAATAATTGTGCAACACATCTTGCCTTGGAAACATAGAGGTAGTCATTTTCATGACTGTGTACCAAGTCTCAGGAGTCTCTGCTGAAAAATCCAGCATTGCTGGTCACCAGCATGGGAAGCCGGAGTGTTGGTGGACCATGCTGTTTTGTTTGAGAACAGCATCACTATGCTGGTCCACCATCTAGACCATCACTATACCAGCTAAAACTAGAATATACCAACATGAAATTCATGCTGTTTTATATGCTATATTTTTCAGCAGGGGTCAGCTAGATGTGTTATGGTTAACTTTGTGCTGTACCACTATGCTCTATAGTGTGGTATATGGCAGATAAGGGCCTGAGTAAAATGCAGCATGCAGGGCTTTTCCTCAAGACAAATGATTAATGGGGAAACATTTTCTGTCCAATGAACACAAAAAGCTGAAGAAAACGTACAATTATGAAATTAATGTAGCAGAGTCCAAAGAATGTTCATTATGCAAATCACTAATCATAAATCTCACAACAGTTCATTGAAAAAGGAAATATCAAGAGAAGAAGTGTCTGTAAAAAAGAAATGTAAGAAGAGATTTGCATGCCAAATTAGATGTATGTGGGATAGTGGTGTATTCAGCTGTTGTTAGTGTTTTCTGCTGCACAGTCATGATCATTGGTACCTTCAGGTGAAATGAGAGATAAAATAATAAATGTGTTAAATCCACTCCAGTTAGTAGAAGGAATATGATGTGGGTGAATAAATGCTTAATGGCTGTACCCTGTATCCATATAAATATAGAATTTACAATTTAATTAATCAATTAACTCTGATTTCTGACCACATGTACAAAGAGGGGAATTCAAAATTTGTCAGAAAAAGATGGTCTTCAAAATTACATCTGGTGCTGTAAAAAATGTTTTTTTTTCTTTTTTTTCCTTTTTATTCTTTTTTTATTTATTTAAATTTTTGGCTTGATGTTTTCCTTTTCATCTGCGTGTCCAGAGTAGCACCCAATCTCTTGTACATATGCATTGATTCCCTTATATTTTCTTAAAGCTAGAAATATGTTCCCCATTTTAGATAAATATTAAAGTCTGAACATAATATCGCTGTTGCAAGCATAATCATGACTATCATCATAATTGTCATCAAAGCATTATTAAATAACAGTAGTAATTTGTGTAACTTTTTACTTTCCCAGAGTTGTTGGTTTATGTAAAGCTGATCTTTTCTTCTTTTTATTGGTTTTAATTTCTCATGGTTTTTAAACTGGTGTATGTTGAATATGTTCTCTTTTTGAAGTGTATTCCAGTCTTTTTCTATATTACAAAGAGCTGCACTAGCAGCATCCTGACTGAGTTTAGAGACACAGGCCTGAGGACAAGGAGAGAGGGATGGAGGAGTAGATAAAGTAGGGAGGATGCTGTGTCATTACGGAAACCGCTGGACACCGAATCGAGGGTCCCTGGTATCCCGGATCTCAATCTAAAACGAGAGAGAGAGAGAGAGAGAGAGAGAGAGAGAGAGAGAGAGAGAGAGACATAATTATATACAGAGCAGTGAAGACATAAATAAAGAATTAAATATACTTTAAAGAGATAGTTCACCCAAAACTGAAAATTTTGGCATCATTTACTCAAACTGATGTTGTTGCACAGCTGTACAAGTTTCTTTATTCTGTGGAACACCAGACGATATTTTGAAAAACGTCACAGTTTTTTTTCTTTTTCATACAATGGAAGTCGGTGGTCACCAAAATAATTGGGTAACCAACATATGTCAAAATATATTATTTTGTGTTCCACAGAAGATAGAAACTCATATAAGTTTGAAATGATATGAGGGTGAATAAATAATGACAGAATTTTTTTCTTTTTTGGGTGAACTATCCCTTTAAGCCCAGTGAGAAGAAATCAAACATCTGTTAATTCCATGTATACATAATTAAACCAACATCCCATTGGTAAAGATCACAACCCAACACAACAATCCAACCCCCGGGGAATTAGTACAGCATAAAATTACTGACCTAATCAGGAGCAATCAGTGAGCTTATACTAATTACCGTATTGATTTGTAATATTTAGTTGTCTGGGAACATTCAAACAAAGGAGGAATTGGAGGAGTGATGACACAGGAGTAGTATGGCATAGCCTGGGTCAGCACAAATTCACAGAGGAAGGGAAAGGTTTCATTCAGACAGATAACACATCTTCCTACCTCCTAACCAACTTTGGTCCCTGTTTTGCATCTGGATCTTATAGAACATGTGGGAAACAATTACCAAACCACAGATAAAGAGAGTCTAAAGTGTTTTCTGAATAAACAATTAATCTAGCTCATTTAATAGACATAAGCCGCATTTCCAACGAAAGTACCAAGAATAATTTGTCCCAGGAACTGTTACTTTCTGCGTTTCTGACGGTCTAAAGTACCGTGAAGATCAGAGATGGGCACAAATACATCAAAAAGTATTTAATTACAAATTACAAATACTTACTCATCAAATGTATTTAAATAAAATACAAAATACTGCTGTGAAAAAAGTATTTAATTAAAATACAAGTAATTTGTCATTTGAAAATACAAAAATACAAACAAAATTTGCAGTCTTTTGAAGTGCGAGAGTAACTGTGGAGTTAGATACACGTAAGAGTATAGAATATCGTAATTTCATCGTTTAGTGCAGAAGATGCGCTTTTAACGTACATGTTGCCGCATACTGTCATAATAAAACACCATTACGCCTATAACAATATATTTGTATTATATTACAACAAAACTTTGTGAAAACACTGTTGTGGCGTTTTTCTTTTGCTATTTGAGCAGATGGGAACACAAAAAATATATTTAATGTAGTCTCTAATTCACTGCTATAGAAGTTGACGCCTTCCACTTCTGAGAAACCCGGAAATGTGAACAGGGTCAATAGGATGTGTCACATCACGTGATTTTCTTAAACTTTGATAGGCAATTTGGTAGTCCTATTCATATTTCGTATGTCTAAGGTCCTATTAAGCCTAGTGATGAAAGTTAATAAATGCGAAATAAAACAATATATTTAAATAAGTATTTTAAGTATTTTAAACACAAATTACAGTCTCTCAAAGTATTTAATTACAAATTACATTTCATTTATTTTTGTTAAGGAAAATACTAATTACAAAATACCCAAAAGTAATTAAATACAGTACGTATTTCAAAAACATGTAATTAAAATACTGCCCATGTGTGGTGAAGATTAGGCAAATTAGTCCGGTGATGTAGGACTGCACGCACCGCAACAGAATAAAAAAAATGGTGGTTGAAATTAAATGCTATGTGGAGTTAACCAATTAAAATGCGGCATGAACTCAATCAATCAGCATGTTCAGCGCCCAAATCTCACACCTGAAAGTTCCTGAACTTTGAAAAAGTACTACCTTGCAAGCAAGGACTTTCTGAGAGGAAATTTACCCGGAACTTCATTTAGACCCAGGTTCCTGTGGTCGAAACACACAGAGTAAGTCCCTAGTTCCTGGGGATAATTCTTGTGGTGGAAACACAGCTTTATAATATGTCTGTGAATGTGGCAAAACTACAGTTTACACAATGCTTGTATTTAGTTCTGTCTGTTCAATCAAACAAGTACATTCATTTTCCCAATGGATCTTATCTCACTCTAGTGTTCTATATGTGTTAGGTTACAAACATTCATTCCTTTTGTTTATGCACTTAACATGAGACATTCTTCAAAAACTTTTAACCATCTAGTACTGTTAAAAATCTTGGTGTAATCTTTGACTCCTCTCTCTCTTTACTATTTCTGAATTTAAAACTATGCTCAAAACTCTTATTTTCTGAATGTTACCATTCTTAAGTTGTACTACATTTTGTTGTGTCTGATTGTATTCTGCTGTATGCTGCCCCATCTACCTAATTCTCTTTACTGTATACTTTTACTCTCATCTACCTACTGTTGTTTTGTATGTTGTCATTGTCCCTTGCCATTATTGTTGCTTGTTCATTGTAAAGCGTCCTTGAGCCCTGGAAAGGTGCTATATAAATAAAACTTAGTATTATTATCATTATCATCATTTCATACATAATTAAGACATACTAAATAATTCTACTTGGTCTTATAGCCTATAAGTGAATCTTTTTTTTTTTTTTTTGCAAAACAAGAAAATGTTCCTGCAGGTAGAAGTTGCAAGTTCTAAGTGAACTGACCACTAGAGGCCACTAATGTTATTGTAACCAAATTACAAGCAATAGCATAAATAAACACCACAGAAGAAAGACACAACTGAAATAAACAGTGCTTATCAGGTTTTTCATGTAGGTCTAACTAAAGTTTTTAGGTACAGAAATTGAATAAAGTAATCTTATGTAAAATAACTCCATAGTCTTAACTGTATAAATTAACTATAGATTAATCCTTATTAAAGTTACAAAAGTTATTCAGACAACAGTAGTAAGAGATTTTTTTCTTTCTTTTGTTGTTTGATCTACATTAAGGACAGTCAGCAGCAGGTTTATTGGGCTGCTGTCACTTTAAGACCTAATGCACGGATCCAATATACCAGGGATGGGCAACTTCGGTCCTGGAGGGCCACTGTCCTACAGAGTTTAGCTTCAACCCTAATCAAACACACCTGAACAAGCTAATCAAGGTCCAAGGTTCTTTTTCAAGTGCTTATGATCACTTAAGATCTAAACGGATCTAAAGCAGAAAACTTCTCACACAGTGTTCGAGTAAAGAAATGAGTTCTCTTGAGTCTTTCACTCTCACCCAGGGCCATCAAGCAGTCCTTACTGTCGAGCCCTAACAGGTGAGTTTAAACGAGAATGCACTTTTTGGCGGTAATGCATAGACAGATATTGTGTGAAGATGTGGAAAGTGTCAAAATAAAGGTACCTCTTAATTTTTTTTATATAGGTATTGTTTTTTACGCGTTCCATCATTACACCATATCGTTAGTCATTTGATTGATGTATCAATCCATATCAATGTTTTGTTACACCCCTAATAGCTAGTGGATAGCAGCATATAGTGTTGTGGTGTTCCTTTCACAAATGCATCATACAGCCTCATAACACTTGGAATATAATGCACAAGTTGTATGAAAAAGAGCAGCCTGAGGAGTAAATAATATTTTGTTGTAGACCTTTTGTTAAGGTCTTCATGTATCTCTACTGGTGGAGCATGGCACTTTCAACTCCCAGGGAACATGCAAAATAATAGAATAGTAAAACGAATCTCCAATGTATTGCAAATGGCTTAATTGCATGGGAAATTTCTGTGGTCTTTTCTGAGGTTGAATTTTGGATCTACTGTAAAATTTTATTTAAAATTTAAAATCCAGGTATATGTAGATTTAGGGTTTAAGAAAATGTCAATACCGTAGTATTATGATGAATGGCAGCTAATATCCAGCAATATAAAATGGTGTTTTAACCAGTTCTTTATTTACCTTTGCACTGCATACAAGCAGAGACTGTCTCCAAATTGTGTGCAGCACTGCATTCACGATTGAGGTGGGTGGAGCCACTGTATGAGTTTTTTCCGACAGTTTGAGGATCCACTGTAGTTTCGAGCTTTAGCCACAAGCCCTAGTATACAGCTATTTACAAGCTCTAGAATTCAAGCTATGGTATAAAGTTTAGGCAAAAAAATAACTTTATTAACCAGTATTTTTTCTAATTAAACCGTTTTCAGAACTGTAATGTTACAGAAGGAACGGATATAATACTGATTCTGTTTGGAGTGAACCGATGTCAAATTTCCAATGTCATAGTTCTTCTCTCCCGTGGACTGATCCAGAAGTGAATCAGTGAATCTTAAGGCCACTCAAGGCCCTCTGAGAAAAGCTATGAGTGGGTGCACCTGACTGTAGTTCCAGACAAACCATGGTAAGAAGTTGACAAATCTGTGTAATCAAGTGATCATTGACTCCATCTGAACACTTTCAGGCAAGATGATATACCCCAAGAATGACACCACCTGGACATTTGTATATACCCCTTATCTGACAGACCAAGTTCAGTTCATGCAGCTCTATGCTAAGGAGCTGACGATTTAAATAAGGGATATAACTAAAGGAGACATACAGTACAAAATGTCCAGTAGCCTAATGTGGGTCCCCAAGACCAGAGTTAAGAGATCCACTGTTATAGATGAAGGCGAAGTCCTGCAATATGACATTGATTAGTTCCTGGAAGTCCCCAAAAGAGAATACTCTCTGGAGTTGATGCCTAGGAGATTTAAGCCAGGCATTGACCATTGAGGGCGCTGGTCCTCAGAAGGAAGCTTAACTCAGTAACAGTTATCCCCTATTTGTCTGCCAGTGCTGTTGCGAAAAGTTCTCATTAACCCCAGAGTTCACGAGTTCCTTTGCCCATATAATCTTTAAGCTAATAAGGTTAAGCGTATTTGGCTTGCTGTCCACAGTGGAGGGGCTCGAGGAAGCAGCTTCAACTCGAGCTTAGATATACCTACCAGTGGGACTACTAATGCTTGGATGATGAGTATGGTAGCAAGATGCCTAAATTATGTTGGGGAGGTGGAGGGATGCCAAAACAGCTGATGCCAGACTAAAGGGGGTCGCACACCGGACGAGAAGCGCAGCGCCGCATCGCGGACAACTAGACGCACACCGGATGCGCACTTTCTCAGTTTATGGCCAGCAATATTGTTATGTTTAAGGACATCATGGAATTAAGATAATGTCTGTACTATGTTATGATTGTACTGTACAATTAAATACAATCGTTGCTAAGTCTGCAGTCTGAACACTTTACCTCAGAGCATCCGTTAACTGAATGAATTGAGAATATCTCCTGAAAATCCAATAACATCAGTAGTTTTCATCCACGCAGCTGATTTCTGTAAATGAATGTAAAACTAAATGTATATTGCAGCACAGGGTGAAGTCAGTATATACATTAATGACGATTTGAGACAAATAAATTTACATTTTATATAAAACTATGTAAATGGCGCTCTGTGGCGCGGCAGGATTTTGAATAAGGTCCTGAGCCGCAGCTGGGCACCGCGGACAGACGCCGAATGACGCCGCCGGTGTGTGTACACTGATAGAGAATAATGTGTTCGAATTTTAAAGACGTGGCTCTTCTCGTCCGGTGTGCGACCCCCTTAAGGTGAGCGGCTGCTTATATGCTCCGCCGGTTAATTGAAAGATTAGATGGGTTCACTCCTCCCGAAATTACATTGTGAACTTCACTTAACGAAAACCAACTGTTGGTAAGCAATAGACACCTAACAAGTGACAAGCATCTTCTTTTATAAAGCTTGGAGCTGAATAATGACTAATGGCTTGCTGCAACATAAACAAACAAAGTTACGGATGAGTATCTTATCCTTTATTTTCAACAACAATCCATTTAGACTCAATGACATAGTCCAATATTCAACTCCCCTGATGAAGGTGAAAAAGAATGAAGAATGGAGAGATTCGGAAAAAAATTACTACAGGGGAGTGGTCTTCCTGCACGGCCACTCCCAGCAGTAAGTAGCATGATGATGTTAATGAAATTTGCTTTGAGGGTTGATTGATGGAAACCAGCAAACACTGGAAGAGGAATCAGTTGAGACTGATGAGACTGGCTGCATAATAATAGTAATAATAATAATTCATTACATTTATATAGCGCTTTTCTCAGCACTCAAAGTGCTTTAAATAGAAGGGGGGAATCTCCTCAACCACCACCAATGTGCAGCATCCACTTGGATGATGCGACGGCAGCCATATTGCGCCAGAACGCCCACCACACACCAGCTTACTGGTGGAGAGGAGACAGTAATGAAGCCAATCAGTATATGAGGATGATTAGGAGGCCATGATGCCGGGGTACACCCCTACTCTTTCAAAATACATCCTGGGATTTTTTTTTTATGACCACAGAGAGTCAGGACCTCGGTTTGCATAAATCTCAGACTTTCCCAAAACCTTGCTGAGCCTCAGTGGACAGCCTTCCTCTGATTCCATGCTGACTAGATTGTAATGCCAAGTTTGAATGAGGAATCACTAGCAGATGGTCAGTTCACAGATTATAATGAGAATTATCCAGAAAAAGGCAAACAAGAAAGAGCTGCCAACAATGGGTATCTGCAGGGCAGCAAGGCATGCAAACAGACTAGCACCAGCAGAGCATAGTCAAAAAACAGGTGAAGAATAGGAACCAATGAAACACAAAGACAAAGCATGGGGAATTAACTGAATGGGAATGGCAAGACAGGTGAAACAAGACAGACATGAGTGATTACATAAATGATGAATTGCCCACATGGTTGGGAGTCTATATGGAAAAACAGATGCATGTGACATAATAAATAACAAACATTATACTTAATCTCCCTAATGCAGTATTTCTAAACACCGGTCCTGGGGAACCACCGCTCTGCACATTTTGTTTGTTTTCCTTATCAAATAGACCAGTGGTCTGTTGCACAAAGCTAGCTGAACAAACTCTGAGTTTCAGAGTAGGTTTAGAGTTGACAAATCCAGATAAATCCATCCTGGTTTAGATCAGGTTCAGTGATCTCACAAAGCTCAGTATAAAGTCCTCTGTCAACTCAGGTTTGATCCAGAGTTTGCGGTTAACTCTGAAGCGCGTGCACCTGAAAGTGTGACATGTGCGGCAAACAGCCAATCACACAGAACATGGAGAGCATCAGTTTGATTCACTTCTCGCAAGAGACGGCGCAATTCACTTCTCTTCTAAAGATTAAGAGATCATTTTGAAAATGATCCTGAAATTAAAAGCGTTTACAAGGCAGGAATAAACATTGCTGCTGCAGCCAAAGTTTGAGAAGGCAGCTGAAAGAACAGATCTGACTTTATCAATGCATGATGTAAATCAAAGAAATGGGCCTAATAATTATAGTTCTCTTACGAGAGGGTCTCTCGTATTGCGTAAGTTGCTTACGCTACGGGTAAAGTAATCTTTTCTCGAGATCTGAAGCCAAAAAATTATCCTTAATTTTGTATATATTGTCAACGCAGTGCGGCAGCCAGCAGACCATAGCAGGCTGTATAATCGTGCTCATTGGCTGACCTGCGGCAACTGCTGCAGCCTATCGGTGAGCCCTGCGTGACGTCACGCCCAATGAGGGCGCTTCGCGTCACAGCCCGCCAGAATGGGTGTGGCTTAGCGTATATAAAGACGGGCTCAACAGGCTGAACTCTGATTTTCATCTCTTCAGCGAAGCTCTTCGCATCGTTGGATCTTGAGAAGCCGCCGCCGTTGAAGCAAGCAACCAGCAAGCCTAGGAAGCGTCTGAGGAAGCCGGCCGTCTTCGCCGCCTTCAGCCATCCGTGCCTGTTGAGCTATCCGGCGACAGTATCCTTTTTCTGCTGTGTGTGTTCGCCGCTGCGACACACACTTTCTATCTAAAAGAGCGTGAGGGGTTTTTATCAAAATGCCTCGCTCTTCCTGTGGCTTGTGCCGTACCCCGCTCAGCACCGGAGACCGCCATCTGATCTGCGCTCTCTGTCTGGGCCGTGAGCACGCAGCCATCGCTCTCTCTACGGCCGCTGCCCTGATTGCGAGGAGCTTTCAATGTCGACCCTGCGGGCTTGACTTGAAGCTTTTAATGACGAAGCCGTCACTCCGCCTGTCTCTGCTGGGTCGCGCAGGAAGAAGCGCCGCTCCCAGAGGCCACCGGAGACCGATGTGGCGCTCAAGAGCTCGCCGGAACCCTTCCTTCAAGCCTCTTTCTTGCCTTCTCCGCCCCCCCCTCCCGGACGCGCAGCCGCCGGCTCCCGCCCGCGCCGTCCCCGCCTCAGGGGATGAAGCGGATGAAGTGGACGAAGACGCCGCCGCTGACAGCTGCTCTATCCTGGCCTCTGACAGCGAGGAATGGTCCGGTTCTCACCACTCTGCCTCCTCGTCAGTCCAGGAGTCCGGCCGTACTCGGGCCGGCGTGGATGCGGAACTACTGCACCTCCTCACCAAGGCCGTCGACCAACTTGGCCTCGAGTGGTCACCGCCTAAAGAGCCCGCGCCGAGCAGACTCGACGGCTGCTTTCTTCATAGCCACCACCAAGCACCCGCATCCAGGACTGCACCCTTCCTGCCAGAGCTCCACGCTGAGCTTTCTAAATCGTGGAATGCACCATTCTCCGCGAGAGTGCACTCTCATGTCTCCTCGGCGCTCTCACAGGTTGACGGCGCCGCCGAGAAGGGGTATAATTCCATCCCCCCTGTGGAGGAAGCGGTTGCAGCTCGCCTTCTGGATGGTGCTCAAAGGCTGCCCTCCCGTCCAAAGCCTGCAGGACTACATCAGCCCTTGTCGGCGGCGGCGAAGGTCGCCTCAGCTTTGCACTCCATGGCAGTCCTACAGATCCTTCAAGCCGATCTCCTCCGTGAGCTGGATGAGAAAGGCCCGGACCCTGCCTCCATCACGGATTTGCGCAGCGTGACGGATCTCTCCCTTCGCGCTACTAAATCCGCTGCCCAGGCTCTTGGAAGGTGCATGTCCTCGCTGACCGTCACAGAGAGGCACCTCGGGTTGACGCTCGCCGACATGAGGGAGTCCGAGCGGGCTTTTTTCCTAAACGCCCCGCTCTCCCCCACCGGCCTCTTTGGCCCAGCGGTTAGCGGGATCGTAGACCGCTTCTCGGAGGTACAAAAGACCACGCAGGCTATGAACCTTTTCCTGCCTCGACGCTCGAGCTAAGCCGCACGCCGCCCTCCGGACCAGCCTGCGTGAAGCTCCACCCAGTGTCCAGCTCAGCCTCCGTCTTCGCAGCGACCGGGCGGCCGCCCTAGATCGCGCTCGACCAGCCGCAACAGGCCTCCTCCCCCGCGGGGACCCCGGCCCAAGATCGCGCTGAAACCCAAGCCCGCGAAGTCCTCCTAGCAGCTCAAAGGAGGAAAAGACGGTTAAGTCCTGCCGCGGCCGGACCACCGTCAAAGCTTTCCGCTCTGTCAGTCCCCGTAGTCATGGCTACTGCAGATGTGTATTACGCAGCCAACGAGCCGGTGATACAACCCGCTCGCCTGCATACAACCGCCGTTGTCACGGCGACCCAGAGAAATCTCAAAAAGAGCATAATGTCTGGTTTTCCGGCTCACGCCGCATGTGTTTTAAATGCAGAAAATGTGCCCACATTTCAGTGTTCACCCCTGCACACAAGCACTATACCCCCCGTGTCTCTCACAGAGCCCACTCTCATAAAGCTGGCGAAAGCCGCTTGAGTGTTAGATGTAGGATATGTGCCCACGAGCCCGTGCCCACACCTACTCACCGCTCGCTCTGTCACACGGCCACTCTCTGCCGGTCACATCACGGATGTAAGCCCTGTGCCCGCTCGCGAGCGCTCACACTTACTGACAAGCATTTTTCCCCCGGTGCCGCTCTCGCGCCCCGTTCCTCGCACAATATGCTCCCCGTCCAAAGCCACCGGGACATCGTGTCTGAGAGCTGCCATATTCGAGCACCAAGAGCGCGCGCACTGTGCCTGCGCCTCCGATTCAGGTTCTTGAGCCCGCAGAATGCGGCGATCGGAACCCGGAGACCATTCTGCCCCTAGCCACACATGCAAAAGCATGGGAAGCTATTCCAGGCGTGTCAGAATGGGTGCTGAGCACTGTAAATCAGGCTTCCGTTCATGTCACAGTACAGAGACTGCTCTTCTACGCATAGTTAATGACCTCCTCCTGTCTGCTGACTCTGGTTCACTTAATATTCTCATCCTCCTTGACCTTAGTGCTGCTTTCGATACCATCAACCACAATGTTCTAATCGCCCGTCTGTCTGCTATTGGTGTTTCTGGCACAGCACTCACTTGGTTTCAGTCTTACCTCTCCAACAGAAAGCAGTTTGTAACACTGGGTCCACATCAGTCTTCCAAGTCCCCTGTCACTCGTGGTGTTCCCCAGGGTTCTGTACTTGGGCCCCTACTCTTTCTCATATACATCCTCCCTATTGGCCAGATCATACGCAGCCACGGTCTTAACTTCCACTGTTATGCAGATGACATTCAACTCTATCTTACCACTCCCTCTCCCTCTGACCCACCGCCATGCTCCCTCACTGACTGCCTTTCTGACTTAAAATTATGGATGCAAAACAATTTTCTCAAACTTAACACAGATAAAACCGAAATTCTCCTGATAGGCCCTAAAAGCATCCTCTCCAAATCTCCCAGCCTCACTCTCAACATTGATGGTTCACCTGTTCACTCTACCCCTGTTGTTAAAAACCTTGGCATTCTGCTTGACTCCCTCCCTTAGCTTTGATCCTCATATCAGATCACTCACTAAGACTGCCTTCTTTCACCTCCGCAACATTGCTCGCCTCCAACCCTTCCTCTCTGTTAGTGATGCTCAGATTTTGGTTAACTCCTTCATTATGTCCCGTCTAGACTACTGCAACTCACTTTTCCTTGGTCTCCCTGCTAAATCACTTCAAAGGCTTCAATATATTCAAAACTCGGCAGCCAGGCTCCTCACCCATACCAGACGATCAGCACACATCACCCCTATTCTCCACCAACTCCACTGGCTACCGGTTCCGTCCCGGATCCAATACAAAGTGTTACTACTCACCTTCAAAGCACTCCACAACCTTGCTCCCCCCTACATCCGCGACCTCCTGACCCCTTACACTCCATCCCGATCACTCAGATCCTCTGACCAAAATCTCTAGGCTATCCCCCGCTCCAGACTCTGCACTCTGGGTGGCAGGTCCTTCAGTGCCTTGGCCCCCAAACTCTGGAACCGCCTCCCACAACCTCTTCGTGACTGTCCATCTCTTCCCTTCTTTAAAGCACATCTCAAGACCTTTTTGTTTAATGATCACTTCTCCACATCTAACTCATAGCTTAATACAAATAACTTGTCTTGTTGTATTGTTTTGGTTGTTGTTGTTGTGTTTCCTTGCCTTCCTCCTATGTAAAGCGACCTTGGGTTTGAGAAAGGCGCTATATAAAATAAACGTATTATTATTATTATTATAAAGCAGGGCTATTCGTTGCAGTTCGCTCGCCGTCCCCCGCACTTTCGGGCACGAACCAAGACGAGAGTGAATGGGGAAGTAGCACACCTACTTCGTGCAGAAATAGCGAAACTTCTGTGCAAAGGGGCCATAGAACCGGTAGCGCCTTCTCTGAGCGAGTCAGGCTTTTACAGCCGTTATTTCCTCGTGCCCAAGAAGGACAGAGCTCTCAGACCGATTCTAGATCTGAGATATTTGAACAAAGCTCTTATGAGAAGACCGTTCCAAATGCTTACAACCAGACAGATCCTTGCGCAAATTCACCCGGGGGACTGGTTTATTTCCCTCGATCTGAAAGACACTTACTTTCAAATTCAGATAATACCCCGTCACAGGCCATTCTTGAGATTCGCCTTTGACGGTCAGGTATATCAATACACCGTCCTGCCGTTCGGCCTGTCTTTAGCACCCCGTACATTCACGAAGTGCATGGACACGGCTCTCGCTGCCCTGAGGACTCAGGGCATGTGGATTTTGAACTATTTGGACGATTGGCTGATTCTAGCACAGTCAGACGAAGAACTTATTTCTCACAGAACAGTGCTTCTCGGCCATCTGGAAAGCCTGGGTCTCACGGTCAACTGGACAAAGAGCTCATTACTGCCCAGTCATTACTCTTTTCTGGGTATAGAACTGGACTCTGTGGCAATGACGGCCCGGCTGTCGACACAGCTTTTCCAGAAAGGCAGAGTCGCACCTCTAAAAACATTTCAGAGGATGCTGGGTTGTATGGCATCAACTGCAGCAGTGCTTCAGCTGGGTCTACTGCGTATGCGCCCGCTGCAACGCTGGTTGAACGCTCGAGTGCCTCACCGAGCCTGGGCGTCCGGATGCATCCGGATCAGAGTGACTCAGAGCTGCATTTCAGCACTGATACCCTGGTTAGCGGCCGACTGGTACCAGCGGGGAGCGACAATGGGAGCCGTCTCGCACCGGAATGTTATCTCGACAGACGCCTCCAACTTGGGTTGGGGCGCTCTTTTCGAAGGCAAACCGTTTTTTGGTCTGTGGTCAGACCAGGAGAAATGCCTTCACATAAACTGTCTGGAGATGATAGCAGTCGAGAACGCGCTGAAGCGTTTCCTCCCACACATACGGGGCCACCATGTTCTAGTCCGCTCGAACAACATGTCTGAGGTGTCCTACGTGAATCACCAGTGCGGTGTCAGATCCAGAAACCTCTGCAAACTGTCAGAACGCCTTCTCGTGTGGGCCCATCACTCATTGCGCTCGCTGAGAGCCTCGCATATACCGGGCCACAGGAATGTCGGCCCAGACAGACTGTCCAGGGACAACATTCCCCCGGGAGAATGGTCCCTGCACCCTCAAACAGTCCAGTTACTATGGCGCCTCTTCGGCAAAGCAGAAGTCGACCTTTTTGCGTCGAAGGAAAACGCTCATTGCCCGAGATTTCTCTCAAAGAGCGAGGACGCGCTGGCCCAAACCTGGCCCAGCCGCCCGCTGTATGTTTTCCCTCCGATCTCGCTGTTACCACAGGTAATCAAGAGGATCAGGGAAACGCGCCACTCAGTGCTCCTCATAGCCCCGCGATGGGAGAACCAAACCTGGCACCCAGAGCTGGTGAGGCTGTCGCACATAGCCCCATGGCCGATCCCGGTGAGGAGAGATCTTCTCTCTCAGGCCGGTGGATCAATTTGGCGTCCCCATCCAGAGCGCTGGTCTCTGCATGCGTGGATAATCAACGGATACCCGTTGCTTTGCCAGAAGGGGTCGTGAACACGATCACACAGTCTAGAGCTCCTTCTACGAGAAGGCTCTACGCATCTAAATGGTCAGTGTTCTCCAAATGGTGCGCTACTAAGAGCCTGGACCCACGCACGTGTGGGGTTTCGGGGGCGCTTTCCTTCCTTCAAGAGCTGTTGGACAAGGGCAGGTCCCCTTCCACACTCAAAGTTTACGTTGCGGCTATTGCAGCGTTCGCTGAGCCGACGCGCAGCCGTGCGATAGGAAGGAACAAGCTCATCATCCGCTTCCTTAGAGGAGCCAGGAGGATGAATCCCCCGCGGCCCCCTTCGGTTCCTATTTGGTCCTGGAGGCCCTGAAAGCTTTTCCTTTTAAACCGTTAGATTCCGTGGATCTAAAATACCTCTCGCTCAAGACCGCTTTCATCAGTAAAACGAGTGGGGGATCTACACGCGCTATCTGTTAGCCCCACATGTCTCGAGTTCAGACCGAATGACTCTAAAGTCATCCTCAAACCAAGACATGGTTACATCCCCAAGGCGATTGGCACTCCATTTAGAGCGCAGATCATCTCCCTATTGGCTCTGCCAGCATCCGATAGCGAGGACAGTGATAACCTCCTATGCCCCGTCAGGGCGCTGAGAGCTTACATCACGCGCTCCGCCGCCTTCAGGCATTCTGAGCAGCTCTTTGTTTCGTTTGGTGGGCGCACCAAGGGTCTCGCCGCCTCGAAACATAGCCTGTCCAGATGGAAAGTGGACGCTATCGCAGCAGCTTATGCGTCCAAACACCTGCAGTGCCCGATGGGCATCAGAGCCCATTCCACTAGAGGCATGGCTTCGTCGTGGGCTTGGTCCAGCGGGATTTCTATTCACGACATTTGTATGGCGGCAGGCTGGGCCTCCCCCTCTACATTCGTGAGGTTTTATAACCTGGAAGTTCCCGCCCTGCAGGCTAAACTTTTATCAGTCTAAGAGATGTGTATGTTCTGCCCAGACATTCATGTGCAGGCCACTCTCATGTCACTACGAGCTCTTCTGGTTGTGCTGCACAAATGGGTGAGACTCTATATACATAGACCGGCAGAGCCGCTCTGTATTCCCCTATGATGTGCTTGTGTATTTGTGCTGGCCCGCGTTGCTGGCCGCCTATTCTCCACACAGCTGCACAAAGGGTTGATACTCTCTATACATAGACCGGTGGAGCCGTTCTATTCTTTCCCTGTGATGTGCTTATGTACTTGTGCTGGCCCGCGTTGCCGGCCGCCTTTTTCCCTACACGTTTATACATAGACCGGCTGAGCCGCTCTGTATTCCTATGAAGTGCTTATTACATGTGCTGGCCCGCGTTGCTGGCCGCCTGTTCCCGCTAATGTGTCCCCTGGGCTTCCCTGGGACTCATGCAGTGATGCTCGGCGCGCACGGCGTTGACAAGGGGTTCCCATAGCGTAAGCAACTTACGCAATACGAGAGAACCTCTCGTAACAGAACATACTCGGTTACCTAACGTAACCTTGGTTCTCTCTAGAAGAGGGAACGAGTATTGCGTAACCTGCCGTGCTCGCGCCACGAGCTTATTCGCTTCAGTCAATGAAAACCAGAGTTCAGCCTGTTGAGCCCGTCTTTATATACGCTAAGCCACACCCATTCTGGCGGGCTGTGACGAGTAGAGGGCGCGACGTCACGCAGGGCTGCAGCAGTTGCCGCAGGTCAGCCAATGAGCACGCTTATACAGCCTGCTATGGTCTGCTGGCTGCCGCACTGCGTTGACAATATATACAAAATTAAGGATAATTTTTTGGCTTCAGATCTCGAGAAAAGATGACTTTACCCGTAGCGTGAGCAACTTATGCAATACTCATTCCCTCTTCTAGAGAGAACCGAGGTTACGTTAGGGAACCGAGTACGGTTCACAAAGAGCTCAAATGAATACACGTTGTTTAAAAGCATTTTATATGAATACATGTTTTATATTTATATTAATTTAAAAGCAAAGTTTAATATGACTTGTCAATTAATAGGCTGTAATAATTATATGAATATATTAGATTAATTAAAAGTAATTATAATTAATTGAATATAAATATAATAAATACTTAGCAGCAAAAGATGAGCAAAGATTTTTTCATTATTAACTGTTTTAATTTGGAGCGAGACAGGCCGGGGGAGTGGCTTTATTGCATCAGATACATGTATGTCACTTTGCTCACAGGTGATTGGTCCAGTTTGGGTTTGCGATCTCTAACTCAGAATAAAACCTGCTCCGGAGCAGGTTAGCCATGTAGCAAGTTACCATGGGGATGAACACCGCTAAAAACCAATCCACCTTCCTCAGCCTGAAAAAACAGTTTGCCCAAACTAATCTCGAATTTACCTGGATAGCAAATGAAACTAGCTTTGTGCAACAAGCCACTTGTTCAAATCATCAGCTCATTAGGAGAGAGCTCCATGAACTCAACTCTGTGAGTCAGATAAGAGAGACTTCAGAGAAAGGTTCACTGTCTTCCTTGCTGTTTTAATAATAGCACTTTCTGATGACTCACGTTGAAACATCAGCCAATTGAACAAAAATGAGATTACACACATGAGTCATAATAAATCATTGTGGGTTTTGGGAGCAAATGCAATTTACAGTAAAGGATGATTTACACAAACAATAATTTGCCATACACAAGCAATATTTTATATTTAAATAAAATATAAAACTAATAATCTGCATATGACACTTTTAACTCTGTGGCAATGTGTCAAACCTACACCCATAATTGTACACCTTTCTTAAATTCAGTACAACTAGGATTGTTACTGGAATTTTGTTAGATTACCAGAGAGGTATTCGTAAACTAAAAATGTTATGATCAGGATCAGTTTCTGATCAGTATTTTTATATGAGAAACTAGAAGCTGATACTTGACTCTTCCCTCAACATGTCTTTATTATGACTGTGGGCACATCTCATCTCAACTTATAACATGAGTTATAAAATTGTGTTTCCAAGAAATCCATAGGTTGGAAGTATGAGGCTGTGCTTTAATTGTAAAAGTTTTGTTGGGTTCAGTGGTGTAACTAGGATTGTATGTATGCAGAAAAAAAACACTTTATGGGATTTTTACCACTATCTGTTAACTTAATTTTAAATGTTGTATTTTAAAGTTAAATTTGACGTAAATAATCATAATTAACTCAGTTTTGCCATTAAACCCTGGCAACCACTTAAGGGTGGTTGAAATGAATAATTGCAGGATCAAAAACAGCAATTAAAAGGCACTGTGACTGACACTGACCATGCAACTTCAGTTTTCCAGGGATGATGTCACTAAACAGTGATGGCACAACTATAAGAGCATCATTTATACGATTCTGCATGGCCCTATCTACATGTAAATATGTTGAGACCAAAAAATATTATTCTCTCTCACCTTTGACGTCGTTGCCTCTTCCATTACATCTATTTTATGACTGATCTAACTCCCGTTGCTTGTGACTCCCGGTCTCCTGATTAGTATTAGTAATAGTATTAGTATTAGTATTAGTATTATATCCATCTTCGGGATCTCTTTTGATCAGAAACACCATCAGCTTTACTTGTGGATATGGAAAATGAAAATAAGCTTGACTGTCTTTTTGACATTTTGGCGATATTTACTTATTTTTATTAGGATAACTTGTCAGGCATATACACTCTCTCCAAACGTTAAGCTTTATTGCATGCAAAACAATAAGCACCAACGAATGACAGTGATTTTGAACTTGGTCAAAAATATATATGCTGAGGGCCAATAGCAAAACATAACCTCCAAATATATCTGCATAAACCCACACTCTCTTGGTCTCTCACACACACAATCACCATGTAATGAACTTGTTCACCCAAAAATACAAATTCTTTCATCATTTACTCACCCTCAAATTGTTCCAAAACTGTATGAGTTTCTTTCTTCTGTTGAACACAAAAGAAGATATTTTGAAAAATATGGGGATGCACAATAACCAAATAGGCAGCACCACTGCCTTCCATAGTATTTTTTTCTTTTTTCTTCATACTATGGAAGTCAACGGTGCCCCACAACTGTTTGGTTACATGTGAAGACAACATGTCTTCCTATGTGTTCAGTAGAACAAAGAAATTCATACAGGCTTGAAGGTGAGTAAATGATGGCATGATATGATGAAATGATAACTATTCCTTTAATGCCAGATCGTTTAAAAACAAATGCCAGAACACAAAAATCCAAAATGTGACATTTTCTGGAACAGGATCCAGCAGGATCCGACTCAAACTTAAGCACTGGGTGGTTGCAGTGTTTAATGGCAAAACTGAGTTAATGAAAGTAAAGTACAGAAATTATCCATTGGATTGAGAGTTTGAGGATGATAAAGATGGAGACTTTTTTGAGGATGTCAATTTAATCGAATAGTTCACCCAAATATTTGCATTTCTTTCTTCTGTGGAACATAAAACAAGATATTTTGAGAAATATTTTTGAGAATATTTGTAGTGTTTTTTCCCCCTTTCTTCCATACAGTTGACATCAATGGTCACCAAAATTGTTTGGCTACAAGTGCATACAGGTTTGGAATGAGGAGAAAATGGGTGTATACATGATGACAGAATTTTCTTTTTTTTGTGAACTATCCCTATAATTTCTGTCATTTTATTATGCAGGATGGGACTACACACAGACAAACCTATAAATATAACAGTATTCATCAAATCCAGTCTATAGTTGGAGAAGATAAACAGTTTAACAAATAGTTGTTCATTTTGGCTATGCACACAAGTTTTTATACAAGTGCCGTTGTAACTATTTGAATTTTTTGAGAGTTGATTTGGCTGTAGAATGTGATTGTTACTAAAATTACCAAAAAGACCCCCCACAAAAACCTGTAGGTAAAGCACTCAGAAGAGGATCATATTTATCTGCAGTCCTCAACTTTTTTCAGTGACAAACGCTTTGAAAGTTCAATTTAAAGACTAGAAATTAAACACTGAATATGTTCGAACAATACTGTTTGAAGATGTTTTTTTTTCTAACATTTTAATTTTAAGGTCTGTCATTTTTAACAGTAGATTTAGCTTTGACTGGAAGAAAAAACAGTGTCTGAGTGTTTCAGAAATACATTAAAAAAAATATCTATATACAGTGGTGGAAATAAGTATTGAACACGTCATCATTTTTCTCAGTAAATATATTTCCAAAGGTGCTATTGACATGAAATTTTCACCAGATGTTGGTAACAACCCAAGTAAGCCATACATACAAAGACACAAACAAAAATAAGTTCAGAAATTAAGTTATGTGTAATAATGTGAAATGACACAGGGAAAAAGTATTGGACACATGAAGAAAGGGAGGCGCAAAAAGGCATGGAAAGCCAAGACAACTGCTGAAAACTTACAGTAATTAAAAAGCAATCCAGCCCGCTGTCAGTGGAAATTAATAACAGCTAGTTCAGTCCCAAATGATGGCCTACAAAAAGGTCTCATTGCCAAGGTGTCACACAAGACACATCTCATGATGGGTAAAAGCAAAGAGCTGTCTCAAGACCTTCGCAACCTAATTGTTGCAAAACATAATGATGGCATTGGTTATAGGCGCCATTCTAAGCTTCTGAATGGTCCAGTGAGCACTTTTGGGGCCATAATACGGAAGTGGAAAGACAATAATTTAAACATAAATTTGCCTCGACCAGTGCTCCTCGCAAGATTTCTGATAGAGGAGTGAAAAGAATAATCAGAAGAGTTGTCCAAGAGCCAACACCAAGTTGTATGGTGTTTTTAGGGTAATGTGCACTGCCATTTCTCCTCCAAATATGGTGTGTATTATGGCATCCAAACAGTTCAATTTTGCTCTCATGTGACCACACTATATTCTCCCAGTATTTCACTGGCTTTTCCAAATGGCGATGGAGTGCATTACTTACTGTTTTCTTTGAGACAACAGTACCTGCTATCTGCAGGTCTTTTTGAAGCTCTCCACAAGTGATCCTTGGCTCTTGGAGAACTCTTCTGATTATTCTTTTCAGTCCTCTATCAGAAATCTTGCGAGGAGCACTGGTCGAGGCAAATTTATGGTGAAATTATTGTCTTTCCACTTCCGTATTATCGCGCCAAAAGTGCTTACTGGACTATTCAGAAGCTTAGAATGGCGCCTATAACCAATGCCATCATTATGTTTTGCAACAATTAGGTTGCGAAGGTCTTGAGACAGCTCTTTGCTTTTACCCATCATGAGATGTGTCTTGTGTGACACCTTGGCAATGAGACCTTTTTGTAGGCCATCATTTGGGACTGAACTAGCTGTTATTAATTTCCACTGACAGGGGGCTGGATTGCTTTTTAATTACTGTAAGTTTTCAGCAGTTGTCTTGGCTTTCCATGCCTTTTTGCGCCTCCCTTTCTTCATGTGTCCAATACTTTTTCCCTGTGTCATTTCACATTATTACACATAACTTAATTTCTGAACTTATTTTTGTTTGTTTCTTTGTATGTATGGCTTACTTGGGTTGTTACCAACATCTGGGACCTGTTTCAGAAAGGAGGTTCAACCAACTCTGAGTTAAAACTTGAACTCTGAGTTGACTTACCCTGAGATGGGAAACTCTGAGTTTTCGGTTACAGAACAGCTGAAATGAGTTAGTTCAATCAACTCTGAGTTGACCTACTCTGAGTTAAGCGCGTGCACCACAACTATAAAAAGCCATTATCAATGGAGCACAGATATTATGAGTCACCATGGCAACAGTGCCAGACAAAAAGAGGTCTTCATATTTCTCACCAGTACGAACATTATTACTGTAATTTTACAGTATTAGAACATTAATACTGTAATTTAATTAAAGGGATTACTCTTAATTCTTCTGTAATTTAAAGTAAAATCTGATGTAATTATATTAGACTATAGAACAATTCTGTATATTTAACATACATTTTTAAAAGGTATATTTTTAATGTAACATTCTCCCTCTACACACTTTGGTTAATTCAAGAATAATTCATGCAATTGTATATTGTTTATTTGAAAGCATTAAAAGTGCAGTTTCTTGTCTCTCCTTGTATTGTTCAAGTGGTTGAGGTTGATATTGGATTTAGTAAGTAGACCAATACTTTCTAAAGATAGTCATTATTACATTAATCTAATTACATTAATCTAATTACACTGTTGAAGATGTCATTTGTAGTTAGTAATACAAGTAACTTACCCAACTGTTATAATATCAGAAGTGAAACTGGAAGAACAGTATGTTATTCAACCTAATTTTAATGTTCATGTAGGGGCAATCCTGCAGGTATCAAAAGAACATGGCAGCAGCTGAAAATTAAATATAAAAACATAATTCAATCAAGTAAGGCTTGAGTGTACATGGGTGTAGGCTACCTGACTTTACAAACATTTGAGATATTAAATAACTAAAGCATCCAGTGTCTAGCAGTGCAGCAGCATTTTTGGCTGAGGGACTTCAGAGCCAGTCACTCCCCAAGATCCAAGGGCCTCATAAAATGTAGAGGTTTACATACGTGTTATTTTTGATATTTCCATTTATTTTACTTTGGGTTGGTTTTTTTGTTGTTGGTCCCAACAGATTCTGATGGTGTCTTTTGGAGCCTCCTGTCCCAACAGAACCCCAGGCAGTTGTAAGTAGCCTACTCAATACACCAGAAATTATGACAAATAGTGTTATAAAGTGCACTCAACCAAATGCTCATATTCACAGGACGATGGGGATAAAGAGTTTCTGCTGCCACAGAGAGGCCTACAGAGGTAATGTTAATATTATGTGTCTACACATCAAACAATCTACACATTCTGATTATTTCACATTTTTATGTGGAGTAGCCTATAGAATCAAAGTTTAAATCTAAGTATAAACGGGTATTCTTATCTCTCCCCCGCCCCCAGAGTGTGGAAGAACAGCAGGAGAAGGGTCCATCAACTTCTGGTGCACAGATGAACACAGTTCAGTGATTCTCAGAAAAATGCCACAGTTTAATTCTGTAGAATTTGTTTAGAACTACATTATGTAACTCTAATCTACTACTGTATTTTCAGTTGCCAGTAAAGGAGTTATATAGACTTCATCTTATTAAAAAAATTGGAAAAAAACTGCAGTAAAAATAGCTATTTTTATTTATTAATAAAAGATTAATTTGATTAATAAAAATGTACTGAAAGAATGAATGAGGTGTTTAAACACCACTTCCTCTTTAAAAAAGGGGAGGAGACCGATAGAAACTCTGGGTTTACTGAAGAAAACCTGCTCCTGACCAGGTTAGGTTCACAGATTAAATTACCATGGTAACTGACTCTGAGTATAAGTTACCTCTCTTTCAGAAACAGGCTTGACTTACTCTGCTTTCTCAGGTTCAACATACCTCCCATTCTGAAACAGAAAACCCAGAGTTTCCCTCATTTCAGGGTTAACATACTCAGAGTTTTCACTTAACCTCCTTTCTGAAACAGGCCCCAGGTGAAAACTTCATGTCAATAGCACCTTTGGAAATATATTTACTGAGAAAAATGATGACGTGTTCAATGCTTATTTCCCCCGCTGTATATATATTATAAGTATTGTAAGATAATCGCATTGTGTACCCCAGCATCATGAATTTAATCAAATTGTGAGCTGAGTGAATCTTTACACCCCTATTTAAATGTTGACTTTATGACACTGGTTAATAGTACATCACTATTTTTTTAAGGACTACACCACTGATTGAAACATTTTCCAGGTCCTCTAATACAGTGCTTCTCAAACCTGTCCTATATTTCTCCCTCATCTAACACGCCTGATTAAACTCATCAGTTCATTAGTGGAGAATGCAAGACTTGGATTGGGTGTCTGATAAGAGAGATATACACAATGTGCAGTGCTGGGGTCCCAAGGGCAGGTTTGAGAAGCACTGCTTTAATAAGTAGGACTGCATGTGTGTATGCATAACAATGTGAAATTACCAAGTGTGACTGCTTCACCTAAACACACAATAGTTATGCTATTGCCAAGGAATTTATAGTACACACAAAAGAACAAAACAAAGGAGAGTAAAACACCATTTCATAATCACTGGAACCGACAGAATCAGTAAATATTCCATGTGTGAAGTTCCTTGTTAAGGATTAAAGCTACATGCTATGATTGCATGCTTAGTTTTTGGAGGGAATGGATCAACTGATAAGAGACAGCGAAGTTAAACTGTACTACAATTATGTTTACTCCAACCACACGAAGAGAAGAACCTACACGTAGAGGCTGCTGAGGATGAAAATTGCTGTTAATAATATTCTGATAACATTTTTACTGTATACATAAAATACCAACAATCAGGTGTACCAAATGTGCAGAGTGTAGAGTTGTTAACACTGCAAATATAATATTGTGTGTGCATGTGTGTTAAATGCCTTTGTATACTGTAGAAGCTTTCATTAGCACAGAGAAACGTTTACTTATCATTTTGGTTTACAATGTTTTATAATATAATAGTCTTGTACATGTTAGACTCAAAAGGCACTATATTCATGTAGTATAGAACAGGACAGGACAGATATTTGCTTCCATGCTCTGCAACATAACTTTTGACACATGCACTTTTTTTCATGCACTTTTCCTGCTATAAACAATAAATGTCTTGCTGTGATTTTTTTGTTTATTGTCTACCCATTGAGTGACATTAATAAATAATATGTGTGCTAAAATGGGGATTAAATAATCTAAGATAATTTCTAACCATGACAACAAAGAGTACATAATAAGGAAGGTACTACAAGACTACAAGACTTTTTACAAGAACTTCACACAACCACAAGATTAGCAGCAGAACAACTTACCCTGGATACTGCCAAATCTGTGAAGACAGAATAGAAGTGGTTATTTAGTAAGGTGTGTATGTGTGTGTGTGTGTGTGTGTGGTCCTGGTAAACCCTATATGGGGACAAAATGTCCCCACAAAGATGACAATATCTGAAATCCTTGTCCTTGTGAGGATTTTTTTATTTTTTATCCCTATAAGGAAAACAGCTTATAAATCATAATAAGTTATGTTTCTTGAAAATGTAAAAATGTAGAAAGTTTTCTGTGATGGGTAGGTTTAGGGGTAGGAAATAGAATTATACAGTTCTCTATCGATGCAGTTCACTTGTATTGCGTCACTAGCTGCATTGGGGAAAACTCATTTTTCTCCGATTACTGAAGCCTTATAGCCTGGCAAGCCAGACCCACATCAAGATGTTGGGTCTGGGAACTCACCATTGCCAGGGCTCAATCCGAGGGGCAGGATAAACGGTTGTCTTTCAAATTCCCTCTGCACGCAATAGGGTAGCGCTACAACCAACCAGAGCATTTTCCCACCAGCGGAGCTAGTTGATAGATTAAACTTTTGCCTTATCTGGTCGGCAAAACTACGAACACATCTTCCTTTTTTAAGAATGACTTCAGTGCCGTTCTTTGTTCTTTTCTCAAAGAAAAGCTTAACTCCAAGTCCTCAAGAGTCGCGGCCAAAGCTGATTCGAAAGACCACTGTTCGCCAGCAGCAGTAGCCATTCTTTGTTTTCAAGTAGCAGGGAACCGTCGCAACTCTGTCATCATTATGTTAAGCCCGCCCGCTGACTCTATACACAATGTGATTGGCCTGACTAGAGTTTGGTTTTTCCAGCTTGAAAGCCAACGAAGAGTTGCTAGACCACCCTGGCTGCAAAATAAAATTTGCTGCCGCTAGGGTGCATCTAGATTTCTAGGCTAGAAGCCTTATAGAATCACAAAGTGAAATTGCATGAGCCAATGGTTATGCTGCGGAGTTGCACAAACCAATGGCTACACAGCAGAGCTGCATGAACCTACGATCGAGGGATCGAGGGATCTAAAGCCTGCCAAAATGGGCGGGGCTACCCGTCAAGCAGGCATTCCACCGTAAGAACTCAGATTAATTCTCCTTCAGCGACGAAGATCTTCTCCTCGCTGGACTCCGAGACAAGACAGAAAAAGCCTTCTCGTCATCGAACAAGCCTCGCAGTGGATCAGGCTGACTTAGCAGTGCCCTGCAAGCAAGCTGACGGTCTACCAGCAAGCTACTGAGCGGTGCTCTGCGAGCAAGCTGATTGACAGTACTCTGCACGCAAGCTGATTCAGCGTCTCCCCTGTGGCTATCTGGCGATTACTATAAGAGCGTATTTCTGTGCATTTCCACTGACGGTGGCTTAGAATGACGCTCCTCCCCTGCTACTATCAGGTGAGTCTAACAGAGCTTATTTCTCTTAAAGAGCATCTTTTCGCCCTTCGTTTGTTTCAAAATGCTGCACCTCTGAGCACTCACTATGACTCTCACTATGAGCGCGTGAGTCTCGCCTCGCTGCATTCACAGACCGCTTTCTCTAAAGCGTGAGATGAGTGAGATGGAGAAACAATGAAGTCGCAGGGCTGAGGGAAAGGGACTAAGTGAGCTCATGCCGGCCCATATCCCGCTTGTCAAAAAGGATGGCAGCCGCAGGCCCATCCCTCGATCTCGGCTGTTCAAGATGTTAACATTTGAAAACAAATCCTCTTGTGTGTCCAGGGGATTTTTTTTCTTTTCTTTCAGTGGATCTGATAGATGCCTACTTTAATATCCAGATAGCCTCCCACATCACAGACCGTTCTTGAGATTCGTGTTCGAGGGTGTGGTTTACCAGTATACCATCCTTCCATTCGGACTGTCTCACGCACTTGCTCTCCCCTCTGAGACAGAAGGAAGTGCGTATCCTGAATTACCTCGACAACTGGCTCGTATTGACCCAGTCGGAGGCCGAGCTAGACACTCACATATTTGAAATGGGACTCAGGATCAACATTGCCAAGAGCTCATTGTTTTCCAGCCAGCAAATCTTGAATCTGGGAGCAGTTCTGGTTTCGGCCCAAACGCAGGCCACGCTCACACCAGTGCGTGCTTTGACGATTGGTCAGGGTCTCAACCCCCCCTCAGAACATTTTAAAGAATGCTGGGCCTTTTGGACGTTTTGGACGCCTTCGTATCAGGGTGTACCACGGCTGCATTATGGCTCTGGACCCTTGGAAGGATCCTTGTCGGTTCCAATCTGGCGTGAACCTGGGGTCAGTCTCCAGAAGGAAGGTGGTATCGACAGATGCCTCCAACAATGGTTGGGGAGCTCTGTGCGAGGGCAGGCAACTTCTGGCTCCTGGTCGAGCACGGAAAAATGGCTGCACATCAACTGCCTGAAAATGCAGGCAGTCTTTCTGGCCCTCAGAACCTTCCTGACAGACCTGAAAGGATACCACGTCTTAGTCCGCTCAGACAAAATAGCATTGGTGTCCTACATAAACCACCATGTTGTCACCTTTGGTTTTTGGCTTGCTTAGTTGAGGACACTTATTCAACAATATTATTGATCTGCCTGCATTGACACCATTATATGAGAACTGAACTGAGCTGGACAATGACATCACTGTTTTATCACTTAATGAATAATGAATACGATTTAATGAAGGGTTTATGTTTAGGGGTCAAGTACAGTAGAGTGGATTAAAGGCAGAGAAAACACATGGAAGGTGGGGGAAGGTTTGGCAACCTCCCACAAAGTTTTTTTTGTTGATTTCTTTTACATATGGCCCAGAAATCACAGATGTTGTGCACACACACTCTCTTCTTATTTCTATCGCCGTTGCATGTACCCTCTTTCCAAATTAGTTAGCAGAAAGCAAGGGTGATAGAGGACATGCGTGTGCCATGATAGCTGTGGATAGCTAAGTTGCTGGGGAGAGAAAAGGAGATCCTCCCATCTTTCTGGAATCTGACATGTAACCATGACAACTTCCCTAGCTGATTTGGAATATGTTAAAGGTGGGATCAGTAGTTTTTGAAATATGCTGTTTGGATGTTAGTCAGTCCGACACCAACAACAAACGTGTCAGCCAATCAGCATTAGGGGGCGTATGACGGTGGAGGAGAGAGAACGAGCAAGAGGGAGATTTGAACTGAAGAAAGACTGCAGAAATAGAGATGTCTCATTGTCTCAGACACAATACAAAAGAGAAAAGCTCAGAAGAAATTACTGGAAAATAAAGGGTTATGTCTGGGCAAGAGCTTTAGGACCCGTGTTAATATTAGAAACGCTGTCCAGCGCTGGAGAGAGCTAAGTGGGAAGGCCAGAAAACAGACGAGGATGTTGCTTTGATTCGGGTCCACACGTGAGTAACACTGGGTTTGAGTGTCATTGTGTGTCTGGAGCTGCTGTGCTGTTGGCAACTAACAACCAACTCTTGTTTGTAATTACTATTGTGTAGTGTATGTACATTTTTCTTGCTTCCTTGTCATTCGTTCATCATCTGCGCTTTATTTATCGTGAAGCATTATTCTGTTGCACTTCTAAACAGACATCCACTCTTGGATTGCGTGAGTCCAGTTAGTGAAAGCTTGCCCAGTGACAAGCTGTTGTACCTATAAATAGAACTTTTGCACTTTTTTGTGCACATTTTGCACATGCATCACTTCTGTGCTGATGATAACACTCTCTTCTTCAATTAATGTTTGAGTTTTGCGGTTGCTCCATAAGTCTCATCCATTATTGCTCACTTACATGTGGATCTAGGGCTACCAATCTTCCATACTTACATATCCCCATTTGGAAGGAGTACAGCTTAAATATGTGACATGAACAAGCAGATGGTTTATCATTTGAGAGTTGCATCTGAAATTCTTCTTAAACCAGAACCTGAATTGATTTAAGACTGGATTGCAAAGCACTTGGTCTGTTCATGATTGAATAGTTATGATGGCCAAGTGTAAATATCCCCAGGCACTCAAGCTTACTTACACATCATATCAGTTACCAAAGAGGAGAAAAAAAAACAAAAAAAAAACAAAACAAGATGACAAAAACAACATATCACAAAAATCCACAGCAACACTGCAACTGTTTTGTCATATCAAACAATAACCACTTTATTTATTGGCTATGAATGATGTTATCTGCTTACTTTATAAGGTTGCATGCATAAACAGTGATCTGTAGGGCACCCCTCACCTTTATTTTCAGCCTTGATTTCTTCATGCATAAAGTCGTTCTGGCGGTTTCCGAGGACAAAAGCAAGAAAGGACAGGATGAGAGCATCTAGGATGCCGATGATGGCCAGTATGTAAGCCCAGCGAACTGAACAGTTTCCCAGTGTGTACTTTCCTGTTTCCTCTCCGCACATATCCCGGATGACCTCTGCATCCCAGCCATCTGGGAAAATCAAACAGCCCAGCACCAGGCACACAGCTGCCAAGAGAGAAAGGTTGAGAGACTGAGACAAAGGATGATTTAACAAAAAAACATTAACAAAAAAGAATATTCATTAAAAAAAAAAGAAGTAGATGTGTGATTTATACGTACACTAATCACACATCAATTAAGGCAAATTAAAAGTTTTGTCATAGAATTCAATAACAGCTTGAAAAAATAATTGGTCACCATTTATTTTACAGTGTTTCTGTGTATCTACACAGCTGTAAAATAACTGTAATATTGCACTAGTACATTTCATTCTTAATTCCTAATTCTTAATATTACAATATATTACACATTCTTAATTTGTAATTATTTTGCGCAACTGCTTGTAGTTAATTTAATTAATAATAAATAATGAGGGTGTGGGGGTGGTAGGGAAACCATCAAGTGCTTTTGCACTAGGGCCCATATAATAATACTACAACAGTGTTATTAATGTTGCTTTAATGCACCTCAATACACTAGTTTTCAAAGTCCCAGGTTGTTCCTAAAATATGGGGTTGTATAGGTGTAGAGCAGGTGTCCAGCAAATGATACTTATTATATTATTTTAGTTAACTGCATATAATTACATCTGTAATTAATTTATGTGATTACATCTATAGTTACACGGTTGACCCTTCCCTTCCAACCCACCCTTAAACCTATACCCATACCACCAAGCCTGTCCCTAATCTTACCCATATCCATCTCAATAGCAGCACAAGTGTTTTACAATTCAACATGAACACATTAAGTACACTGGATTTCTTTTTTTAATGTAAGTGCATAATAGTTAAAGACACCTAATATAAATTGTGACAACTATATAAACGGACATATAGACCTCTTCGATAAATTGTGTTTTAACATGTCTGAGAGATTTACAATATCAATAATGTTGGCTACGCACTTAACTGGCTGAATGCCAATCTATTGTGAAGACTATAGTGTGCATTTCAAGTCCCCTCAGTTTTATTTATAAATAAACAAATAGAACCTCCACCTTGCTGCTGCCTTACATTTTAAACTGTTCACCTCAGCCTTCCTAATCAATAGTTTCTGTTTCCAACAAATTTTTCAATAACTCCAGCATTTACATAATTTGCTAAAAGCATTTAAGTTAGTTCCATGACAAAGAACTCTTTATCTATTCCACAAATATTCTCTATTCTCTTTATCTATTCCACAACCCTCAGTCAACTTCATTACTCTAATCACTATGAGTCTCTTTCTTTTACACTTTCTCCTATCCATTATCCCATCCCACTCATAAGACCTCCAGGACTGTGCTAAAAATAAGTAGGCAGAAGAAAGACCAAAATCAGTAATCTTGTGTCTAATGTCTAATTGTAATATGGATAAATCTTTATAAATACTTATTTTCCTTGCCCACACAAACCTCATAAGCCTTTTACATAACCTGGGCACATCTGCATTCAGGGTAGGGAGAGATCTACTGTGACTGTGATTCCAATTCCAGCCCTGTCGAATGTCCACGCCATAGTGACACAGCTCTACTGACTCATTTAATGTCAGGCAGGAGTGGCATATCCTCTGGTTTACTGCGTTGGTAGGGGAGACCGGGGACAGTTGCAACACTTTTTGCATTTCTCTCAATTACTCAGAGACTATTTGGACTAGACCAACCAAATTTGTATATATTAAACTTGCATCTGTCTGCTAATTACCCATACCATTTAAAGATGATTATATATGACATATCGTTCACAGTATTTATTTGAATGGAAGAAGTCAGATGTTGCAACTGACCCCGACCCAGGGGACAGTTGCAACACAACCCAGGGACGGTTGCAACATGTTAAAAATACCTTACATTTCATTAATTGACTTAAGCTTTTTGTCTCAATGAGCAAAGAATTCTGAAAATATTAACTTTTTTAGGCCTACTATAATATTATAGTATTATTTATTTCAATAATATTATTGTAGCCTATTATTTATTTATTTAGTCATATTTATCAAATAACAGTTATTGAGTTTTGTTTGTTCATGTGTAGAACATAGACCTACATAGATTCAGTGTGCAGGTGTTACAGATGCTATTCAATCTCTCCATATTTCAGTGTCAGACAGGAAGAATTTAACAATTTGCAATGCAACAAACTTTTATTAAACATGCAATTTATAACATGTTGCAACCGTCCCCAACCCTATCAGCCATGACAGAACATCATATGCCTGCTAGACACACTGACTTTGACACATGCTAACCATGTCACTTAGAAGTCAACAAAACAATAATTCAAACGAAGTAAGTTTTGATTAATTCATACAAAATTTCAGGACAGTATGAAAAAATATATCTCATGAAAAAATTTACTTTCATACCTCCAAAACAAGTTTTGTTCAATAAATGCATCAGCAGGTGTTGAATATGTCTAATGTCTTCTTGGTGGGTGGAGGGTCTAACTGTGCATGTGCAGTACATTCTAGCTTGTTTCTGATTGGAGAAAAATGACATGTTGCAACCATCCCCTGTTGCAACTGTCCCCGGTCTCCCCTACTATGGGGGTTGGCACTTTACAGACAAAACTAGCATGACAGTGCGAATCATCAACCAACTGACATGTCTTCTGCCCCAACTAATGAGTGACCTAGAGAGGAGAATAGTCCGGTCCCAGTCTGAGATTCTGATTGTAGTGTCTTTGGCCCAATGTTGTTCATCATATCCTCATGATTTGTTGGTGTTTTGGTAGTATGTTGAGTGATATGATAGTATAGATATGTCTGGGAGAAGTTGTGCACGCAGTCCACTTTTGAGGGATTGGTTGTACCTTTTAACACCCCATTCGCCTGGAGGTGTTAGAATACAGTGCTAATGTCAGCGCCAGTTTGCCCGATGTTGACTCGCCGTCGGGGCTGTCGGGGAGAGTGGGAACTCTGATCGGATGTTCAGTTTAGTGAATGAGTCAATGCACGAGAATGAAAGCGAAAGTGATGAAAGACAGCAAGTAAGTTAAGACGGCACAGACCTCTGCTGATCTAATGTTATGTTATCCTACCCAAGCATTCCAAAACGCGAATATATTCATAATAACATGAGCCGCTTAAAATTAATAGTTATCAACATAACTGATATTAAAAATTGTAAGCAAGCGCTGCTTAGAATATAGACTATTGATACCTGCTGAAACAGACAGTTAATTCCTTGCACACAGGCGTTTTGCAATTTACAAAATTACAAAAAGGTAATTTTACAAAATTATAGCACATGCTAGTTTGCAGTCGGCTGTAGTCTGTTTGGTGAGTTCAAGCACAGCTTTTTGGTCCACATGCAGCCAATACGAGGCGACAACACCGTCAGTTTTCGTCGCTGCTAGTTCTTTGAAGTTGGCTTGGTGTGTCCCAGGCTTAAGGCCTGAGCAGGATTGGAGCATGACAACAGGTCCACAAATACTGTGTCCTTGATAGTTGCAAACTACAACTGAAATTATTGATGCAGTCTGTCCGCCTAGTCCTAGAGGCGTAGAGATTATGGCCAATGCCTGTGGTTCACACCAATGAGGTGCGGACTAGGTGGTCCATCTTGTAGTGGAAGCAAGGCTATACAGGAAAATATGGCAGCATTCCCAAAGCCTCTCTTTCTGCAAATGACTACCTTTGCTCTGATGGATGAGTGTGTTGTGACGAGTGCTTCTCCATGACATTATGCACTTCAAAATGGATCTGTGGTGGCAGAAAAATATGGTAAGAAACTAATTTAAAACTCCACCATGCCTAAGAAAGACGAAAGCTACAAATACAAAAGAGGGTAAATTTAGAACAGCCTCTATGTTGGTGTTATTAGGCAGGAGGCCTCAAATGCAGAGACTATTAAACAAAACAACAAAAGTAAATCCAGGCAACAAACAGGAGAAATCAAAACATGAGATAAACAGAACTAAACAGAGTGCACATAACATGCACATAGGACAACATCAGACTGGGGTATTATGCTACTAAAAACTCATCTCTTTCGCCAACATTTGACTCAGTAATACTAACACTTACTATTCTATATCTATTATATAAAAAAAAAAATCTGTGTGGTGCACTGGTCTAGCTGAGATTGGTCACGACATTTGCATATTGTTGCCCTAATGTTGATTTGACTGCTTCTATTGCTCTCTTCATTTGTAAGTCGCTTTGGATAAAAGCATCTGCTAAATTATTAAATGTAAATGTAATGTAATGTATTTAAACATAAGGGGCCCTATTTTAACGATCTGAAACGCAAGTATCAAGCGCGAAACGCAAGTAACTTTGTGGGCAGGTCTTGGGCGCTGTTGCTATTATACCAGCGGGATAAATGACTCTTGCGCCCGACACAAATCTAAAATGGGTTGGTCTGAAGTACCTTCATTATTCATAGGTGTGGTTTGGGTGTAACGTGAAATAAACCAATCAGAGCGACATCTCACATTCCCTTTAAGAGCAGGTGCACTTGTTCCATGGCGGTTTGCTATTATAACGGCGGATTTGCCAGGCGCACGCCAGGAGCGGTTCACAGCCGAGACCGACTTTCTCGTCAGGGCCGTAAAACACAGAGAAGTGACATTGGGGATGGAGAAACCCACCCAAACTAGCTTCGGTTAAACAGGCGTATAATAATTTGGGTAAATGTGTAAGCTATATTTATGCCTATTTTTCACATCTTCATGGGCACAACAATGATTTCCCTCGTGTGTTAATATTTTTCCTTGTAATAATGTATGATTTGCAAAAATGAAAACTGCTGCTTCTGTGTAGATGAGAGAATCAAAGTGTATGCACGTTGTGCCACGCTACATTGATTATGGCCAAGCATGCACCCTTAAAATAGCATAAGAATAACATGCGCAACACGCCTCCTCTTTTTGCTGGACCGCCCCCGGGAGCGCAAGTTCATTCCCAAGTTTACCAATGTGCGTCTGTGGAGGGCAAAGTCTGCTGTGCGCGGTTGCAAAATAGGAATGATACATGCGTCAGTGTACAAAGTCAATTGCGCTGGGTGCAAGATAGGGCCCAAGGGGTGATTGACAAACAAGACACACCTGGGAACAAGCAGGAACTGATCAACAAGAAAAACTACAAATAGACTTCAAAAATGGTGCAAAACAGGAAATAACATAAAAGTCCACACAAGACCAGGGTAACACAAGACAGGAATCATGACAGTTGGACTGTTGAGGAGTACTTCCAAAGGTTGCCACCCTGAAGCCTACAAACTCAATGGTAGTAACCACAAACATATACAGTGTTAGTGTTCAAACTCACATTGTTATGACCCTTTTAAATCTTTATTAGATATTCAAAGGTTTAAAATTTGCTGAATGCCGACAGTATATGAAAAATGCATTATGGCATTGCATTTGCCCTTTAATTTTTTGTCAGAAACTGTTAACAAAGACAGTAAACTAATGAAGACGGAAAGATGAATGGTAAAGACCTTGACACACCAAGCCATAGGCACTGAGCATCTGTCAACCTAGTTTTTTTCGCGTGTTGCAAAACATTGGTACTAGTCAGAGTCAGACCCGTGTTGGCAGCTTTGCAGGCTATTGAGCAGGTTGCATGTTGTGAGAGAGATCACTATAGCTTATACCGAAGCACAAGATGAAAAATGGAATTGACGAATGCAGGCGAATTCAAGCGCACACACACACACACACACACACACACACACACACACACACACACACACACACACACACACACACACACACACACACACACACACACACACACACACACACACACACACACACACACACACACACACACACACACACACACACACACACACAAGGCTCTTCTTACTTATTTTTCTCAAGCTATATTCTGAATACTTATGTGGTAAGCAGGATTAGTTGGCCGAAGACTGCAGACTTTGCAGCGTGTTAAAGCACAACATTTTTTTTGTGTACAAGCTTTGTCCGGATATCATCAGAGGGGATTTTGGACAAAATGTGACATTACAACAGGACAAGAAGACAAGAAGTCTTATTCCATTCATGCTGCCATTTTGCCATGCAGAGATGGTATGTATCAATTATAGAAGACACAGAAGAAAGTGAAGCATCTAGTATCAGTGCTGCTGAGGAAACTAATCATCAGTGATAAGGGGAAAACACTGTTGATCTAGAATGAAAGGGGTGGCAAAGAAGGCATTTTATATGCATTGTAACAGTGCACATTGTATACACAGTGAAAATAGCATGTTTTTGACAAATTTCATAACTGTCAGCAAGTTGACTATCTATAGAGCGCGGTGAATGTTTATATGGTTGTCAACGAATGGGACGCTACATTTTATTAAAAATTAAATATCTTCAATACATTTTGGCTTCAATAAGATTTCTGGTGTCCTCCATGATCCCTATTTTTTCCAACAACAAAGCACCTGAATGCGACAAGCTTGTAATCACGACTTGTGGAAAGTAGACATTTTTTGATAGCATGTGAAGGCATTATTAATTTAGTTGGCTTCTGGCCAGGGCTCTGAACTGGTTCAAGGAACGGAAAAAAAACCCCGGAAACAAACTACATTTTATCAGGAACATAAACAAAATCAAGTTTAATAGTTTTGAACAGAAACTCTTATTTGAAATTACCATTATAATAACGTTAGTTTATCGTTCTGTTTAATTGGATATTTAAATTTGGCAGTCAACCATTCATGAATTTAAATAGTACGGCCTATGCAAATATGATGTTGATGACTCCAACATGAGCGAAATGCCCACGGTCAGTTGTCAAGTCATCAAAGGTAAGTCGCAATGGCAATGCGTTGGCATTAGCTTTTGGATCTCAGGAGTTTTTCCGAGGATATGTCACCATCATAAATATGACATCATATTGCCCAGAAAATCCAAACGGCTTGATTATTGAGAATGTTTAGGCTTTTTGAGGATAAAAAAGTGAATGTTTTTTTTCCATTATATGTTGGTTGTGTCCACACTGCAAAGACAGATTTATATGCAAACACCATATAAAAGTGAATTTTGCATCCGATGACCCCTTTAAAGCATTACATTTAAGTGAAAATAAATGGCAGGTAATATCCATCGTGGTTTTGAAACCAGCAAAAATGTTCTACAGTTAGTGTAGAACTGCTACTATTCAGGATATAAAAAAAAAAACCTATTAAAATCTTATCACATTTTCAAAATGTGAGAGACCATAAACATGACGATAAAAAATCATAGATTTAACAGTTTTGTTCCAATATGACCAAGAAGGCACACCACACACTAACAGATTCCATTCACTATCAATGTCAACCAGTCCCGACTGTGAACATGGGAAATCTTGCAAAATCTCTTTTGTGGTCAAACATGACTTTTGAGTAAACAAACATGGCGGATGACAGGCAAGAAGAAATTTGTTAATTGTGTTTGGACGGCTTTTTACAGAAAACTTGCGGGAAAAAAGAAAAAAGGTTTGGATGAAGTCATTATTATTCTTCCGTCTTCCATCAGCACGCTTTCTGATTGGGTATTGTTTCGTTCCACGTGACAATCTACAGAGTGCATGCGCATTTGTCCTTGTGGTCCCCTCACACAACAGGATTTCTGATCATAAATATTCAACATGTTGGATATTTACGATTTGAGATCTGTGCGGCCCCAATGTTCTTCAAAACAAATTCAATCTCTCTTAACACACCTCACACCACAGGAAAATCTGATAAAATAATCTGTAGAACCATCAAGATAATCAGGACTTTACCTAGAATTGTCGGTAGGGGAGAATTGGGCCCAAAATCTGCCAGATTATCTTGTAGAGTATGAGCTATTTATAAAGAATCTAAAAGCAACTTTCAGCAAAGACTCCCTGCGTCTCAATGTCCATACTACTATTTCCGGTGGATGTTTCTGTGTGTTTCTGTGCTCACTATAACAGTTAATATAGCCCACCACCCATTGCGCTTTGGAGGAGGATCCAGTTCAGAAATATAAACACAAGTAAAAAGTGTTCAGAAACAAAACATGGCGGATGTGCGCGACCGATGGTTAAATAGAGAGATTTAGATAAAGGGGTTTGAGTGACTAATAATCAACATTTAAGCTGATTAAAAATATGGCTATTATGTAATGCTATTCGTGTTATATTTCATCTGCAACAGCAACGTGAACTTTTAAAAAGATCCGTTTGACAATTAACTTTTAAATGTATCGTTATGCATGACTATGAGGAGAGTCTCCACATGAAAGACCCGTGACTGGCAGATCAAAGTCCTACTGCATTTCTCTCTGATACAGTAGGAAATTAAATTAAACGTGGAGGATTTTATCTTTGACAAGATGATTGACAAGTCAGTTTACATGACAGGATGCGTGGGCGTGTAACTAAGCGACAGAGAGCAAACGTTAAAGATGGTATTTTATGATAGAGATGATAGTATGTCCCAAAGTTTGTCTATTCTTCTGCTACACACTCAAAAGTATGTACTTTTTCTTCACAAAAAGAGTACATACTTTTAGGCCGTAGTATAAGTAGGCGAATTGAGATGTAGCATAGGACTGACTCATATGTGATAACTGAGGTGGCACAACTAAAGACTACAATGATGTCAACCCCAAAATGGTCGCCATCAACCTCTGAATCAGCCAACAGAATGAATACATGATCTTGCTGAGTAATGTGTAGACCAAGTCCACCTCCAAACCGGAAAAGAGATCCTTAGTCCGTGGATGAGTTTACTCTTCCCCAGTTGACCTGAAGACCCAACTGGCTATGTAGCACTCGAAGGGAGGGACTTGTACTAAGACTTCGACCCCTCAACGCAAGAGCACAGGCATGGCCTGTGTTGCGGAAGGGTAGCGATCTGAAGTACGCATCCTACAGGTCGAACGCTGCAGACCAATCTTGGGGACGGAGCATTGGGAATGCGTTTCTGTGTTTGTAACTTGAACGGAAGCTTGAAAAAGGGCCCGAATCAAGAGACACAGATCCAAAATGGTCGTAACTCACCATTGCTTCAGTACAATGAAGTACGGGCATCTTTCAGAAGCCAGTCTTCATACCGGCTGGAGGGACGGCTCAATCGCATCCTTCGCCAGTAGGAATGCGATGACAGCGCGCACGACAGACGCACATTCGGAAACACTGAAGTGTAACGAATAGCGCTGCGCATGGGCACCGGACGAACTGAATCGTCTAGCCGAGTCTGCTGGCACGGAGGAACCGGATGGATCGGTCGGGAGCACCATCTAGTATTACAACGGGCCGATGCAGGGGACCAAGGGTACCACAGACATACTCAGAGTGAGGCAGCGAGGTAGAGAACAGGGACCCAGCTCGGAAGGCCTGAAGGCGGCCTGAAGCGGGGTCTGAGTGTGTAGTGCAACTCTTACCTGTCTCTACATGACAGCAGAGAGTGTGTGAGAAGGCGTGACCGGGTCCTCGAACCGCACCCAACTGCCAGCTGGCGATACAAGAGGTAGCTGAGGGGTGCAAGGCTTAACAGGGTCACACACCATCAGTCTGGCCCTCTTGGGACCCAGGAACAGAGGAAATTGCTCTTTCTTTGAATATGTAGGTACCACTGGCTCTGCTTTTATGGGAGCCAGCGGTGGAACAGACACATACACAAACAAAGACATGCCCTTCACCGGGGGGAGGGAGTGGATCGGTGACCATCTCCAAGAGCTCTCTCCTCCATCCCTGAGTGGCCTGCTCAGGAGAGCTTGCACTTACACTTACCACCTGGCTTGGCAGCGTCTGGAACGGGCTGGGCGCCCTGTCTGCGGCCGGGTCCACGCTGAGGCTTGGGTGGAGGCTGCTGCGATGGCTCAGCAGGAGCAGAGGCGGAGGCAGACGGAGGCAAATCATAAATGACAATCCCAATGTATCTTTTTCTTTATCTACATGGCTACTAAAATCACCAACAATTAAGACTAAAATGAATTAACTTAATTAACAATTAAGACTTAAAAACAGCAAACTCATACACGTGGCGTTACTGGAACTTTCAGTGGTACTGGATTTTAGGATCAGAGATGAGACCAAAATAAAGGTTTTTGGAAAAACATCAGGGGCCTTCTTACAAAAAACATAGTTTTCATTCTAAAAGTGTGCGTATGCACTAAAGCTAGATTTTGCGTACTCACAAAAGTTTTTAGATTTATAAAACCATGTGTGCACCAGAACCTTCCATAGCTTGCGATCACCACTGCACTCGCTGTAACACACCAGCACTGGGAGAGTTTTCCAGAAGAACACAGACACACTCGCTCGTTGTAGACAACAACACTCTTCAGAGACATCAGAAGACCCGATCGGCTCCGAAGCGAAAGACAACTGGTGCATGCATCCACTTCAACTGGGGGGGCAACTGGACCTTTAGGAGTGGATCGCAGAGGGCCAAACCAGAACATGATAGCTACTTGTAATGCGTGGCTGCTATAGTAATCGCATAAAGATGGGGAATACACAGAAACAGGCTTTAATAAAATAATCCACAGGATACAGGTCTGAATAACAGGGGTAACACATACACATAGTACGACACCAGACAAAGGAACAGAACTAAACTAAACTGAGAATATACATAGACAGGAACTAATGCGATAATTAATAAGACAACAGGTGAACGAAATGATAATCAAACAAGCTGAGAAATTAGGTCAAACAGGCAAACAAGGAAGACAGAACCAAAACACAATGAAACATGACCAAAACAGAAAATAACCCTGAAAGTACTCTGTCCATAATAAAATAAATAAATAAAAATAAATAAATAACAACCATAATTTTCTTGGTGTGAATGGGCTTTAATAAATACACGAGCCATGCCCCTCTCAGATGTAATAAAAGCAGGAGAGACCTATAATCCCTTTGGCGGAGCCTCGCCTAAAAATCTAAGTTTTTTGTATCGACAATGCATTCCGTTATTTTGGTGTGTTTTGTCAGGCCAAGATGAAATATAGAGCTGAGTATTATCAGCATAACAGTGAAAACTAATTCCATGTTTTCTAATGAAATCTCCCAAGGGTAGCATGCAGAGGGTAAAAAGCAATGGTGCTAGTACTGAGCCTTGCGGTACTCCATGTTGAACTTGTGATTGATGTGATACCTATTCATTTACTGCTACAAAGTGTATTTAAAAGAATGTTGTGGTCGATAGTATCGAATGCAGCACTAAGATCCAGTAACACTAATAAAGAGATAGAGAGATAATAGAAAGATGACAAGAGGAAAATTATTTGTAACTCTCAGTCAGGAGCCAGGAAGAGTTTTATTTTATTTTATTCATTGAACAAAACAACCAAAATAACAACCTAACATAGCAGCTTGTACAAAGGACGGGACCAATGTAATATACACATACAAAAAAAAAAAAAAAAATTTAAATCAGCAAATTCAGTATACCTCTATAGATAAAGGTAATATAATAATTTTTCTTACATTTTTTTTTACACATTCAACTTTTTTTCTGGTGATGTTGTAGAGTGAAAGAATATTGGTAGATAGACATCAAACCAACTTAAAACAACAACAACAACCACCACCACAATAATAATAATAATAATAATAATAATAATATCATAATTTGGGCTAGACCAGCCATTAAAATGATTGCCGACACATATGACTCTGTTGGTGCGGCAGCCATTACACCACCGCCAGTGAGACCTCAAAGCCTTAGCGCTTTGCTGACACGTCGTTGCACTGACAAAACATTTAAAAAATAAAACGTGCATATCTTACCATTTCCTATGTCTGTCTGTGTACGACATGACACCAACAGCACAGCTGCATTCAGCAGAGTTTGTACAGTAGGCTACTGTGTTATCAGACTTATTCAAACCGGCCAATGGTCCGTTCGATCACCGAGCGAGTCCTTCGGTGTCTGTTGTCATTATGTCGTCTTGTTGTTAAGCCATCTGCTTAGACGGAGTCAAGTGCGCATCATTGATTATTATCATAGACAGTATATAAACTGGACACAGCGGATTGGATTGGATTCAACGGAGACAAGTGAAGTCAATTAGAAGCTCTCACTTCCTGATGGTCAAGCGTACTGCGCAGACTCAAACTGAGCTTGACGACGTAGATGTGACGTGAGCAACCCGTCTGTCTTCTAGTAGCTGTGCCAAGAGAAATCTGAATCATTCCCTTCCGAAACTTGCAGAGACGGAGAGCGTGAGTAGGAGGTGTCCATGAGCTAGGAGCAGGAGAAACTTTTGCTAAGTATTCTGATTAATTACTTTGTCATTTTGCCTCCACGTCCTCCCAATTGCACGCGAGCTTCTCCTCCTGTCCATACGGTAATTTCTCTACTGTGCGACAGAGAGTCGCGTGGTTATGACGCAATCGTTAGCCTATTTTTTTTTGCTTTGAATTGCTTCTACAGGGCCATAACGTAAGATACAAGGTAATGGAGCCTTTTATACATTTTCGTGTTTCTTTAGAAATAAATAATGGACAAATGGAGTCTTTAAATGCCTCAGATGTAAAGTTATTCGCTGTCAAAGTGACGCCAAAATGAACGGGAGTCAATGGAATGCTAACAGCAGGTGATGGTCCGGGGAAGCTTCAATATTTTATGAAACACTGCCCCCCTGATTATTATCAAAGTCCCTTTAAGTCAAGCCATTTCACTTGGCGGCCATCTTTGAAACGCCTCTCGGGCATGCAAGTGTAGCTCCTATCTTTTTCAATGGGGAAACGTAAATTAACGTAAAAAAAAAAAGCTTACAATTAAATTTTTATATTTGAAATAACCAATGAAATCGGACAACAACTGTCTCATAAATTTTGTTTCTAAAAGCTCGAATCATGACAGAAAACAAAAATGTTGTTATTTTTTTTTTTATTAAAGTTAATGCGCATGCGCGTCAGACTGACTCCGGAGCTTCTAACGGCAGCTTTAGTGATGTAGCCGATTGGCTCTTATTTAGAAGGCGGGACTTATTCCGCCATATTGAGCGGTGTACTTTTTCCCATTCAAAGCAATAAGTCTTGTGTAATTAGTCTTAGTTATTATTTGCAAGGAAATATTTTCTCAGAACATCAGCTATTTAGAACACAAATTAAAGAGGAATTATCATGCGCCAAGCACTCACTGTAGTTAAAACATTAAAACACTAAAACACAGCATGCCACAGGAAAAGTGTTCAAAAGCAGCACATTCACTACAAATATTTTTGGATAGTGATTTGAAAATTCAGTACTAAACTCCATTAATGAGAGTGGAATATTTTAAATCATTCTGTTTCCTTCATTACTTCACTCACTCCAGTAAAAGAGTGCGTTCGCACGGTCTAGTATTCATACCGCACATATTTTTTACTGATATGCTCTCACAAAAATCGCTGCAAAAGACGCTTTCCAACAGGTTTTATCGTAGTTTTTGTCCAAGTTTTTTTTGTTTGTTTTTTTGTGACAAAAACGACGATAAAACCTGTTGGAAAGCATCTTTTGCAGCGATTTTTGTGTGAGCATATCAGTGAACACCCCTACCGAATTTGTCCTTTAACTCTTTCCATTTCAAAAACATTTTATTCTAGCTTCATGTATCCTTTTTTTATCAACACTTGAATGCGGGTAAGTTTAAATTAAAAATCGACATTTTAAACAAAAAGCTGAGAAAAATGCATTTTTGTCAAAGACTACATCCGGATCGGATTCCGAACAATGATTAAAACATATATGGAGTAGATTGAGTTCATCAACACTCCTAAAGCTTCACAGTTAAAGGGTTAGTTCACTCAAAAATTTAATTTCTGTCATTAATTACTCACCCTCATGTCATTCCAAACCCGTAAGACCTTTGTTCATCTTCGGAACACAAATGAAGATATTTTTTATGAAACCCAAGAGCTTTCTGACTGCAACATTATGACCACTTTCAAGGCCCAGAAAGGTGGTAAAGACATTGTTAAAATAGTCCATGTGACTACAGTGGTTCAACCTTAATGTTATGAAGCGACGACATCAAGAATACTTTTTGTGCAAACAAATTCTTCTCTTCTGTGTCAGTCTCTGATCTGTTCGCGTTGTAAACACAGCGCAGCGCTTCCGGGTTCTACGTCAGAACGCCGGGTCAGTATTGGCCGACTCCTGTGTCAACACTACATCCCTACCAGGGCTCGAGACTAACGGCGTCCTATCGTCCTGGGGACGATAGAAAATGTGTTTAGGACGAACAGAAATATTCTCCAGGACGCCTACAGGACGAAAGACATTTTTGTATGTGTTCATTTATTACTAGCCTATTAAGATAACTTACTTAGAAAATGCCAAAATTAACCGATGCGCTTACTACAACTGAGCGCGTCTTCTCATGCTGTTACTATAGTTACTATTACTGGCCGGCTACTCACCCGGAGACTTGTTTCACGGTACATCTATCACATGGCTTATTTTCACAGACGAAAACGCGACGATAACTAAATAAAAACTAGTTTTGAATGACAAAAATTATGACGAAAATCTATTGACATTTTCGTCAACGAGTAAAATTAGACAAAAATGTTAGATAGTGACGATTTGGGAAGCGATCCAGTCAGAGCCGATGTCCTGCGTTTGTGGTCGATGCGCACATTTGTACTGTAAGTGCTGATCTACCCAGCGGCACACGGGCTGACATGCGCTGCATGTCTCATAAAACATTAAAAAATTTAAACATCTGGGAGAATGAGTAGAGCAGACATATAGATCAAATGTCCGTTTTGGAGAGTATTCACGTCGTAAACTGTGTCGGTTATGTCTTAAACAGTTTTGAGTGTATCGGATGTGCATCAGTGCAATTGGATCCGCATGTCATTGGACATGATCCGATGTCTTAAAGTGACAGTGGGTAATAAACCTAATGCGGTCTGTGTCCTTAATATTGATCAAGCAACAAAAAAAAAAGAGAAAAGCATTCACTGCTCGTTAATAGCTTTTATAAGGATTAATTATGTTTAATTCATACAAATAAATATGTCTGCTGCTTGAAAGAATAAAGAATGATGATATTTTTGAGATATGTAGCCACCAGTATTTATTTGTTATTGTTTAATCCAACCAACTCAAAAACGTTTTGAGCTGTATGTATTTTTCTCTTAATTTTCGTACATGTAAAAAAAAAAGAAAAAAAAAGATTTGTTCTGCATGAATACAAAAAAGCATTTAACTCCTGTTATTTTTTATTAAATCTGTTTTTTACCTGTTTAGAGAGATAACTACTTTGAATGGAGCTAAATAAATATAATAATATATATCATAAACATTTTAATGGTGTTTTTATTATGTGACTAACAACTATAGATGATAATAACAAAGTACAGAAACAACATGTTTATTTTGGGACGGTTGACATTCACTTTAGGACGGTTCAAATTGTTTTTCAGGATGGTTCCAGGACGGAGGTGAAAAAAGTTAGTCTGGAGCCCTGATCCCTACAATGGAGCTGATTTATTATTTAAAAATGTTGCCTTATGAATTTGTTCTACACACCATTCTGTCCACCTTATTTTTCAATGTGGAAGTAAGCTATTTTGTTTGGATGTGAAAGACTTCCGATCCATTAGCCGCTATACTGTAGGTAGATAACCAGAAGAATAACGTAGTGCAATAAAAACTATTTGTGCAGTAAAAATATTTGTGCTACAAACCAGTGTGTTTATGATTATTATGATAATAAATTTAAATAATATAACAAATACCTGTTTGTAATGTGATGATAGTAGTACAATAAACTGTGTAAACAGTCAGCCTAAAGGTGCAGTAAGTGATTTCTGAGAAACACTGTTGATCTTTGAAATCATCCAAAATAAACACACCCCTCCCTTAATTTCTCTGCCCCCAAAATGCAAACACATGCAATGCAAGAGTAGATGTCTCTTTATCATAGCTGAAGCGAAGCAAAATAATGCTTAAAAATAAAATAAAGCAATGATTGAATGAATGACAAGGATTAACAAAAATGAACATACAGTACACAAGAGTATATACAAGCAAGAGTTTCTTGTTTGTCACCAGCAGCACAAAATTATGCCAATATGGCTTGCCAATAAGATAACGTGTTGATTATGTGCCTGCGGTAACTCACATGTGCAAGGAGTGCTAGCAATGAGATCACATCAGCAGTGTGGTCATTCTTAAATTGAACTTTTGCCTGTATGGTTTATATTCAGTTTTGGACTGCCGCTTTGAACTTGAGCACGCGAGTATAGAACATCCATTGTGCGATCAACAGTAAACAGTAACCTGCGCGTACAGTTGCTCTGGAGCAGCCTCCCCATGTGCACAGATAAATAAAAAATAATGTGTAGGATAAATCATTTATAATTAATAGCTCCTGCAGTATATATAAAAAAAGATTTGTCAATTTTGATTTGATGGTGTCATTAATATGTTTATTCCAAATAATTACTGTTTTGAAGGCACTTGAAGTTAAATTCACTGTTGTAATGCTCATTGTTTTTATATGTTACAAGGAACATAAAAGTTATACCATGTCACCATTCTAAAATCTACATACAGATTGACATTGATGAGATCAATGAGATTGACTGACAGTATTAAATGATGACTGATATGCCTCAAAGCTTTGCTTAATTGAACATTAGCTAAGCATGTTAATATTTGCACCTCTATCTCAAGACAGAAAGCAAAAAAGGGTTTTAAGTTCACCAGCAGAAGACAGGGGGACAAGGACCAGCTGCTCAGTATGGTTGTGTGAGATGGCAGCCTGAGAGTCCACCGGGAGAAACTGAAGAAATCTTAAAACAGAAAGAAATAAAGAAAATCTTAAACAAAAATAGAAAGAAATAAAGAAACTCAACAGCAACAGCGCTGTAACTTATTTCCTATGTAAAGATGATAGACAGTCATGACAGTAGGCATCACACTGAAGGCTTAAATGAAAAGATAAAAAATGTCAAACAAAGGACCAGAAACCAAGTGGAAATAACAAACAACAACAACAACAAAAAACAACAACAAAATAATAAATATTTATTATTGTTAGGGTTTTTCTGAAAGTTACACATTTAATTTTTTTACTATGCTATCGCCCAGCTTTAAACTGCTAATTGTGGACAATTAGGCATGTCCACACAATTAGGGTTATGCCCAATACTGTCACAAAATGGCTGTAATGAGCGCACAACAAATTAATATCACTAAGTCTTTAGTTATGAATCAAACCAGGAACACAGAGAAGATAACAGGAACAACAATTCAAACATAACCACATTAACATTGACGATACTGGACACTGAACAGAATGAACTCAAGGCTTGAATACAAAGGGAACGTAATCAGGGAGAACAGTAATAGGTGTGTGAAAATGTCTAGGTTACTTATGTTACCACCGTTCCCTGAAGGAGGGAACGGAGACATTACGTCAGAAGTGAACTGGAGATTGGGATCTCGCCTGAGAGCCCAATCACCTTTGAGTGTAAACAAAACAAGCCAATGTACATTAGGTCAGCCGGAACCGGGAAAACTTCCTATAACACCTGATGTACTCGTTACATCATAAGAAGAATGGCATCTATGCTAATGTTAGTCTTTCTGCTTATTCCGAGGTTTACTGTAATCAGCTGGATCCAGGCCATATCCAGACCAGATGGAGGACCTGTGCCTAGACACGACCACAACGCATGATGTGGTCAGCCGGATCCGGATGTCAGGGTGGGTGTCAGCAGAGATTGTGTCAACTAGACTCTCATCGAAGGCCTCATCGACATGACAGCCATCAGCACTGATCCTCAACAAACCCGTCTCCATACCGGTGTCATGACTCTAATCTTAAAGAAGATGGAACTGGATAATATTCTGATTGTTCCAAACCAGTCTGACTTCTGACCTATGATGCTGCCTGAATCATAATCATACTGGATCCAGCTGATTACAAAATGGCTGTAATGAGCGCACAACAAATTAATATCTCTAAGTCTTTCGTTATGAATCAAACCAGGAACACAGAGAAGATAACAGGAACAACAATTCAAACATAACCACATTAACATTGATGATACTGGACACTGAACAGAATGAACTCAAGGCTTGAATACAACGGGAACGTAATCAGGGAGAACAGTAATAGGTGTGTGAAAATGTCTAGGTTACTTATGGTACCACCGTTCCCTGAAGGAGGGAACGGAGACATTACGTCAGAAGTGAACTGGAGATTGGGATCTCGCCTGAGAGCCCAATCACCTTTGAGTGTAAACAAAACAAGCCAATGAACATTAGGTCAGCCGGAACCGGGAACACTTCCTATAACACCCGATGTATTCATCAACCCGTCTCCATCCCGGTGTGATGACTCTAATCTTAAACCAGATGGAACTGGATAATATTCTGATTGTTCCAAACCAATCTGACTTCTGACCTATAATGCTGCCTGAATCATAATCATACACTGTTCGTTCATTGGCCAGAGGAGAACTGGCCCCCCGACTGAGCCTGGGTTCTCCCAAGGTTTTTTCCTCCATTCTCCGACCTGATGGAGTTTTGGTTCCTTGCCTTTTTCCACCTTTGTTGCCATTGGCTTGGCTTGCTTAGTTGGGGACATTAAATTTAACATTTAATTTAATATTCAACAATAATATTGATCTGCCTGCATTGACACTGTTACAAGAACTGAACTGCGCTGGACGATGACATCACGGTTTACTCCAGAGCAGCTATATAAAGATAAATTAAATAAATTAATAACTTTATTTAAAACAAAAATGAAACATCACTGAACTTACTTAAACTGGACTGTGACACTGTTTTCTTCTGGAAACAAACTTTTTTTGCATTATTTTCCTGTTATCTCTGTAAAGCTGCTTTGAAACAATCTGTATTGTAAAAAGCGCTATATAAATAAATGTGACTTGACTTGACATTGGCGAGTGAGATTTGCATCGCGAACCATACCCCCGCAAAGCGGGTATGAAAGGAATCGTGCTGAACTCACCCCTTCAACCTTTTCTCTGAGGAGCTGAGATGGTGTCCCAGTCATTTAAGTGGTGGTACAGCAATTATGGTGATGGAACGTAACGTCTCTGTTCCCTCCTTCAGGGAACGGGAGTTACATTAGTAACCTATACGTTCCCTATTAGTCAGTCACGTTCAACGTTGCGTCAGAAGTGAACTGACGAATTGGGATCCCTGTCAAAGCGCCACAATTGCTGCCCCTTCCAGCGCCTAATCCCCTCAAATGTGATTGAGATTTGAGATCCCAATTCGTCAGTTCACTCTGACGTAATATTGAACATGACTGACTGATATGGAACTAATTAATAGCCAGGAAAAATTAACTAGGGAGGCAGGCAAAACAGAAACGGAACACAGAAAAAAAGAAGAAAAAAACATAACAGACTATACGTGACAATGACAAAGTGAAGTGACGTGAAGTGTAGCCAATACTGTACGTGTACTCGGAATTTGTGCTCTGCATTTCCCCCATCCAAGTGCACACACACAGCAGTGAGGATTGAACACACATACACGGAGCAGTGAATGTGTAAAATGTGTCAAATTAAAAAAATATGGTCATCAGTCAATACCATATCATGTTATGCATGCATGTATATGGCTCTATACTCCAAAGTGCTTGTCACAAATAATTCATATCACATGATTGACCTCAAGGTATTATAAACAAAAACATCATGAATTTTTGTAAAGTTGCTTTAAAGTAATATGTATTTAAAAAAAAAATGTTTTTGTATAGAATCGCAGTTGTCTTTCTAACAACTACAGCACTCTCACTACAGCAAAGCGGGTGAGTGATATATGCTTTGTCTGTACATTCTTCCTGTATGCAGTTTGCAGCCAAGACCAGTTAAACTGTCTGTGCCCGGTACATGCTCTGCACACTTATGCACAGAGGAAAAAGTGTGTTATGAAAGCACAGTCAACTCTCTGTCTCGTGGGCTGACAATTTCAAGGGGAGACCTATTTTGCGTCAGCGGCTCTCTCATTGGGTGGTGAATGCAATTGTAATATGTTACAAGGACAACAATTTACAATCTCCACCAGGGCTCCGAGCTCATTCCACTAGAGGAATGGCTACTTCCTGGGCGCTGTTCAGGGGTGTTTCTATTCAGGACATTTGTGCTGCGGAGAGCTGGACATCACCGCACACTTTTGTGAGATATTATAGATTGGATGTGACAGAGCCATCGTTGGCTCACTCAGTGCTTGATGTGGAAGCGGCACGTGAAACGTACTAGCACTTCGCACGTCTTTCACACATAAAAAGTAAAACACCCTGGTGCCTGTTCACTTTAGGCTTTTAATCAAGGCTTATAAGGGCACAGGTTTTACTTTAGTGTCAGAACCAAGTCCACTTGTTGCCACCTTCAATGTTGCGTCTGTTCATACAGCAATACGGGAGTGGTCTATATCCTATAGTGAGATACCGAACAGATGTTAGAAAGAGGACATCTCAGGTTACGACTGTAACCTATGTTCCCTGAGAACAGGGAACGAGATACTGCGTCAGAACGCTATGGGGAACGCCTCCGCGTGAACTGGTGTCTGAAATGCTTATCTAATCACGGCAATCCTATTGGTTGGCGACAGCCTATGACATCATCACTAGTGCGACCCGGAAGTATAAGGGGAGCCTGGAGAACTTGTCAACAACTTATCGTCTGAAGGGACTGTTCAGCAGGCATCCCGAGGCATGGCAAAAAGACGCAGTGTCTCGTTCCCTGTTCTCAGGGAATATAGGTTACAATCGTAACCTGAGACGTTCCCTTTCGAAAGGGAACTCACACTGCATCAGAATACTATGGGGAACGATCTACCGACGCTGCCATGCTGAGAGGAGTGCATGCCAAATTCTGGCTGCGACAAAAACCGGCAGTTTCACTGAAATGCCAAAAACACTCCCCCTTCGGGTCACATACAGGCTGTCAGTGTCAGTATTCCCTAGGGCCACTGCCCAAGCTATAAGCCTCAAAGAGGCCTCCGATACAACGAAGGCCTACCAAGGCTGCTCAAAGGCTTTGGAACCAACAACTTCCGTGGAAGGGGTTCCTTTAAGGGAATATGGCCAGGAGCTCCAAAGGAGTCCCGTCCAGTCACTTTCTGAGGGGGACATGGAGTCAACCCCACATGCCACCAGGGAGACTGACCTGGTCTAATTTAATGACCTAATCTTGCCAACAACCTGTCTGTTTCCTAAACAGAGTCTCTAACATATTTTGCCTCACTTGTGGAGGCATCCGATAGGGAGGACTAAAAAGAGTGGCAGTGTGGGCATCCTGGAGAGTAGAACTCAGCATAGCGCTTTCTAACTCTTGAGAACGAGGGGAGTAACTCTACCCAATCCTGGATCTACACAGTGCTTCAAAGCCATGTGGAGGCTGGGCACTCTGAAAGGGACCCTAATAGGGGAGCGCCTCCAGCTCTAGGGCTGATCTAACAAGGAGGCCTCGTGAGAGTCCTTTTTACCTTCCGACCAGATTTATGGAGCTAAGTATTCATGCAGAACGATCCTCAGATAGATTCTGCAAACACTATACTCAAAACATGAAAAATAAAATTGACCAGGCTCTGGGCTATGTTTTGCCTTTGCAATGCTAAGCATCCAACTCGTTGGGGATCCGCCTTCAAGGGGGCCTGTCAAGGCCTAACTACTTGATAGCGGGACTGTTAGCAGAACTAGCTACATAAGTCAGGTGCTCTCACAGACATCTCTGTGGGCCTGGTTATACTTATTTCACATTGCCAACAAGCAGTGTACTCAGCAAAAGTGCTATCGACCCTTTAAAGCAAGGAGAGTACAATCTTACGCTACCGGATTATCGAGGAGGCCTACTTTAAGGCCTACATCTTCGAATGTCATGGGCATCAGCCCAGGCAGTGCTTCGGCTCTTAGGGAGCATACTCAACCATCCCAAGTGGGAGGGAGTAACTAATCTGTCTCTACCTGAGCCTGGGTGGTGAAGGGTGATATCATACGAGCTATGGGTAGCAAAGTACTCAAAATAAAGACCCTAACAAGGGGAGTACTATCAGCATGTATTTTTTACATGACAGATTTTACATTCTCTACTCAACCCAAGGAAATGGAGACCTTTTTCAATTTTAAGGCCTAGCTGGATAAACTAGCTACAATACTCAGCTCTAAAGGGTCGAAGGCCTGAGCATACTGCTTCTTACTTTCTAGAGAGATAAGGCCTGACAACGCCCATGAGATATCTGCATGGGAGGCTTTTTGAATATAGCCTGCTACCTATGCTGCTATCTACCCTGTAACACCACTAGCATTTTTACACCTAGTGCAAAAGGGCGGGCCTTGGCTAGATGACTCTTGTAGTAAGAGGAGGCCAGTACAAGGAACAACTAGATTTACAGGAATAAATTATCCTGATGGGTTCTAGCTCTAAGGAGCCTACACTCAGATACTGAGAGGCTTGAGGCGAGAATGCTTAGCAAACCGCCACCAATTTCCTAGTTACTAAGCCTAAGCCAGAAATCGAGGTGGCCCTGTGAGGTTCAGAGCTATAATCTCAACGACTCTCTAAAGTGAGAGGAGAACTGCTGTTCTAGTATAAGGTGGCTATCAAGGTGACCCGAAGAGGGCCAATGCTGGACTTTGTAGTTCTATCTGGAGTTTGACAGAGCGGTGGCCTCAGTAGAATAACTCCCGATAGGGAGGAAGCCATCTCACACAAAAAAAAAGTATTTTAGGTGCTCAGATGAATGGTGGCCTCACTAGAGAATTTTCCATACAGCCAACCTGTTCACTACAGATTGGCACTACCCGTTATATAAGCCTGATGACTCTAACATAAGAGAAGGCCTATGGGAAGGGTATGCATAGCCTACCTATATATGGGAACTTCAGGGCCCTAATTTCACCATCCTATGAAAACCATAATTAACACCCCCTTAATACTTCCTAACAGGGAACCGTGGCCTATTATTCAACCTTACACCTGACAACAGCGTACACCTGTCACTTTTGCACCACAGAGTTTTAAACATAGCTGGTTAGGTACATATGTAAAAGGAAACCATTCACTTTAATAATTGCCTTATACTGTATGTGCACTTCACTGCCAGGCATACAATGACACAGATAATTTGCTAAGGATAAAAACATGTGGTAACTGAATTAATGTAGCCTATAATATGTGAAGCATACACATCCAAAGTTAAGTTAAACTTAAACTGAAGACTAAAAACACTCACATGGTCAAACAGGACAGGAAAGACAAGGAAAGAAAACAAATGTTGCCCAGTACACCAGCTGAGTTTTTTCTAAATGCTGAAAACTGTTCTTTGCAAAGCAGATGCCATACATGACATCATAAAACCCTTTCTTTACAGAAATGAAAACCAAGGCTACATGACAGAATGTACTACAGAATTGCCCCGGGCTACCCATTTGACAGTCAGGCCTATTTCTCAGATCATCCTAGATCAGGCTCCTACAGTCCCACTCTTATCTCTTAGCCTGATCAGTTTCATGAAGATTTTACATTCATGAAGTTACATCTCAAGTTACCCCAGTGACCAAACAGCAACCAAATGCAACAGTGGCAAGAGAAAACTCTTGATGTTTAGAGATGTTAAAAAATTTGAGGAAAAATCCTTGAAAAGTCACCTGGGAGTATGGAAGCTTGTTTCCACGACAAAATAAAAAATAATTGCAAGTTTATATCGGTAGGAACCAAAGTCACCTGGGAGTATGGAAGCTTGCAAAATAATTGCAAGTTTATATCTCACAATTCTGAGATATAAAAAGTCTGAATTGCAAGTTATAAACTCATTGCAAGAAAAAAGTCATAATTGTGAGATTAAAATGTCACAATTACCTTTTATTAATTGCAAATATGTATCTCACAATTATGAGAAAATAAAAGTCAGAATTGCGAGAAAAAAGGTCAAAATTGTGAGTTTATCTGTATGTAGTTGTGAGTTTTTTGACAGTTTTGATATGCCTTACCAAAGAAAGGAAGATGGGCTCCCCCATATGGAAGATTGTTCCCTCCACGGAATAAAAAATAAAAAGATAATCACGACTTTTTATCTCACAATTCTGACTTTATTTCTCGCAAATGTGAGATATAAACTAGTGATTGTGAGTCTGAATAGTGAGAACTAAATTTGGAAAAATGTCAGAATTGTGAGATAAAAAGTCGCAACTACCTTTTTGCTGTTTTTATTCTGTGGCTGAATACAATGGCCAACTGTTTAACAACAAACAATTAACCAATAACAGTCAGAACATCCCTTGCCTCAATAAATATTCACATGCTTTGTATAGTCAGAAACTTTCATGTGATGTATTTCTTTTCAGTTTGGGGAAAAACATTTGGGGGGGAAAAATGTGGTGGAAAACATCCTAATTGGAGTGAAGAATATACCATTTTTAAATGCTTTAATCTTACTGTTATATGGTCCAAAAAGTCTGTTCAGGACAAACTGATGGTACATTCAGATGGTACTTACATTCAAGAACAACTGATGTGCAAGAGTGAGACAAGCTTCTTTTTTTTTTTAAACAGGTTTTGTGAATGTACAGTGTGAAACCTATAAAGTTGAATACCCATCATGGTCTGCCTTGCCCCCTACCCTTCAAACCTAAAAGGAAAGTATATAATTAAAAAAAAAATATGGCCACCAGTCAATACCATATCATGTTATACATGCATATACTTCAAAGTGTTTGTCACAAATAATTCATATCATATGATTTGCCTGCTCCCTCTGAACAACTTTGCCTTAAGGACCACTGCTGTCGATCAAAATGATATATCTTGAATTATTTACTATAGCTTAAGAAATCCCTTTACTCTGATCAAGGAAGTTGGATACTGACACCAAAACAATTATATCCACATCATCCACAGGATCGATTTGTTCAAATTTGTCTGTTTAAGTGATGTTCTCCAAGCAAAAGCTTGGACCCAGATGATTGCCACTTATGGCTGATGCTGAAACCCTACAGTTGTAATCGAAATGATTCTACACTCATTGCAAATAAGGTTTGTTTGCCAAATGTACAGACTTTCAGCTGTTTGCAATGAACAAATCAAACAAAAGTAATTGAAATAGCTTAACACAACAAATGTTCAGAACACAACAATCAGCATGGTGGAAGACCTGTTTTGCACAGGCTTATAATTTTTTCACAATGTTAAATGACCCCATTCCAGGGAATAGAAAATAGTAATAGAAGATTTCTTGTCTTCTAGAGCAAATCAGAACACTGCCATGTGGAAATGAACAGCATTAAATATTGCAAACATAAAAAGAGGTTCAACACAGTGCTTTATTGATTTTTGTTTGTTCTGTTGGGAAAAAAGGGAGAAATAACCAACAGTACATTTTGTAATATTAATCTCACACACACACAGTAACATTTCCCTCTGCGCTACCTCAGATCTAGAAGGCATGATCTAGAAGGCAGCTTTATTGAACCCCCTGAAAACACACGCACCCACAATGAGCTCAATTCAAATAAACAAGCATATCAGTTCTTACAACAACCGTTTACATTGGTTTTGAGGAAAAGATACATGCCGTGCTCTAGATGTATCTTTTTCCAACAAAAACCGTCAGTAATAAAAAATACTCACCGCAAAGCAACTGCATCCAAGCGCAGGTTTTGTAGACGGTGGCGGTGTTGCAGAAGAAGAAGAGCGCCATACAGCCGATGCAGCTCAAAATGAGCACCATGGACAGCAGCACGAAGAAAGAGGCCGCCTTAAACGCGCCGGACGGGATGGAACTGAAGTCGGAAAATGTTCCCTGGCAAATCAGCTCCCGGTTCGAGCTACCGTCACCCACGCAGTAATGGAACAACCCGAAGTAACCGGCATGTGGTGTACTCACGCTGTCCCCGATCCAGTAAGGCTGGATGAAGACTACCACGTTGATGGTAGCGAAGCAGATGGTGAAGATGGCCCACAGGACACCGATTGCTCGAGAGTTACGCATATAGTTGTCATGGTAAATCTTTGAGGCTTCTTGCGAAGGTAGCATTTTTTTTCTCTCGCTTGCTCCCAACCGTCTACTCTCCTGTGATTTGTTTCTGCTATTTCCGGCGTCTCTATCTCCCCCTATCTCCCCCACCGGTACCCTCAGAAATGCGCTTCTGCCGCGAGTCCACTGACTGGAGATAAATAAAGATTTGTCTGATTTGAAGTAGTAAAGATGTAAGCGGTGTCCTTCCTTGATTTGATTTAGCCTACCAAATACAGTACGTCCTTTGTCACATCAGAATTGATCATGAAACAATTAAATAATCGATTGGAGCGTTGTTATGATAATGCATTCGGTGAATAAAAAAAAAAACAACAAAAAAAAAAACCTTCTGTTCCTTCCACCTCCGCTCTCCGTGCAAGAATGCTGGCGAAACGACTGAGATTACATGGCAAAGTAAATGTCTATGACAATATCGACAATTCGCATTATTGCTGCTCAATGTGTCTGGGTATAAATAGCATATCCGGTGCACCTCTCACCGGCTGTAATGCTGTCAAGATCTCAATTACGGATCTTCCACAGACGAGCGAGAGCAGATAATAACGAAAGCTGGAACATCAGCAAGAGCACATTGTCGTAAAAATAACCTGAAAAAACAAACAAACATCTGATTTTCATTCAGAAGAGCACTTCGTTTCGCGGTTTTACCAAAACCACCGCGTCTCCACCAAAACCACCGCGTCTCCGTTGTCCCGTTAGGCTATTTCTTCTCTGCGCGCACACGCTAAATGGTGATGTTCAGAACGGCTCTGGTTCAGAGCTGCCGCTGAATGCGCGTACACGTTTTGGGTGATTGCAGAAATTTCAATAAGGCTACTACACACGCCCCTTTTACGTGCGTTAATACATAGTAGCTGAAATGGTTTCCAGACACATTATAGAGCACATTACTGTTGTATGGCTCCTTTTATTTTAGCATAACCCAAAGACATGACAGGAACAGATGTAATCAACGATAGCGAAAACTACAAATGGCATATCTGTTTATTCATAATTTCTGTGCTTTCAGCATGAAACCTTACCAATTTATTATTACATTAAAGATTAACATCTCGTTTATCTATAGTTTAACGATAAACAGGCTTGGGAGGGTTACTTTAAAAATGTATTCCGTTACAGTTACAAATTACTTCATAAAAAAAGTATTCAGTAACGTAATCCAAGTACTATAATATGAAAGTAATGTAACTGATTACTTTTGGATTACTTCAAGGTCACGTATATAAATAAAGTCAAGCAAGAAGAAATATTATTAAAAAATATATATTAAAAAAACTTTTATTTATTAAGAATTTGGTCCAGTGTACAATATTTTCTAAATATACACACCGAATATATATTTATGTAAAGGGCTATACAGACATCTAGTGGCTAATGTATGGTATTACAGATTATTTTGTTTTATTTGTAACTAATTTTTAACAAAAAATATAAAAACACAACATTTAAAATTTTTACACAATCTACATATTAGTTTATTTTAAAATAGGCCTACATGTTGACTAAAGCCGTGATCTTTCTTAATTTGCCTGACTGAACTTGGGGCGTCGGCAGTGGGAGTTCCCCTACGTTACCTAGACAGCGAACATCCTGTTACGTGAGAAAAGATTAAGAAAGGACATTTTGGGTACTAAAAAAGCTACTCTCCTAATTTCTACAAAATATCCGCGGAATTTCCATTAATTAAAAGCGATTTTACCCGCAGGCAGCATCGTTTCTACTAGCAGCAGTGATTCAATCTGCGTCTGAGGAGATTGTAGAAAGCTGTTATTTGCGCATGCACCAGCGGGTGGCACACGTGAGTCATTACTGGCAACAGAACCAGGAACTACTGTACAATCAAGCAGGCTTAATATAGTGTTGTTATTATGCCAAAATACTTATTTATTTAGTTTTAAATGAAACCATTGTAATCCTGAAAGTATTCCCCCTTTTTTCAAAATGTAACTATAATCTGATTACTACGTTTTTTGACGTAACTGTAACGGATTACAGTTACTGGATTTTTGTATCCTGATTACATAACGCCGTTACATGTATTCCGTTACTCCCCAACCCTGACGATAAATCATGAATTTTTTACTTATGGAACTCAAATACTTGTTTTTTTCTTTGCACAGCATAGAAAAATAAATAAAGAGAGCTATAAATAGTAGACTAACATTAAAGTAAATTAAAGCTCTGTATCTCAACACTGTAAAAAACGGTAGCCTGTTGTTACATTGAAGAGCTAGGCTATTTATTCCTGATCGTACCCTTAAATTTAGCTTTTTTGATGTAACCTAATAATATTTAGGTTGATTCAGTAGGCTAATGTTAAATAAAAAACTTTTATTCAAATAAAAATCAATTAATTTAGAGGTTACCACATGAACCATTTTTTAGGTTTCCATTTTTTTAGTGTCAATATCCCACATGGATTCAGTTATGTTAACAACATGTATGTCTACAAACCATGGCTCAAAAGTAAAAATTTAATCAAGATCAAGAATCCCCCCAAAAAAAGAAGTTTATATTCACATGCTTTTTTATTTACATAAGAAAATCCATTAATGATAATGAGAGAATTGCGAATGGGAATGGGAAAAGAGGGAGTGAAAGGTATTATCTGGGGTTTCCTCTTACCAGAATTGTCTGACACCATATTTGGTGTACGGATTAGTTTATTCTTGATCAAATTTTTGAACCAACACACCCAAAACAATTGGTTGTCTTGTCAAAGCCAACAGACTTATAGTCTTTTTAAAGCTTATTATGATACCGGTATTCCTTTAGTCTTCTTCTGAAAGCAATGGGAGAGGAGAACAGGATCTCTCTCTATGATTCAAGCTACCTTTTAAAAGTTGTTCAGTCAGTGATTTTCTCTTTGTCTTCTGTTTTTCTGTTGACATATATGACAAAATGTCAAGTTCATAAACACATAACCACTCCATATGAATGGAGTGGTTAAATTCAAGTCTTCTGAAGAGACATGACACGATCACTTTATATCACAAACAGATAACGTCACCCTTATGAGGATGTCGCTAGCTATTTTGACGACAACAGTTAAGATTAACTGAAAAAAGTTTAAATTTAAAAGCTTAGTTTTCCATACTTAGTTCCATAGGAACAAAATAGCTATGTTAACAATAATTGGAAGCTACCAAGTAAATCGGCAAGTTTTAGAGCATCACAGCTATTTGCTAATTGCTCTATTCTTCTGTCCTATAATGACATTCAGGGAGCTATATCTGATGGTATTTTATACTATACTTTACCTTTAGTCATTGTGCACTGAGCACCAACGCAGCTTATTTCCTTGGGTTGTCATAAGGAAAACAAACGGTTCACAACTATAGCATGCTGAACCCAAGAGGATGAGTCAGTATTTTAAATACACAAAAAATAGCAAACTTTTAAAGTATATTGTTACAAAGTACATCTGATTATTTTCCATCAAGCAAAATATAATTAAAAAAATTCTAATTAAATATGTATTTGACATATTTAACTGAAATACTGCCCATCTCTGGGGGATTTGATGTTATGAACAGTAACATGCCTGCTAAGGGGTCTCCAAGAAGATGTCCTTGAACACCCTGTACCATCTGTGGGAAATCACCTTTTTGAGAGGGGTTGAGCTGTTTGGCAACATCGACCATTGAGGGTCCCTCTAAAACAGTGGTTCTCAACCTCTCCTGCAGGGACCCCCTGACAGGCCATGTTTCTGTTTTAACCCTGAAATGGCACACCTGATTCAATTAATTAAAGGCTTAATGAGTAGTTGACTAATTGATTAATTGACTAATTCCTACTCTTCCTACTCTAATAACAACTCATTAGTGAATCAGGTGTGCCATTTCAGGGTTAAAACAGAAACATGGCCTGTCAGGGGGTCCCTGCAGGAGAGGTTGAGAACCACTGCTCTAAAACCAAGACAGCAAGGTGAGGTAGTGGCTCTGCCCATTGCTTTAGGAGGTGACAGTCCAGCCAACACATCAATCAATCAATCAATCAATCAAACTTTATTACAGACTCAAAGTCCAATTTAAAAAAAGAAACAAGACATTGAACAACATACAACCCATACAATCCATCACAACCCATACAATTTTGTAAACATAGAGTTACAAAATACACCAGTACCAGTGTCTCCACAGCTTTGACTGATACCGTGTAGTACTAACCCTTATATTTGATAAACTCACAATAATTTCATTTTCAGAAGCATTAAGTCGGCAGATAAATCTATACATAAAATTACGTAACAGTGCTTTAAAAGTGATTACTCGTACACTCACAAACATTTCACTTGCACTATGCCATCTAGGTCTCCTTAGTAGGATTCTCATAGCATCGTTATAAGCTACTTGCAGCTTCTGTAAACTAGATGTTCTATAGTTACACCACAAATGAGCAGTATAAAAATGTTGTACAATATGCTTTAAAAAGTGACACCTTCACCTCATCTGAACAGAAACTAAACTTACGCAACAGTATATTTGCCCGCATATACATCAGGCGGCGTTGCCTTTCAATATCATCATCATCTGTCATGTGCTCGGTGATAATATGTCCAAGGTATTTTACTTTCTCGCACACCGTGAGATTCTTGTTAGACAACTTAAAAACTGGAAAATGTATACTTTTATCCTCCTTAGTTCTGCAAGTCATAACCATACTCTTATCAGGATTATATACAATATCATGTTCAAGACCATAATCAGAACACACATTTAAAAGCTGTTGAAGACCAGCACTGCTTGGACTAAAAACCACAAGATCATCTGCATACATAATATGATTCACCAAGGTATTCCCAATCATACAACCAGTTTTACAAACATTCAAACGTTCAGACAACTCGTCCATGTAAAGATTAAACAAAATTGGGGACAAAATCCCTCCTTGTCTCACACCCTTACTGACCCCAAAAGGGGCAGAGACCTTATTGCCCCATTTAACTTGCATCAACTGGTGGGCATACCAATAGGCCAAGATTCTCACAATGTATTCTGGTACCCCTCTTTGTCTCATTTTAAAAAATAGCTTAGCATGGTTAACCCGATCAAAAGCTTTAGATGCATCAATGAAACACATAAAAACTGTTGAATTTTTATCTCTATACTTATTTACAATTTCCTTTAATGCATAGATGCAAAGATCAGTACCATGTTTGGCCTTAAATCCAAACTGGTTGTCTGTAGAATTAATATACACATTTAACCTATCTAGCAAGATTTTTTCCAAGACTTTAGACAAAATACTAGCTAAAGCTACAGGTCTATAATTATCTAAGTTACCCACCATTCCAGCTTTGTTTTTATGGTACTAATAAGACAGACAACATTGAATCTGGTAACACACTGTGACTCAAAAAGCCAGTAAGACAAACAGCTAATAAAGGGGCTATCCTCTTACTTCCATATTTAAGATGTTCAACAGAAATATTATCTAAGCCACTAGCTTTATTTTGAGGTAATTTGCTTATAGCTTGATCCACCTCACGTGACATAATCACTATTGGATCATTAACTTGGTGATCACCCCCATCATATTCATTTTGGATGCAATTAAAAAGACTACAATAATGTTGTCTCCATAATTCCGCAATATTCTCTGCCACAGAAACTCCATCTAAAGTACAAGGAAGAGACACTCTGCAACTATTGAGAGTTCTGACTTCTTTCCAAAAGTCAGTGATATTATGATTTAGGAGCTTCATAGCCATAGAATCAGCCCTTAAAATTTGCTCATTTTTACAAATAAAACGAATAGCATACTTATATCTTGCATTTGTAGACTTCTTATGCTGTTTTTAATCTGGGTTATATGGGCGTCATCTGGGCATGGGGTCAGAGTGGGCACTTTAATGGGTTGAATGTGGGCCCCAGCTTGGTTAAAGTTGTGGGTCCCAGTTAGGTTGCCCATTATTTTTTATTTGAGCATCCCATTTGGGCCACATTTGGGCTGTATTAGGCTATATTTAAAAGCTATATATCTTTTTTTTTTTGTTACAGTTGATTTGGTTTATACCATCATGGGAAACTGCCATAATTGTCTAAAAACATTAGCAACAAATTAATTAAATTTTAAGTATTTCATTGTTTTATATGATTATAGAATACTTTTATATATAATAGTAATCCATGATCCTTGACTCATTTCTTTTTATTTATATGTATCTACAAAAAAACCCCAAAAAACCAAAAGGAAAACATTTGCACCTTCCTCGTGAGCCAAAATGATTGCCGTGTATGCCTTCCCTGGAAGCCCTCTGTCAGGATTATGTTGTGTTTTGTGTTAGTTTCATTCCAGTGTGTTTGTTTCTTGTTCTTCAATTCAGGTCATTGTTAGTTCTCATCTTTAGTGTGAGTAGTTACTGTTATGTTTCTCTATGCCTTTGTCTCTATATTCTCTTTGTGTTCCTTAAACAAGTTTGCATTTGATCTTAATCGTCATGATTCTATTAACTACTACATCAGTTGTGACAGAAGAATCGACCCACAAAATGGATTATGAGGACTACGTTTCACAAGACGGCCGGTCGCTGGAGGATTATGTGGAGGATTACCTGGAACTTGAGGCGCGCTGGGACGATAAAACTTTAAAACAGTGTTTCTAAAGCGGGATGGACAATATACTCGGTCAGATGCTGCTGTTGGGGAAGGATTAACATCCATTCATCAATTCATTGATTACGCCTTGTGGGTGTGCGGATCCTCCCTCACCGTGGGAGTCGTTGAGGACAATGACACCATTAACTCCTACTCCCCAGGACTATCAATACATCCAGCAGCCATCTCTCTGCCCACTCCAGAGAAAACACTTCGTCCCAGTGTCCGGATTGTCCCGGAAACACAGTGAGACCTCCTGCAACTGATCCAGTGATGATGCTCATGCCCGCCACAGCTGAGTCAGCGCCTGCTGCTGACCACAAGCTTGAGCACCACAAAGTCCACCCCAGAGTAGGTCGCCACACCTGTTCCGAGGCTGGAGCCGATCGCCAGATCCAGCGAGGAGTCAGGTGTGGTGAGACAGTTCTCTGATGAGCCAGTTGAGGAGCATTGGCTCATCAATTTCACTAAGGAGCTCATTCCTCTCCAGTCCACTAGACTCAACATCATGGATAACGCATCTCACCCAATATCCTGCCCACCCCATTGTTACCATCATCTCTGCTTACTTCGTCTAATTCCCCAGACTTACCTCCCACACTGGTGTCTCATAGCTCCTCAACTCCATCCTCGCTGCTTATTCCAGATGGCTCATTGTCTCCACCTTGGGCTCATTCAACACCAGCACGGCTGTGTGATACGGATCCCCTGGCAACACCTCAGGCCTCCAGGCCTAGTTCTCCACCTCATCCTGCCAGCCCTTCAGATGTGCCTTGGCTCTGTGCTCCTTCAGCTCTGCCGTTGGTCCCCCATCACTAAGGCTCTGTAGCAAATTAACTCGTTATAATTCATTATAAATATTTGGTTATATATCAGTTAATAGATATAACTTGATGTAGCAGAATAAATACCACAATCAACTAACCTGTTCGTCCAGCGAACGTTCAGTATTAATCATAAATTAATTCTAAAAAATTATAATTTCCGGGCTATGGGAAATAACTTTATTACTTATTTATTTAGTACTACTCAGAGCATGTAGCCAAAATCTGCATGATTAGGGACTCCAGTTATGAGCAAAACAACAAACAACCTTGAGTGTGATATGAACTAGACTTTATTAACTACATTAAACACTTAAACTATTCTAACATACATACACACATACATGCATACAGTTTGCAATGGAAACCGAGCTGAAGCAGAATACAGGAAAGTAAGAAGTTAAAGCCTTGTTTGAAATTCAGAAGATCAACAGCCGTGAGCAAACCATCAGTTTTTGGTTCTTACACACCCTTCTTTAAAAGGGGTAGGGATACACATAGTGAGACTAAGTTTGATACTTGCATGTCTTGCCCATTTGAATAAAACTGTCCTGATGCAATTTGTTGAGGCTCCAGTTGATCTTTGCTGAAGTTGTCTTGATGAGAGAGAACCAGTTGAGTCAGAGGATCTTTGGTGAATGGAAGCCTGGAAGTCTCACCCTGGTTTCGCTGTGGACTTCCAGGGCCTCCGGCTATGCCTCAACCCTCCAGCTTCACCGGGATCCTCCTTTTCTCCGGTTCCACCTTGGTCCTCGCTCCCTTCGATGTCGCCCGTTCGGGCAGACCCCCGCCCTCGATGTCGCCCTGGGCTGTTATCCTTGCGGCTTCGCAAGGGTTTCCAGCTCGTCCCTCTCTACCACCATCGGTTGACGACCAGGCGTGCCATGAGACTTTTAGGACTCCGCCTTGACTCCTCGCATTCCTCTCTGCTGAACCCTCCTGTCTCATGTCCATCTTCAGCCTCCATCTTCAGCCTCTCCTTGCCCTCGTCCTAAACCCCCTCCCTCCCGTTAGACTTTTGCATACAGCGCCTTATGGGATTACTGTCAGGATTATATTGTGTTTTGTGTTTGTGTTTTCAGCCCCGACAAAAAGTTACAAAACGTTTTTTAAACGGAAACGGTGGTGCGTTGAACACCCTGTTCTGATGATGGAAGAGTTGCAACTATGGCAGCTGAGAAGGCCATTCTTTGTGTTCTTTTTCAAGAATTTTCGGAGCCTGATGAAATCAGTATAAACACGTGTTAAATACACTCGATGTTACAGTCACTGCCCTTGTTGTCCAGAATAAAAGAGAACATCCCAATCGAGTGAATTTGTGGGGATTTGTGGAAACTGTGGTTCCTAATTATTGTGATCCATTTGTCTCACATTTCAGGATGAAAAGACAAACATTACAGGATGAAAAGACAAACATTTCAGGTGAAGGATAATCCAATCCTTACCTCGGACTGTGTTATGATCTATTTGACCTTGTTATTTTTATTGTGAGTATTAGGCTTATATAATTATTGCTGATCACTGTTGATATGCTATATTTTTACTATAAAACTCTTACGACAAATATGTCGATTAGTCTTTTGCTTGACTTCGTTATCAAACAGCTAATAATGTGTTGCTAATGTTACACAAACCATATTCCCATTCGCCATCTCAGTTTGCCTTCTAAAAATCAGCATCCTTATAGAAACGCTTTGAACAAGTTAGAACGTCAGTGGAGAAAGGCATATAGTTCATCATAACATCATATACATAATTCACCCGCTATATTGCTAAAAGTACCCGATTTTTCATATCAACAGAAAAATATATGGGGATAACCTGGCTTCTCTTGAGACTCCCCTGCTTTGCAGCATGATATGCTAAAGCCCGTCTGCACGTTGACGTGATTGGATACAAGGTAGTAAGAAACACCGTCATTTTCAAACTGCGTTTTTTAAAACTATTCACTGCAGTTTTGACTTAGAAATTTTGAAATTTTCAGTGCATGTCTGTGTGAGTGCAAGCTGTTGAAGCTCCGCCCTCTGTGCTGGGAGCAGCAGCTCATTTGCATTTAAAGGAACAGACACAAAACGGTGCGTTTTTGCTCACCCTCAATTTTTTTTAATTTTAACATGCTATATAAAAATATCTGTGGGGTATTTTGAGCTAAAACTTCACATACACACTCTGGGGACATCAAATACTTATTTTACATCTTGTGAAAAGTACATCATACCACCCCTTTAAACAGCCCCTGGTCTCAAGCCAAAGAAAGATAACCTTGATATTGTTTATTTCTTTAGACAATATACAATATCACTCAATATTACACTATGCCTATAATTAAATACTACTACACATTTTCTGGTGGTAATGCCATAAATGAGTCCTACCTGGTTTATTTTGAGTTTGTGATAGTACTTCCTATGAAGAAAATCGCTTCCTGCCCTCCATCTGCCCTCCACGTAACGCAACATTTACCTCAGAAAAACCATTTAATGACTATAGCTAGAAAAAAATGATATATAGAGAGGAGTATTTTGCTAAAAATATATGCTAAATCTATTTTCAACAGTGTCAGCCAATGGTGGCATAGAGATCTCATTTGCATGTTGCACCAAGGAAAAATAAATACGTAGCTACATTCAAAAATGAATAAACTGTTTGAAGGAAAAAAAAGACAACATTCAGTTTAGCATTTCCTTTAACATTTTTATTTATTTACCCCAACATTCGTTTTATTAGTTTAATTATTTATCTCCTCGCACATTTAATTATTTATTTATGCAGGAATATGTGGATTTATGTAGTAATTAATTCATTTATTTATATATTTATCTATGTAGAATTTTGTGGATTTATATATATATATATATTTATTTGCATGTTTATTTATTTATAGTTTTTGCAGGTTTCGTCCTCCATAACCGCGATCCATGTTATATAATAATAATAATCTGTTTATTTTATATTTATTTATATTAAGAAAAGTTCAATATTATGTTCTATAAAAGTTCAATATTATGTCATATGTCAAACGCGTACTCAAACGAATTTAAAATCTTTGCGATAAATACTGGAACAATGGCAATAATATAACAATTATCCTACAACAGTATGTAATTGATGCACAAATATATCATGATGCACAAAGATATCACAATAAATTCTCTGCTAGAATCGCTATAACGTTACCCTCCCTTAATTTAATTTCACCTGCATAAAGAGTTATTGCATTACAAAAATAGGCCCCAGATCCAAAGCGTTATAAAGAGTAAAAAAAAAAAAAGAGGATTCTCGAAAGTATCAATGGCTTTAAAAAAATAATAATAATAATAATATAACAAAAAAAAGGATAAAATATAATTTATTCTAATAAGGTCAGAATACAGTGGCGGTTCTAGACCACAGTAACTGGGGGGGCCAGGCAGGGGCCACTTGTGCTTTTAGGGGGCACACCTTTAACATTCATCTAAACCTATTTTCAGTATTATTTCAAGTCATTTTTCACCATGTCATGCATGACTGCAATCTCTAGAAAAAGCTAATAAATTATATTAGCTAAGCTAATAAAACAATTTCAATTCAAATGAATGTTTCATTATGTTTAATTGTAGTGTGATATAATGATCAATAATAACACATTTTTAGCATCTAAGCACATCTAGGCACTTTTTTACACCTGGGGTGGGCGATATGGCAATAATATCATATCACAATTTTTTTTTTTTTTTTTAGGAAAATCACGATTTTATCACGATTCTTATTTCATGTTGGTTTTACTATTTTGCATGTGACTGAGCATTACAGCCAAACTAATGTCCCTATTTTAAAAGCAAAGCCTTATAGGTAACAAAATATAGGTAACAAAATATAAAATAAAAAAGAATGGCAGACATTTAGGTCAAAGTGGCGAAAATAAAAATCTTTGTCACTATTTTCTTTGTTATAAAAATTAAGAACAGAGATACATATTACACATACACAACTTAATATACAAATGAAATAAACAGTGCTTTATTTTTTCATCTATAGGTGTATTTAACAGTAGAATTGAAGAAAGTAATTAAATGAACAAATATGAAAATAAAACACAACAGACTTAAAGTTCTCAGTCAAGAGCAGTGAATGATTTCCTCTGTGTGTTTTGTTGTTTTATTAACATTAAAGGGATAGTTCTCCCCCCAAAAAGTCATAATTTACTCTCTTAAGTTGTTTTAAACCTGAATAAGTTTCTTTCTTCTGTTGAAAATAAACGTTATTTGAAAGAATGTGAGTAACCAAACAGTTGATGTACCCCTGTGACTTCCATAGTATATATTTTTTCCTACTATGTATGGAAGTCAATGGGGACCAGCAACTGTTTGGTTTTGGGTGAACTATCTCTTTAAGGACAAGCGGCAGCATGTTTATTATTAGGGCTACTGTCTCTTTAAGAACTGCACGCGACGCGTATACACGCATATGACAAGCAGATTTTAATAAATTTTCTCTGTTTGCTTTCACTTTAGACATAACCAACTTTGTTTGTGTAAACATTGTCTGTATTTGACAGTATTAGCGCAATATAAGACTCAAAAGATAACTTAGTCCAGTAACAGGCTGTTAGTGCATGTGTGCGTCGAGTGTACGCGCTCAGTAAAGCGCATATTTGAACAGCGCATCAGCAGCGAATGACATGTTTAACCGGCAAGGCTTTAAAGCACATGCAAATAATGAACTTTTGGGAACTGCAGTGTCCCGTTCCTCTGCGTTAACATTTGATGTGAATATACGTCGTGCTGCAGTGTAGCCTATAGATGAAGGCGCCGCAACTGATAAAATGCGCAGTTGTTTGGTGTGATTTTACGATTCCAAATTTTGGGGGGCCAGAGGGGGGGCCAAGCTTGGTGACACGGGGGCACTGGCCCCCCCGGCCCCCCCGGCCCCCCCTCTAGAACCGCCACTATGATTGAAAATAAATGTAATATTATTAAATATATAACTGTTTCTCACGAATCTAGTTTGATTTACATCGATTATTGAATCTAATACTTATTTAAACATTTGGATAAAAACAAGAGCAAACGATCTTGGCTGAAATGACAGATAGCTCAGCGACGCTTGACGTCACATTTCAGGAAGTATTGATCACATGATCACGTCAGTTTCCTGTTTACTACTGGCCCTGGTTAAAGTTCCTTGGCTATATCCAAACACGGATAGATTTCAATGCAATATTACAAAACCGTTTTTTTTTTGTATGCTTTTAAAACATCCGAAAGTTTTGGCGTTGTAAACAACAATGAATGATTTGTCTCCATATCAAAATTAAGTTGAAGACATGTCGCGCGGATTTCCTGTGATTGTTTTGGTGGCCGGTGTTGAGATTACTTTGTGGGATGCAGTGTTCTAATGTGAGCTCTAAAAATAAAAGACAAACCAAAGCGAGGGTTTCATTATAAACGGACAATACTTTTATTTTTGCCGATTGGAGAATTAATAGCGGTAAGAATTCTTGAAGTCTTTTTCGTGTCTTATAGTACCGTTGGTAACGGGCTATTTTGATCACCAGTGCTGTGGAGGGGGATAATCTCGCCAGGACCCTGAACTCGGGACGCGTCCCCGGCTCCGGCCCCGGTGCCTTAAAGCGGGCAGTGAGGAAGAAGCTTGTCCTGAAGGGATGGCCTGGAGGATCCTCTCGGCCCCAGGGAGCTGCGCTATTTAAGGAAGGGCGGGTTCGAATCGAGCAGAAGGCGGGTGACGGCGCGTGCTCGATGATGGCTAGCAGGAGCGAGGAGATAACCGATCTGATCTATGAGTTCTCTAAGAGCCAGTTCAGAGCGAAGGAGGTCACCCCGTGGGTAAGACCGAACACGTCAAACATCAGTCAGTTCTTTCCCATAATGCACAGCAGCTATTAAATGGGTCACTGACTTGATAAAGAAAAACACTTCCCACATTCTTATAAATGTAATCTATGTATTCATGTTGGTTTAATTTGATTTTAAAAAACTTTTATACAAATTTCAAATGAATTATAAGCAACTAAATAAATAAACAAATACATAAATAAATAAAATGAATGATTTAGAAAATGTCACAACATAAATTACACGTTATTACTACTAGTAATAATCATGTATAATAATCAGGACTGTAAATATTATCTAGGTTGTCAACTGCAACTGGAAGCAGCTCATGTGACTGTAAGGAACTTCCAAAGGGAAACTGGTTTCATGAGTCAGTCTGTTTCTTCCATAATCACTGCTAAAGCAGAGAAAAAAATAATACCTTTTACATGTTTTTCTTCTATTTCGTTTCAACTTTATTGAGGAGCAAAACATGGATGTGATGAAGACAGGATGCTGGTGTTCAGATGTGTCATCATAACCCACTAGTAACAAATATCTCACAGTAGTTAAAACTAATCCACAACCCTAAAGACTGAATTATGCTTCTCTGTAGCCTGACGTGCTCCTCTTCAAAAAAAATATTATATGTTGTCTACATGGACCACAACAACAACTTTAATTGGTCCACTTTGTACCCACAGTTAAATATTCCATTGTAACATAGCTTGTCTTATCGAAAGTATTCTCATAGCATCAGCATTTCATAATTGACATCAGAGTTACCCTGTTTGACCCAGAACTGTTAAAGCATCACTTCAGTTTAAGTTTAGTTAATAGGTTCAGGCTACATACAGTTCAGAAGCCAAGCAATAAATTAACGGAACCCCGGCTCTCTGAAATGAATTTGCTCTCACACAGGCACTCATATGGCCCTACAGGCCAAAATCAGTGTGAATGCTTTACAATGGTGTAACATACTTGTAAATGAATGATGAGAAGAAATCACAATTTAAGGAAACGCAAATATACAATACAAACACAAGTATACAGTGAGGAAAATAAGTATTTGAACACCCTGCTATTTTGCAAGTTCTCCCACTTAGAAATCATGGAGGGGTCTGAAATTGTCATCGTAGGTGCATGTCCACTGTGAGAGACATAATCTAAAAAAACAAATCCAGAAATCACAATGTATGATTTTTTAACTATTTATTTGTATGATACAGCTGCAAATAAGTATTTGAACACCTGAGAAAATCAATGTTAATATTTGGTACAGTAGCCTTTGTTTGCAATTACAGAGGTCAAACGTTTCCTGTAGTTTTTCACCAGGTTCGCACACACTGCAGGAAGGATTTTGGCCCACTCCTCCACACAGATCTTCTCTAGATCGGTCAGGTTTCTGGGCTGTCGCTGAGAAACACAGAGTTTGAGCTCCCTCCAAAGATTCTCTATTGGGTTTAGGTCTGGAGACTGGCTAGGCCACGCCAGAACCTTGATATGCTTCTTACAGAGCCACTCCTTGGTTATCCTGGCTGTGTGCTTCGGGTCATTGTCATGTTGGAAGACCCAGCCTCGACCCATCTTCAATGCTCTAACTGAGGGAAGGAGGTTGTTCCCCAAAATCTCGCAATACATGGCCCCGGTCATCCTCTCCTTAATATAGTGCAGTCGCCCTGTCCCATGTGCAGAAAAATACCCCCAAAGCATGATGCTACCACCCCCATGCTTCACAGTAGGGATGGTGTTCTTGGGATGGTACTCATCATTCTTCTTCCTCCAAACACGGTTAGTGGAATTATGACCAAAAAGTTCTATTTTGGTCTCATCTGACCACATGACTTTCTCCCATGACTCCTCTGGATCATCCAAATGGTCATTGGCAAACTTAAGACGGGCCTTGACATGTGCTGGTTTAAGCAGGGGAACCTTCCGTGCCATGCATGATTTCAAACCATGACGTCTTAGTGTATTACCAACAGTAACCTTGGAAATGGTGGTCCCAGCTCTTTTCAGGTCATTTGCCGCGTTTCCACTGACGGGCCAGGGCTTTAAATGGGCCGTGCCGGGCTAATAGCCTCGGGCTAATAGCACCGGGCCTGCGTTTCCACTGTCGGGCCAGAAGCTCCACAGCGCTTCACTAAAACACGCCCGTAACACGCCTCTCTGGAACAACGTCACACTAACCCATTCACCAACAAATGGAAGTTTTATCAGAAAACGAATCAGAAATCACTGGAAACAGCGTTGAAAACAAACATGATAAAAGCGGCCGTTTGCTGGCATTTTTGTTGTTTACTTGAATATTTAAAACCCAAGCATCGATGTTTTACCACAGGTTTACAATAAAAAGTGATACATTGATTATAATGAATTAATTTATGTCAAAATTGCACATTAGTCACTCAGAAATAAATTACCGTTACGTCTATTTCACAAAAGAAAGAGGACACACTTCTTCAGTCGCGTCTGTTACTGTTTATCTGGTAGTTACAGGACATATTTACATCACATTTAGAAAGAATGATAATTTCTACAAATATATGCCACCAAAAATACGACCTGAGGAGCTTTAGCACTCTCTCGACTCCCATACAGATATTTTCCGTCAGAGAAACAGAGGAAGCTCCCGAAAAAAAAGTTGCTTTATTTTATGATAGTCCGGTATAAAGAGACGAGACGTAGGCTACTGACAGATAAAATAAAAACATGACTGTGATAGCCTTTATGATTGGTCTGATTTCTTCAAGCGTTCACTGTTTTTTTACTATGCGTATCTTCAAGCGTTTACTATGTTTACTATGGTAATGGTTAGCGCGCATAGTCTTTTGCATCACAAACACAAGGCATTCAAACATGAACGCGAGTTAAATTATTTTAAAAGTCTTTAATGCTGACAGAATCATCCGGCGCTGCCGTCTCCAGACTCAGGTGAACTCCGCCTCTGTTCGTAACCACTCCTCTAGCCCGAGCTGGCCCGCTCTGGTCCAAGGTATTCGACGGGCCAGAAATCCTGGCCGTTGGCCCCGAGTAAGCCCCGATCAAGCCCCGGAAGTGACAGTGGAAACGCGACTGGCCCTGGCACGCACTAGCACGGCCCGGCCCTGGCCCGACAGTGGAAACGCGGCTAATGACCAGCTCCTCCCGTGTAGTTCTGGGCTGATTTCTCACCTTTCTTAGGATCATTGAGACCCCACGAGGTGAGATCTTGCATGGAGCCCCAGTCCGAGGGAGATTGACAGTCATGTTTAGCTTCTTCCATTTTCTAATGATTGCTCCAACAGTGGACCTTTTTTCACCAAGCTGCTTGGCAATCAGTGTTGTTTTTGGCAGCCCTTTTAGTTTTAGTCTTAGTCTTTTGGATGAAAATGCTTTTTAGTTTTAGTCACATTTTAGTCACTTATAAACTTGATAGTTTTAGTCAAGTTTTAGTCGACGAAAACGCAAAAAGGTTTTAGTCAAGTTTTAGTCAATTTTAGTAAAAAAAAAAAGAAGTAACTTAGTCTTTAAAAAAATAATTTAGGTTAAAAAGTATTGGACATGGGCTTAGGTTTGACAGGTTTGACAGGCAAGTGTTGCAATTCATAACATTTTTTTTTTGAAAAATAACCCCTGAAATGATGACTTCTGGTGAATATTGTGGAAACTAATTGATACATTTAGATAAATATATTTCATATCTTATAGCATATTATAATACAACTTATTAGGCCTAGCCTATATATTTATAGAATAGCAAAGTAGGCCTAATCAATATGTTACAAGATGTGAAATATAAAGGCTATCATGATCATTTTGCCAACAATGAACCATGGATTTGTTTAGTTTATAATACGTTTTATTTTTAACTTAAACAAATACAACATATAACATTCAAAACTCACCGGCTTAGACTGCATTTGAAGAAAAATAAACACAACAGTTTTCTGTAGCCTTGTGTGCGAACTTATTCAATAGAATTATTAGATTATCTCCTGATGCGTGCTGCTTAATATCACACACTCCGCCGTGACAAACAGACGCGACGGCATATGGTACAATTGGCCTTGTATTCATTGTCCCTCACGCATTCCAGCCACGGGTAGTCATTTTCCCATTCAATTTTACATTTCTGTGCTCTTTTCTTTTTCGCCGGCTGCTCGGAGGTAGTCATTTTTACATTTCCCACTGTTGTCACTTGTCGTCATCGTTGCTACGATACGTGACTCACAATGCGAAACGACCAATTAAAAGGGCATTCTCTGATGATGTTCCAAGATGTTAAAAACGCTACGCTGATCATAGACAAACAGGGGGAGAAATTAGCCGTCTCGTCTCGTCAACGAAAACTCGAAAACGTCTCGTCATGTTTTAGTCACCTTAGAGACATTTTTAGCTAGTCATCGTCGCGTTATCGTCATAAAAAAAAAGGTGCGTCAACGAAATAATTTCGTTATCGTCATCGTTGACGAAAACAACACTGTTGGCAATTTCCCCGTAGCCCTTTCCAGCCTTGTGGAGGTGTACAATTTTGTCTCTAGTGTCTTTGGACAGCTCTTTGGTCTTGGCCATGTTAGTAGTTGGATTCTTACTGATTGTATGGGGTGGACAGGTGTCTTTATGCAGCTAACGACCTCAAACAGGTGCATCTAATTTAGGATAATAAATGGAGTGGAGGTGGACATTTTAAAGGCAGACTAACAGGTCTTTGAGGGTCAGAATTCTAGCTGATAGACAGGTGTTCAAATACTTATTTGCAGCTGTATCATAGAAATAAATAGTTAAAAAATCATATATTGTGATTTCTGGATTTTTTTTTTTTAGATTATGTCTATCACAGTGGACATGCACCTACGATGACAATTTCAGACCCCTCCATGATTTCCAAGTGGGAGAACTTGCAGGGTGTTCAAATACTTATTTTCCTCACTGTATAAGAGGACTCATTTTATCTACCGATTATTTTTTGCTGCTGACTTATGATTAAATTCCAGCATTCAAATAAGTAAAATACTTTAGTTTTTATTTTCTTACTAAAATTAGAGTGTTTGAACTTGCTTCTTCTTATTAAAAGCCTTTAAAAGCTTAATGTATTTTATATGTATTTTCAGATAGAAAGAATAGAGAAGCGCTATCTGGAGCTGTTTGACCGGGACTACAAGTATAGCATCATCCACAACACCAATGGGGAGGTGTGTGGTCACTACCCACGGAAGATCGTGTTTCTGGAATATGAATCTTCAGACAATAATAAAGAGAGGTAATAACATCACCACGGTCTCTGTTAGTCTACTGAAGACGCACAGTAGACATAATAGTAATAGTAGTAATATTGGCGAAAAGTGAATTTCAGCAAGCAGCATTTTATATAGGGATGCACCGATACCGAAACCAGTATCGATATCGCGCCCAATTTTGCGCTCGTGTACTCGTACTCTAAAATGCTCCGATACCAACAACTGATACCACGCAGCGTGTACATTACAGTGCTTGTGAAAAAAAACACCAACAACAGAGCAAACAGAGAGCAGAATAGATATATCAGAGAAGGATGTTATGAAGTATTGAACTAATAGAATGTAAAACAAATGAAATATTTATGCCTAAATAGATGCTGTGCGTGAGCTGATAAGCGAAACTAGGAGCATATTCACAAGTTTGTCAAGCACATCCCTTTTTCACAGACATTGCTGGAAAGTTTGTAGTTTGGTCTTATAGGCCTATGTCAATAGCAAATGTTAAACGAGGCACATATTAGGCTACTAATGTTAACTGTAGCTCAAACAGTAGAGCGTTGGTGCTTGCAAAAGCCAAGGTCATTTTTTCCAAGCCAAGGTTCTATAGTATTTATTTTAACAGTGAAAGTAACAGAAGGTTGTACAAAACATTTTAACAGGCATAATTAAGCTTGAAAATAACTGAAGGAAATATATATTTGCTAAATAAATTAAATCAACGAATAAGATTCATATTCTTTTGGTTTCTCTACCTAATATATTTATGTTTATATATAATTTATAATTACAAATGCAGTGAAAACACAGGTACCGGTATCGGCAAGTACCAAAAATGAAAGTATCGGTATCTGCCTTGTTCTGGTATCGGTGCATCCCTAATTTTATATTTATGTTTTGCCATTATTCCTCTGAAAAATTCTTAAAAGATAGTATGATTTTTAGTCATAAAGAAGAAGATTATCAATGTGGTATTGTTATTATATTGCTATGCTGCACCAATGACACATATCTCCACAAAATTCTTTATACTTTGATTCTTGCTATGTGCAGTAGGTTACCAAGGGCTGGTTGCACCAGCTGTGTGCAAGTTAAAGCTTAGTTGTGGCCCTGGGTATAGATATGTAGTATTTTACAATTTACTTGCTAATAAATATTTAAACATTAAACACTTATTGAAACATACCCCACATATTAACTTAAAGTTTATGGAAGCCTCCGAGCAGGAGTAACTAATGGAAAAAATAGCTGACTGATTACATCAATGAGTCATGTTTTCATCTAAATGGTGTGTGCGCTATGGTTTCACTATGCATGTCAAATATGAAATGAAAAATATGAAAATGTCAATTTTAATGGTTTGTTTTAGATACAATTTCTTAATATGTAATGTAATAATTTCAGTATGGTATTTCAATGGAAATGTAATTTATCATTGTTGACAGTTGTGTGAGGTCTTGCACATCGATCATAGACCTTAGTCAGGGTAGCGCTATATTTACTTTTCGACAGGAATGAAAACATGGCTGTGAGGGATAGAAGTACAGTGTGTTCAATGGATTGTACTGTTTTTAACAACAAACTGATTGCTTGGCTGACGAAACATCTTTCCAAAAGACTTTTCAGTAGCCAAAAACTCTGTTTGAAAGTTGTGAGTTTTGAAAAATATATAATCTATAAATGTATACAGCGCATACCATGGTAAAGACTAAGTCTTTCCCTCACTGCCTTGTTTTCATCCACATGAAATTCAATGTGGCGTCTACCCTGACTAAGTTCTATAACCAGAAAACTGACATGCACAGTTTGTCAACACTACTTCTAATGCTTGTTATTGTATCAATGCCATATTATGTGACAACACGTTACTTTTCTTACAACGAAGTAGCTAAGTTCTGCTTTAACAAATGGTTCAGAATTTCAGAAATAAAAATTCATTGTTTTTTTTTATGCTGTAATTTTATTTTTAATGTAAATCACACTTTTGTGTTTATACTGTAGATGATAGATACATCTAAATCCTTTTTTGTTTTGATTATTAGCTTTTTGCCCTTTTACTTAAAAGGACAGTGGGGACTTGACTGGGACTTGTTAAGGATCACATCACATTACAGACTAGATGATAAATGCATCAAAACAAACAAAACAATTAATATTAGACAATTCAAAACCCTACGTGGAGTGTAAAAGAAAAAAAAAATCTCATTGATGAGAATCGTTTCCTTACGAAAGTATTTTTAAGACATTTTAACTATTTTTTAATTAAGCTGCAGGTTTTCATCATTGCAGGAAAGTAGAGTATATTAAATATGTTTACGTTTTGGATTTAATTATTATTTGTTACTTTTTAAATTCATGTTTAGGTAATGATGTAATGCCTTATCTGTCGCAGTGTCCTGTCGTAGATTTTTCCCTAAACCTAACTAAGTCCTATCTCATCTGACCTAAGTCTACCGGGGCCGTTTCCAATCGACGATGTCCCTGGGCCGTCTCCAATCGACGATCCCTAACGTCTCCAATCGACGCTTAATAAATACCTGGGCCGTCTCCAATCGACGATCCCCCTGGACCGTCTCCAATCGACACTTCAATATATAATCTATTTCTCTAAACTATCTTACCTGCTGCGCAGCAGAAATTGACAGACAGACTTCAGCAAATGTCCTTTGAGTTCTTTATTTACGGCCGGGAGAGTACTCGAGCAATTCTCAGAGAATCTCACCCAAGCAAAAGAATACATCAGGTTTTATAGGACAAAGACAGACACATCAAAAATAAAATCAGCGTGACTAACATGTCACCTTCTATCAATATGATTGGTTCAATTGGTAAAGCAAGCCCCTCCCTTCTTTACCCTCTGTTACTGGCATAAGCAAAGTCATCAAAAAAACATTGTAAAGGGTTGACAGTCAGTTGATTACTCAATATATATCATGACATAATGCAGGCTAAAAACAAAAGGTTAGTAAGACCTGACCTAAAAGAAGAAGTAAAATTTAGTTTGTTATATTGTTAGACCTAGAAGAGGAAGTCAGGTAAATGCTTGTCATAATGTTAGACCCAAAGGAGAAGTCAGGTTAAAAGTTTAACAGGTTAGATTCAGGTTAGAAGTTTAACACCGGTTAGCTCAAAAAAATTAGTTTACTATCTTATTTATTAAAAATCCACCACGGGCCGAAGAAATTTTCACCGAACCTTAAGACAAAGAGATACTATCTTCACAATCTGATTGGTCGGCTTTTATGACGTATTGCCTGTTTTGAGATAAAACTTACCGAACATCCAAAACAATGCTAATTTAGATCTAAATTAGGTTAGCACTAAACCAGAATCTTGCATCTGGCATAATGTTTAAATGTTGAAATTGAATTTTTATTCTTACGACTACTTCTGTTAATTGGTCAAGTGGGCAAAGTTCTTGGTTGATCGAATGGTAGGATATCAGCCAATATTTTGGTCTGTCACCAGTGTATTGTAATTATTATTTTTTTTAAATGCTCTTTTCTTCTTTTTCTTCATTTTTGTTCAGCTTTGAGAGTACAGTGCAGATCAGCAAATTGCAGGATTTGGTCAACCGTAGTAAGATGGCTCGTTGTAGAGGGAGATTTGTCTGTCCTGTCATCCTCTACAATGGAAAGGTAACTATCTTGCCACTCCAATCAAATGGGCAAATTTTCACTGAACAGTTTGCCTCATAGTATTTTTTTGACCACCAGATGCTTTTTGTTGCTGCTTCATGTTTAATGTTCATGCTATTCTTTATTTAATGTTATCCTTGTAGGACATGCCCCTTTTAGACATTTGAATATATTGATAGTAGACAAATCATAGTGTCAATAACAGATTAAATTTTTTATTGTAAAATCTGGCTGTCGGGATCTTTAGTACTGAAGTGTTGAGTTCTGGACTATCAGCCTTTGACTTTAAAGGTTGGTATAATTAACTGGGAGCTAACAACAAACTTCAAGCCTCCTTTAGCTTTACCAGAGTCCTGTGTTTCTTTTTTTGTTGTGGCAACCTTAAACTCTTATTTTTTCTCCTCTGTTGTAGCATGTGTGTCGATCCTCCACACTAGCAGGTTGGGGCGAACTTTATGGACGCACTGGATACAACTACATTTTTTCAGGTACACACTCTATTAGTTAAGACTGTGTTTGTTCCTCTTTCCAAAACAAGCTGTACCAGCATCAAAATGATGTGTCAAAAGTTGACAGATTAAAATTTTACACAGCATGCTGCAAGATGGAAAAATAGTGCAAGTCAAGCCACCTTTATTTATATAGCACTTTAGACAATACAGATTTAGGGCCCTATCTTACACCCGGCGCAATGCAGCGGCAAGCGCGATGCAAGTTTCAGCCCGACGCAGTTATCATTTTCACATCCTGCGCCACGTTGTTTAAATAGCAAATGCATTTGCGCCCATTTGTGCGCCCATGGGCGTGTTGGTCTGAAAACGAGGTGTGATCAGGCGCATTGTTGGCGCTTTGCTATTTTGAGGCAACTGAAACAGACTGCGCCATTGACCAACTGAAACTTGGTCTAAAGTTAATGACGCAATATAATATTTTTTTTTTATTTAAAGAGTGCGTTAGTAATGTGCGCCTATAGGCGTTTTGGTCGTGTCTAGGTGCAGGTCCATCATTTGATCTGGATATGGACCGGATCCGACTGACTACGGTAACCTCGGTATAAGGATGAGACATACAGACTAATATTAGCGATTGAACTTGACACACAACGTAATGACGAACGTGGTTGCCCAGTCCTGTTTGTTTGAACCGCAAGAGACGTCAATTGCCGTCATAACGTTGTGCGTCAAGTTGAAGGGTTACTCTTTTGGCGTAAATCGATGTGTACGGCCGTCAGCTGGAAGCTAGTTATTTTAGTCGATAAAGTTTTAAATATGGATATTTTTCTTACACGAACACATCGCTTCACTTCAGAAGGCCTTTATTACCCCCCGGAGACGCGTGGAGCACTTTAATCATGAATATATGCGCTTTGATGGACTTCCAAAGACATACACCCATGCACTCCCATTATAAAGCTTGGAAGAGCCAGGACATTTTTTTATATAACTCCGATTGTATTAGTCTGAAAGAAGAATGTCATATATTTGACATCTAAGATGACTTGAGGGTGAGTAAATCATGGGCTAATTTTCATTTTTGGGTGAACTTTCTCTTTAATCTTCTTTAAGTGCAAAGGAGCAACTGTGTCTAAAGTGCTGGAAAAGAGAGAGTCAATAGCTATCTGGTTTGCCAAGGAGAGGAAACTGATCAGGAAGACTATTTTTAAAGCAATTCTTTAGTGGTAGAAGTGATTGTTCTACCATATTTGTAACATGGAGTTTGTTTTGCAACTTTAGTTAAATGGAGTATACAGATCTTGATCTGAGATGTCATCGCTGACAGTGCAGACAGAATGTGTCCTGTGTGAGTGACTCCTTGCAGACAGTGTTAATTTTGACAGCACATTTTGATTTAGTTTTAGTCAACGTCTTTTGGGTGTTTGGTGTTTTAAGCCCCCAACGGCGCCTTCCAGGCAGCGAGGGGATGGGTAGGTTTAAGGTTGGGGGTAGGGTTAGCTGCCTCTAAGGAGCCATTGGGGGCTTAAAACACCATTGAGCCGTCTTTTGACTAAAATGCCATTTAGATTTAGGCTAGTCATATTTTAGTCATCTGAATTGTTTTATTTTTAGTCTAGCAAAATATCATAGGATATCATACAACTAATTTCTAACAGTCATTAAGCAAGAAACAAAAATAAGAAGAAATAAATACAACAGAACAAAGATAAAAATGAAATAAACATTGCTTTAAAGAGATAGTTCACCCAAAAATGAAAATTGTCATCATTTACTCACCCTCATGTTTTTCCAAACCTGTTTGAGTTTGTTTCCTCTGTTTAACACAAAAGAAGATATTTTAAAGAATGTTAGTAACCAGACAGTTGACAGTAGCCATTGACTTCCATAGTATTTTTTTCGTCAGGTAGGTTTAACAGTAGTATTCAGGTAAGAAAAACTACCTACAGAAATTGAATAATGTAATCAAATGTAAAATAACAGTTAATAGTCTCCCTTGTATAAACCCTTTAAGATACTAAAGTTAGTCAAGAGCAGTGAGTGATTTTTCTCTTTATCTTTTGTTGTTTGAATTAATATTAAGGACTGTGGCAGGTTTAGGCTACTGTCACTTAAAGAACTAATGCATGGATCATCCAAAGACAATTTTCTCCCAACACATTATGAAAACACACGCACTGCAAAGCGAAAACCGTGGACACACACACAACACAGTGGGTAGTGATTGGGCACCCGGGGAGCAATTGAAGTTTGGTGGCTTGCTCAGTCGTGGGTATTGAGGGTGAAAGAAAGCGCTGTTCATTCACTTCCCCGCCTGCATTTTTTTCCTGCTGGTATTTAGAATCGAACCTGCAACCTTTAGAATCCAGTCTCACTCTCTAATCATTAGGCTACGACTGCCCGCCATTAAAGGGGCGGTAAAATGACCTTTTCACAAAATGTAAAATAAATCTCTGAGCTCAAAGTGATATTTTTATGACCCACAGATATATTTATATAGCATGTTAAAGTTGTCACTTTTTGAGGGTGAGCAAAAACGGACCGTTTATGTGTCTGTTCCTATAAATGCAAATGAGCTGCTGCTCCCAGCACAGAGGGCGGAGCTTCAACAGCTTGTGTCCTGAAAATTTCAAAAACGTTTAGCTTTTTATGTTCAAACCGGAGTCAGACAAAGATGGAGAGACTCAAGAAGAAGTGACAACATGTAGACAACATTTCTGAATGGTTAGTTGGTGAAATTATGTAGCTTATGTGTAGTTATCTTCTAGTCATTGATTAGCATATTCTGTCATGATAATCTATAAATCACGTTCCCGGGGGTGGCTTTATGTAAATTTTAGGGTTAGTGATGTCACTAACCCGGGAGGAATGTCATGTAGTCCTTACCAGCTGTTTGTTGAAATCCTTAAAAAGCAATTTCTTTAAAAGCAAATATCTACCTTTGCTTTGAACTTTGAGCGTTGTAACTTTGCAGATGTTGTTTATGCTCAAACAGCAACATTACACACTAACTAAAGTTAGAAAAGTGAAATCATATTCAACCACCCCTTAAATACATTTAAGAGATTATTGAAACATTTCTGTCTGAACTGCTCACGCTACAGTTATTGACTGAGCTTAAGCTGTGGGGCAGTACAGATGTTGCTGTGAAAATTACTTGTTGGATTGCATTAGGTTTAGTCTGGTTAACTATTTCAGGTGGTTCAGATGACACCTTGGGTGATGCTGAAGAGGTTCTGGAGGATGACTGTGCAGTTCGGTAAGATAAGCTGGCAAGGAACACAATCTTACAGGAGCCAAATGTTCGAATTATTAATTGATTTTGTGAGAATAATTTCTTTTTCTTTCTTTCTTTCTTTCTTTCTTTCTTTCTTTCTTTCTTTTCTTTTCTTTTCTTTTCTTTTCTTTTCTTTTCTTTTCTTTCTTTCTTTCTTTCTTTCTTTCTTTCTTTCTTTCTTTCTTTCTTTCTTTCTTTCTTTCTTTCTTTCTTTCTTTCTTTCTTTCTTTCTTTCTTTCTTTCTTTCTTTCTTTCTTTCTTTCTTTCTTTCTTTCTTTCTTTCTTTCTTTCTTTCTTTCTTTCTTTCTTTCTTTCTTTCTCACTCTACAGGAATGATTCACAGTTGTTTGATAAGGTTAGGGGCTCTGACATTAAGCTGTTGAAGTATTTGTCTATACACTACATTTGTGACCTCATGGTGGAGAAGAAGAAGGTCAAGTTTGGCCTCAAGTGAGTGAACTTCCTGTTAAATTCATGCTTTTGTTAAAAATTACATAATGTGCCATTCTCCGAATGGCGTGTGTCATAAATTATTTAGGCCTTTCACACCCAAAATATCAGGGTCCAAAATGAACTTTTTGCCTACCAGCCAAGGTGGCAAAACAATTACCATTGAAATCTTTATTTTAATTCTATATTGTTCTAAATTTATTCAGAAATATTTTTTTATATGCTCTATATTGTGTTTCAAAGAGATTAAACATGAATGTTAAAATATAAACTTCACACTTCACATGTTCCATAGCAGGACAATCGCTAAATTATAGATAAACCCCCCCCCCCAAAAAAAACTACTGTCATTTATGCTACATTCACGCCATGTTGTATTTACCGTAAATGCAAGATGACAGCACGTGACATTATGCATTCCTGTAGCAACACTATCAACTTTGCCATTTTTCAAATGGGTTCCCTTTCGAGAGTGGTAACTTCTACATTGCGTCAGCTGACGCTGCGTGAACTCCTTCCTTCTCCACTTTTGTTGAAATCTTATAGGATTAACGCCAGCTTGGAACAGCTGTCCAATTGTCACGAAGTATGCAAATACCGACAGGCTCGCGGGCAGTATAAAATGCATGGGCGCGACAATTGCGTCAGAATCTATTTCTTCATGCTGTCATCGTTGAAGTTGCACTTGAGGACTAGTTATCTTTTCTTCCTCGTATCTGATGGCTACCCTTTGCTGGATTTGCACCTACGAGTACTGCGCCGCCTGCCTGGGCCTGGCCCACGCTGAGGCTCTGTGTGCATCCCCTCCGTCGAGGAGACCGTCGCCGTGCATCTGTGCCCGTCCTTTCATCTGGCTGAAAAAAGAAAGGCTCCAATCACTCCCTCCAGCCTCTTTGGTGACGCCATGTAGTCAGTTACTGAGCGTTTCTCTGAGGCGCAGAAGCGCGAAGGCTATGAGTCACGAATGTTGCCCCGTCGCTCGTTCCAGCTCTCATTGAGGTCTCTCTCTTCGTCGACACCTCGTCTCGCCTAAGATCGATTGAGCAGCCCGCTGCGGCTCTCCGGCCCGAGCCGGATGTTCGCCGTAGGCAGTGGGCGGGACCGGGAATGTAGTGTCACGGACCACGGAGAAGCCTGCGCCGCTACGGCTCGGCTACCAAGCCTTCGTCCTACGGACCATCCAAATGGAGGGGAGAGTTTGTTAGAGACCCTGCCCCCAAGCACCGTGTTCTTCATCATGTCCCCTCTGCTCCTGCAGGCGACATTTGCAGTGTTTGTGTGAATGCTGTGTCTGTTTGTGTGAGTTCCAAAATAAGAGCACACATCCCTTCACACAAAAAGCCTTTTCCTCCTCATACACTCAACACTGTGTTACTCGTGCCTTTCGAGCCCTTGGTTTTGATTGCTGTTAAGAAACGTCTCTGCTCTCCCTAAAAAATGGCTCTGCTCCTTGCCTTTGCTTCAACTAAGTGCATTGGGTGACTAACACACGTTCTCATGGACTGTGATATTATCTGTTTCGGACCCGTCGACTGCAGTGTTACTCTCCGGCCGAGACGGCCATGTGCCTAAGTCTCTCTCTAACGTTACACCCTTCAAAGCACAGGATGTTCCTCTACCCACTTATCTGCTGAGCTGTCATCCTCGCGTGAGCGCTGTTTGCCCTGTCAGGGCTTTGTGGATGTATGTGAATCGTGCGACCGCCTTCCTTCAGTCGGGCCAGCTTTTCATGTGCTTTGGTTGCTGTATTAAGAGAAAGACGTGAACTGTATCAAAACAGAGACTTTCTCACTGGATTGTGGACGCTGTCGTGCTGGCTTACGCGTGCCCGGGGAAGGATTGTCCCCGTAACATATGAGCTCATTCGATGAGGGCTGTTGCCTCTTCGTGGGCCTGGTCTAGAGGTATGTCTATCCAGGATTTATGTTTTGGTGCTGGCTGGTCTTCTCAGAAGACCTTCGCCAGATTTTACAAGCTGGATGTACCGTCTGTGGAGTCTCAAGTGCTTTCGGTGAGTTAAGTTCCTTACTCATGTATTGTGAACTGTCCTAGTTGTACGCAGTGGTTAACCGCTATGTTGTTGACTCTGTGTATATGGCTACTAGTGCTTAATACAGTTGTTACCGCTACCGCCTTGACACTGTGTTTTACTTTCATGCTTGAGTGCTTTTTGTGTTGTGTCTGCCCTGGATCAGTGCAGCCTTCACTTTCATTGCGTTTGTCAGAGCTGATGTCTCATTGGTCTAGTTCCACCTTTCAGATGCGAGCACTCCTAGCGGCACGGCTATTGGCTGACTGTTTGTCTTTTCCGTGGCTGGTGTAGCTTGGCTCCGTTTTCTCCGGGCTTATCTTCACTACTCTCACGCGGGATTTAATACAGTTCCCGCAGTGTCAGCTGGCACAATGTAGAAGTTAATGCTCTCGAAAGGGAACGTCTCCGGTTACTATTGTAACCTCGGTTCCCTGAGAGGCAGTAACGAGACATTGCGTTAGCCGCCGTGTTCGCTGTTCGATCAGTTGTGTAAGCGTTCAGTCGTGATTCTGACGCAATTGTCGCGCCCATGCATTTTATACTGCCCGCGAGCCTGTCAGTATTTGCATACTTGCTGAAATTTGCCAGCTGTTCCAAGCTGGCGTTAGCCTATAAGATTTCAACAAAAGTGGAGAAGGGAGGAGTTCCCGTAGCGTCAGCTGACGCAATGTCTTGTTCCTGCCTCTCAGGGAACCAAGGTTACGATAGTAACCGGAGACGTTTTCATACTTCATACTTCTGTAAGGTTTTCTGTACCACCACAGCACACATATAATAAAATCCAAATAATCTGCAATTAACTTATTACCTGTCAGACTGACATGTGACACTGCAAAATTCAGCATTTTCTTGGCCAAATGGAGAATTTACCCACTTTTGAGTTAATTTTGGACCCTGCCCACTGTTCATTATGACATGACAGTGTTTTGTGTTTGTGTTGTTGTATTGTCTTTCTCAGTGATCTCTTACTTTCTTTACAATTTTGTTTGTCTTCAGTGTGACTTCCTCAGAAAAGGTGGACAAGGCCCAACGCTATGCTGACTTCACCCTACTCTCTGTGCCTTATCCAGGTGTAGATCTTGCCTGAGTTAATGCTCATGCTGATTTAATTCTTCTTCTATTCTACTTATTAAATGGCAGTAATCAGTACATTGTACTGTAGTTTTAATAGTAGTAATTTCATGTGCTTGTTTTCAGGATGTGAATTCTTCAGGGAATATAAAGACAGAGATTACACAGCAGAAGGACTTGTCTTCAACTGGAATCAGGTCCATACCAAGTACAAACACAAAGTCACTTTCATATGTCTGCATACTTGGCTAGATTGTTGTTTGGACAGAGTAAATAAAGTTTATTTTACACTGACCATCATTTTTGGGTGTTTGTGTGTGTAGGACTATGTGGATGCTCCTTTGACAATCCCTGATTGCTTTACAAGAAACCTCAACATGAACTGGAGTGAATACCAGGTTCTCAGAGCTCCTCATCAACTTTATTGACTGTCTTTTAGATGGACAAACAGGAATTGTTTGGGTTTAAGGAAACGGCACAAGCTGTATGTAAACTCTGCTGGAAGGTTTCACATTCAAAATGCAAACTACACTGCCCGCAATAATACTTTTTGGATCATTTGAGAGTGAATTTGTAGAGTTTTTGTCAAAAATTGTTTAGTAATTGGTGCCATGGCACAGTGCTTACTGATACTAAAATGTAGTCTACTGTCCTAGAGGGAGAGGATTCTATTTACTGGTAGCTTTCAGGTGTCTCCACAAAATTAAATGAAAACATTTGAAAAATGTCATTGTTATCATAAACAGTGTAGCTTAATGGTAATACTCTAACAAAGGTTAATAAAGAATGCATGATGGTGATCCACAGATTTATGTTCTTAAATTGAATTATGTCCTTCGTGTTTTTCAGTCATGGGACCTGGTGCAGCAGACTCAGAACTACCTGAAATTGCTTCTACACATCATCAACTCTGATGGTAAACTATTATATTTACACACGTCCTCCCCAAACTGTACAACAGGTTTTACTCGTCTGTATGGTTTTAGATAATTATTTGGTGTGTTGTGGCCTGTTGTGTGTTGTAGATGAGAACGGTTTACTGGTGCACTGTATATCAGGCTGGGACAGGACACCCCTCTTTGTGTCGCTGCTTAGACTCTCTTTGTGGGCAGTGAGTATCCATTTTTTTGTCTCTCATTACATCTGACCTCATTTTACTCAACTTTATTCACCCCACAGTGCTAACTACCCTCATTTCTTCCCCCATTCCTATCCTTACAATTCTTTGTGTTGTGGCTAATGTTTGGTAATTATTAAGTTTAAAGAGTTCAATGTTTGAATTAATTTTGCATTTTCATAGGACGGTGCCATTCATGCCAGTCTGGAGCCGTCTGAGATCCTTTACCTGACTATCGCATATGACTGGTTTCTTTTTGGGTTAGTCTCATTCCTGTTTGACTTACACATCTGTGTTTTGGAATGTACCAATATTAAACGACTGGCATAAGCTGATCATTCTTTTCACTTTAATTTCTCTAAAATATAAAATAAATCACACAAAGGTAACATTTAATGGTACTAAAGTACCAAACTCATTGAATGCATGATCACGCTAACCCTAATATTACTAAATGCACACAACTAACACTGCAAGGAGTTCTGATATACCGAGAGAGCAGTTCTTTAACATTTTCATTCATCTATTGGCACTTGTTTGACTGGCACATGCAGCCCAGGAAGTATGTGACCTGCAGTCTTCCATGTGACTGTAAATTATGTGATAACTATATAGCAGCTTTATGACGTTAATTTGTTAGAAACCCAGAAAGCTACACGACACCAAGTGTTCCCTTTGAATCATGTTTTTTTTTTAGATAAAAAAGGCAGTTTTCAATTTGCAAGCAATAATCACAAAACACGAATGCATGTAATGGTAACCACATATATATCTGATTTTCACATTTTGTTCTACAACATGAATATAATTTTTATATATAATATAATAATGTCTGAAAGGTGAATAAAAAGAAAATATGTCTGCAGGAAGTTATGTTTGATCTAACATAATTAAATATGCAATAAAGTATAAGGATATTCTCACTGATTTTTTTTTGTGTCCTTTTCACTAGTCACATGTTGCCTGACCGGCTCTCTAAGGGAGAGGAGGTGAGACTTCAACCTATTTTAAACCTACACCATGAAATTGTCTGTTACTTTTGAATGGAATTTCTGGTTCCATATTTCTGGGAATATATGGTAATTATGGTTTGGTGTGCACCGTCCAGTCATTGTTCATGTGTGAGAATTGTATAGATGATTATTTGTGTGTTTATTGCACATATAAGTCAAGAGTGTTGTGTTTTATCATTTTATTTTGTATGAAAACAATTTAAGTTTTGATATTCTCTCTCCTAGATTTTCTTTTTCTGCTTCAATTTTCTGAAGCATATTGTTTGTGAGACATTTTCAGTCAAAAAGAAACAAAGGTAAGCTATCTGACTTATGATTTTAAATATAAGAATCATCTTTGTGTGTCTGATGAGTATATTTAGAATATAGCAATTTGATAGTCTTTGAATCTAAATAGAAACAATAAGCTTTTTCTTTTTTTTTTTTTTATGTAAGCTTTTAACCTTTTTTTTTATTTTAAACTTTCAAAAATTGTGAGCTTAAGAAAATGTTGAAATTACTGGTAGGTGACCTTTTGGTGCAACCACGTGGTTGATTACAAAGGTGTGATTTTTAAAGTTGCATAATAACCAGTAATTTCAGTACAGGTTGGTTCTCACCTTGATTTTGAAAAAAAAAAAGTAATGCACAATGTGAGTAGATGTTTTGGCTTAGAGCTACCTACAGGTTAAGAAATGTAACTTTTTTTTTTCTTAGAACTTGACTGCACTTTTTTTATTTTGTCTGTAGTGCCATCACTATATAACAAAATTCTGGCCCTCGAGATCCACTTTCCTGCAGAGTTTGGCTCCAAACCTGATCAAACTCATCTGCCTAGCTTTTTAGTAATCCTGAAGACTTTGATTCACTTGTTCAAGTGTGTTTGATTAGTTTGAGCTAAGCTCTGCTGGAAAGTGGATCTCAAGGCCCAGAGTTGCCCACCCCAACGTACAGTAGCTATTAGACAAGCTCAATTGGAAACAAAATGCAGTTGACTTATTTAACTCTTGGGGGTCTGTGGAAAATTTGTAGGAAAAAAAATCACCCAATTGAATTTTTTATTTACCGCAGATTAACTTTTCCCTAAGAACCAGAGGTGTTGATTAAAACTTTTAGAAAATATTTAAGATGGCATAAAGTATGTTTGCAAACTATAAGGTTTTTTTGCATGATCTCAACATAAACAGTGCACTCCATAGATCGATAACTGGAAATATTTCAATTTGGCAAAAAAGCATTTTGACCTATATTTCTCAAGTGTTTATCATAGACTCAGGAGTATTGTATCATTGGAATTACGGTCTCTTGTCTCCAATTGTATTTCCTCAACAAAAAAAATCAAAACAAAAAAATCAAAACCACATATTATAGGCCCTCACTCTGAACAACTTTGCTTTTACATTAGTGTTTCTTGAGTTAATCTTTTTTTATTATTATTTGCGAAACCTAATTTTACAAACGAATCCTTGGATTTTTGCTTAAGTAAAAAAAAAAATATTTGGTGTACATAGGTCCGTAATTATCAAATACATGTTGAACTTTGAAATCGGCATATCTACAGGACCATCAGTAACATTACATTTTGTTACATAGGCATTACATATCACAAATTATGTATAACACCTGAACAAGATATACAGGTTTTACAAAATTCCATATGTGTGAGATTTGCTCCAGCCTGATAACGAAAAAGGCTTTTTCTTCGTCTAAATGTGTCTTTACCTCCAAATCAAATGGCCATATGGATTTTTATTTCTTTGATAACTTTTCACAACTTTAGAGTAGATAATTTTTTAAAATAAAAATCAAACTCCTCCCAGACTGTTTGTCTAATTAGTGTGAATTATGAAATGTTTAATGTATTATTCCCACACAGAAAAAAATAATTAAATTGTTTAGCAAATACATTCCAATTGTATTGCACTCAAAATTTGGTCAAATACCACTAATAAGGCAGGCTGTAAGTTCAACATATTTATAGGTTCTGTGATTATTTCATAAATGAAAGTTTTAAATACCAAATTGATGAAAAAATTATTCTGTTCTGCATTGCATCTTGTGACTGTATTTTAGTACTTTTCGCCATTTTTGTTTTCTTTTTCTCTTTTCTGTAACTCTTAACAGAAGAAAAAATTCTCAGTTCAAAGATGCTGACTTCACAGTTGATGACCTCTGCCAGTTAAGTAAGTCCTGTTTTCCTAAATTACTGCAGTTTCAGAATAGCTTTTAATTAAAATGAGTGATTCAGTGAATATGTATACTATGATTATAAGAACTGTGTAGTATACATAGCCAATAGTAGATTCTCCCGCTTGTGGTTGTCCCTGCAGGATTGTTTTTTAAATAGACTACAGACTTTATTATACATGGCTTGCTGTTTTATGGTTTTCTTTCTTTCTTTCTTTCTTTCTTTCTTTCTTTCTTTCTTTCTTTCTTTCTTTCTTTCTTTCTTTCTTTCTTTCTTTCTTTCTTTCTTTCTCTCTCTCTCTCTCTCTCTCTCTCTCTCTTTCGGTCTCTCTTTCTTTCTCTCTCTCTCTCTCTCTCTCTCTTTCTTTCGGTCTCTCTTTCTTTCTCTCTCTCTCTCTCTCTTTCTTTCTTTCTCTCTCTCTCTCTCTCTCTCTCTCTCTCTCTCTCTCTCTCTCTCTCTCTCTCTCTCTCTCTCTCTCTCTCTCTCTCTCTCTCTCTCTCTCTCTCTCTCTTTCTTTCGGTTTCTTTCTTTCTTTCTTTCTTTCTTTCTTTCTTTCTTTCTTTCTTTCTTTCTTTCTTTCTCTCTTTCCGTCTCTCTCTCTATCTCTCTCAGAGTCCAGAGATCGGGGTAGTGTGACAAGTCTGAGCAGTGATTTTTCTCTCATCACAGAAGATACATCTGCTCCCTCCAGTCTACCTGCAGAAGCTACAGACCTGATTACCACTGGACCACAGGCTTCTAGCGGGTAGGGCTTACAAAATAAGCACCTTTAATGTCACCTAAATAGTATGAATGCACTTACACCTGTGTAAGACAAGCACATTTTACTGGCAAGATCAGGAGTGTGGCCAATCATAAGATATGTGCTCTGGTCTGCTTCACTCGGCCGAGGGAGAGCAGCACTCTACTGTGAGCATACATATCTAGCCACAGAAAGTGGAGAAAATATATTAGGCGTAACCTCAGGAGTGGAGGGGTATAACGGATGCTGCATTATTATGGTAACACTTTACAATAAGGTCTCATTTGTAACATTAGTTAATACATTAGTTACATGAACTAACAATGGGAGGTCTCCCTATGTTTCCTTGCAGCAGCCGGAATTCAGTTCACTGTTTTCTTGTGAATTTTTAGATGTATCCTCACTCGTCCAGCAGCAGCAGCCTAGCAGATCTAGTCCGCCAAGACCAAGCCTATGTACATGTTAGACTTGTAGTCAAGACCGCCTAAACCGAGACCAAGACACTACCAAGACCAGAGGGTACCAAGACAGACCAAGTCAAGACCAAGACAGACCAAGTCAAGACCAAGACCAAGTCGAGACCGGAGGGGAAAAAAAACAGACTAGTGTTGAAGCTAAGCAACTTGTATGAATTCAAGAACAGCAGCATACTAGGGTTCAGCCGCAGTTTACATTCAATACATATTAGACGGTATTACTTCAACTACACAGGCAGAACAATACAGAGACAGACCATGTCATGTGTGTGACTGTGAGCTCACTGTAAACGTTTTTGCAGACTGGGTGAGATCAACTATGTGTAGCAATTGCATGACGGCTGTTACTGCACTATTAAGAGGATTGAGACTCCCTTAACTTTTGTGTGCTGTTGAGGACTGACATGACTGGTACTGATGGTTCATCTGACAAAACATCAAACACCTCCAACACCATCTTGCTCCTCCAACAACTGTCTAAAGAATGAGAAATATGTAACCAATTGAAATTATACTTAATGTGTAGATGAAATCGTAACATCAAATTAAAGATATACAATTATAAACTTGGATTAGGCCTAATGTTTAGTCAACACAACGGAGATATGCATATGATATTTAAAAGACCATTTATTTAGTCTAACACCATCTTAAATACGATACTGTAATCACAACAACACACACACACACACACACACACACACACACACACACACACACACACACACACACACACACACACACACACACACACACACACACACACACACACACACACACACAGACAGATATCAAAGTCACAAATTCATCTAAGCAAATGCCTGCCTATCTCTGCCGATTTCGGAGTCTCCAAATGAATCCATTCTGCAACTTTTAAATACATAATTCAATTTTTAAAAACGAAATTATAGGCTTAAGTGCAGGATCCGAAAGTTGGTCGTTTTCTGGTGTGGCTCGCGCACACGCCGCACTTTCACTCGGACGCGCGCTTCAATCCGTTCCGTTGCGGATAATAATGTTGCATTATCGAACGTTGTGTCGTCGTGGATATTGTAGTATTGTATTGCTAAATTCCCCGACCACTATGTCGGTCTGAGACAGCGAGACCTAGACAAGACCGAGAAGTCCGAGACCAAGACAAGACCAAGACCAAAGACCATCAAGGCCGTGACAAGACCGAGACCACGTAAAAGTGGTCTCGAGACCGGTCTCAGACATACATCACTAGTACATGTCATGTTTATTAATAAATGCTGGTTAAATTCATTCCGAGAGTCATGATTGAACTAATGTTTACAAATGATTACAATCATTATTTTTAATGCATTAAACAATCCATAATAATCACAGAAATTAACTAAAAATTTTCACATTTTATTTGAGTAAATAATTTTCTTGACAATTGCAAGAAATTGCAATTGCATTGTTTTAAATGTGTTGACTTATTTAGTGTTTATCACAGGAGGAAGGGCATGCCATTGTCTTCTAATTCTATGCTTTGGAACCGGCCGATCACTTCAGAGGAGCGAATACCTAATGTTATCACTGAGGCCAGTCCTCTGGGGTCCTTTAAGTCCTCAAGCTCTTCCTCATCCAACCACTCAGATCAAAATCTCGCACGGCCGGCGGGAAGCACCCCATTAGCTGTGCCAGGAAGGAGGTGGGTACTTGTAAACTTTATTTTGTAGTGCTTGTGTTTTGTTTTGCTTGAAACTTTATGAATTTTTGTCTGTGTTTTGAAGGACTTATACCAACCAATTTGTCTTTCAGTGTACATACTTGATGAAAGCACCTTATGATATTTTCACAATTAGTCTTCTGTAAAAGAACCAATTTAGACCCATTTGTGAACCCAAAAGTAATGAGTTAAGAACCAATTCCTCTTCTTGAACTTGAAAGTGGATACAAGTAATTATATAAGCAGTTTAGTGATCGAAAGGTGTGAATGATAATATAATATAATATAATTTAGAATGATAAAGTTGAAATTTGTCGACACATACACACTTTAATAATAATTTTAAGTACCAAAGAGCCAAACATTTTTTTTATTGGACCAACCCTACTGGCCAAAATGACCTGTCTTTTCTAACTTTTCTAAAAAATGTTCTTGCTCTATTAATCTTTTAATACTTTGAATGTCTCTCTCAATCTCAGACCAATAGCCGAGTATGCTCGATCAGGCTCCTCGCTATCCACAGATTATGGCAGTTGGCAGATTGTCTCAGGGTGTGGGAGCATCCATGATCTTCCCCCGGTGCCCTCCGAGTCTCCTTTTCCATTCAGCTTCCAGGATGAGGGTCCTAGTGGACGAATGTAGGTCTCATACACACTCCAACCCCTCTTATTCACTGTATTCTTGTATTCTCCGCTACTTGTCCTGCTGTTTACCACTAAGATGATTTGTGCACTAGATTTTAATTCACTTTAAGTAAGAAGGTGTTTGCAAAGATCATAGCTGTATACAATTTAGCCCTTCTTTGACTCATTCTCTTTTATTATTTAAATTATTTTTATCGTTCTGCTTCATCAGACCCAGCCGGTTGATGCTGTGTATTTAACAGAAATCAGAAATACTTGTTCCAAGCTTTATTTATGTGCTCTCTGTACAACAGCATTTTTGCATGTAAAAAAATGGACAAAGTTGTAATAAGGAGATTAAAAGAGCAATATAGGAATGACCTTTTCATGATAGGAATAGATGCCAGCTTCATCATTGGAAGATGTGAAAAATTCTTGGTCTTTCATTAGTATTCACACACATCAGTGATTTTGTAAGAAAACTGATTTACTTTTAGAAAACTACTTTTTTTAAGGATATTGTATAAATAAATTTCATTTTGAATGTACTATTACAATAATTAAAAATAATAAAATAAAACAACAGCATGTAGTAATGTGGTCAACTTCAAAACATACAAGGAATTCAGTAATAAAGAAGAGCAAAGAAACACGTAACAAGCAATAAACAAAGAATGCTTTAAGTATCTAACTGAAGAGGGCATATTATAGCTACTAAAGTTTTAGACAAGAGCAGTGAGTTAATTTTTATTTTTTTTGCATTATTGGTGTTTGATTTATTATTAATGACATCATAGACAGCGGCAGGTCTAAAGGCTGCAGTTCCTTATGGTTATGGGAATACCTATTGTACAGATCTATTCTGACATATACAATGTTTTGTCACATCTGTTTACAATACCTTAAGACATAACTGACTGTTTACATAAATTTTGCGTCATTCAAGTGCATTTGAAGGGTTCATCCAAAAATGAAAATTCAGCTCACCCTCATTTCAAACCCATAAGACTTCCTTCATCTCGAAATACATATTTCTAATGAAGTCAGAGATTTCTCTCCCTCACTCCATTCACCCAAAACACTGACGATTCAAACTGTTGAGATTTGTCAAAGTTTGTTTCTGCTTGTCACACAAGCATGTTTAAGCTTAAGAAAGAACTAAAGAGGTTTGCTTTTGTGCATCAAGTATGTACGGTTAAGCTTCTGTTTACCATATTCGATACACTAATCAATAGTGCACTAATCAATGTTTATATGTGAATAAAGGCCAAAATATTATCTGTTCATCATTTAAAGAGATCATGTCTCTTCAGAAGACTTAGATTAAACCACTTGATTCAATACGATTTCTTTTACAATCTCTTTATGAACTTTATGAAGTATCAATCGGTTGAATGGACTTTCAGTAGAGGGACAGAAATCACTCAGTTTTCAAATATCATCAGTTGTGTTTTGAAATTGAAAGTCTTATTGGTTTGGAATGACAGGAGGATGAGTAATTAACAGAATTTTTATATTTGGGTAGCCTATCCTATGCTCGATGATCCTATGCTCGCAGCTAATCGTGCAAAGCCACATGCAGTCGGCGCTCTTTATAGAGCATGTACACAAACTAAATGTCACAAAATGCAATTTCAGTCAGTTGCTGTGTCCGAAATCCCTTACTGTGTAGTAGGTATTACGTTTGATTTGAAACTTACCTCGTGACCATTAAAAAAGTATGGTCTGTATAGTATGAATGTGTATAGTATGAATGTGTGTAGTATGAATGAAATTCGGACGTACTACATCCACCATGTTGTCATTGTCATGTGACCTACGTTGTCAGTTGCATCTATTCACCTCCATTCACAAATCCTCTCCTATGGCCTCATGGGATAGTAAAGTTTCTATAGTATGCGCACTTCAAAATCTCGCTATAAGTAGCAGGTCACCAGGTATTTTTCGCCTGCTGTTTTGAGTACCATGAATTCGGACATACTAAACAGCTCATATACTGTTTTTCACCTACCAGTATGGAAGTAGAGATATTCTGACATAGCGAGTGAGTTTTATACATCAAATATAACCTTCATTCCATATGGCATAAGCAATGCCTTAGTAGGGCATTTGGACATTGAAATGTAAAACACAAACTCTTACAGTGGAATGTAAAGTCTTCAAAGTGAATAGGATAGGTGTTCCTGTTGCTCAAGTAGTAGAGCATGGGGCTAGCCACGTCCAAGGTCATGGTCAAGGTCATCCTAATTCACTTTGGATGAAAGGTCCTACCAAATGCATAAATGTGAAATGATCACTACTATATGGAACAAACACATGCGTCTATACTACCATTACTGCACAAAGATGTTATCGTTATATATATTGTTTTATTGTGGTGTAGTTTTAACATCACTAATTCTGTGTATGGAAACATGACAGCTGGTGTAAAACTGTAAATATGCCAGAAATGTAACGGCTGTTATGTTAATTTCTGATATTGTAGGATCTCAAAATACATGAAGGCACAAAAATGACGTCATTGAGAGAAGGGAGAGAATATGATAAATGCCGTTTCTGTGTTTTCTTCTCTCTCTTTTCTTTCTAGGTGCACATTTGTACCTGAAAGGCAGGTGAGGTTGGAGGCAGTGAGGGAGCTGTTCCTTTCAGCCTATAGCTCTACAGTAGGACTTAAATCGTCATCTCCAAGCCCTTCCGGTGCCATCTCAGGCCTGCTGGAGCAGTTTGCCCGTGGGGTCGGCCTTCGTGGCACCAACGCCATTATCTGAGCCTTCCTCTGTTTCACCTATAATTTTCACTCAGCTCTTGTACACACCCTCAGGACTTTTCATGTCATTGTCTTTTTTCCTCCTACTGCACCTTGATGTGGCACCATATCTACCACATCGGGAGTACCTCATTTATTGGTGTAGCTGTACAGTAAATCCTTCTTCATCCCCTTTTTTTCCATCTCTTTTCTTCCTGTTTTCTCGCTCTTATTCTCTCCTCACTTATTCCGATGCAATTCTCTACTTGCTGAAAGGAAAAGTGCCAAATCTAAATACAGGGCTACATTAAACTGACTGTTTATCTTTTACTTTTTTTTCCTTCACTTACCCTTTACTTTTTGAGTTTGTGTTTTTTACAGACCAAATAATATGTCCATTTGTTGATTTTTCTAATTTAGATTTTAAGCAGCGCTGCTTCAATTTTATTTTTCTTTACCCCCTCTTTTACTTATTTTGATTGTTGCACATTTGTACTGTAATAGGGAAAAATAGAGAGGGGTTAATGAGATCCAGGCAGAAAAGGGAAAATTATCTCCAAGCTTAACATTGAAAAATTATATTTCAAGGAACAAAAAGGTAAATGTTGTTGAGGGAAAGAGGAAAGAGGGTCTTGCTCCTCCATTTTAAACGCTTGTTTTATTTTAGTTGCTGACTGTTGCTATACTTAAAATTAATTATTGTAAAATTATTCTGTAATTTTCCGCCCCCTTTTTGTTCTATTTTTTTTTTTTTTTTTTTTTTGACTGCAAAGACCTTAAGCAAACGTCAAGATTTGAACTAAGACTGTCAGTTGATTTGTGGTATTTTTAGGAATGGCAACAGTTTGGGCAGTGGTAATGTAAGACAATGTCATTGTTCTTTTAATTAACAATTTTGTGATTATTTAATGAGTGTGTTATGAATTTAATTCAATTTTTGTTGACTCTAGATTATTTTTAAACTGTATCAATCAAGTACACTTAAGTTTTCTGAAGCCAAGATGTTTTATTATCAGACAAAACTTTGTTTTTTTTGTGAATGATTATTTTCTTTTGGTAAATGCCTCAAAATAACTGATTTGCCTTGGCAGTATATTGATTCCTGTACTTGCATGAATGGCTATAAAGTGGCACTTGAATTCAAGGATTGAAAACATGGAATTTTTAGTATTTTGGACATAAAACCTTTGTGGCCTCATTACCTCAGGGCCTTTTATTGTGCCTTTTGATTTTAAGGAGATCATGATTAAAAAAAGTAAACATTCTGTTTCCATGCATGGCTGCATAATTTTGTGCAACTTTTAGATTTTAAGTTCATGTCTGCTGTTTCTCTTTTTGTTCGTTTATGACACAATAACGTCCTTCTGTACTGTAGCAACTTCCGGTGTTGGGCAAAATACAGACTAAAATAATTCTTCCTTGTCAATTCATGAGTGTGATTTTTTTTTCCATTTTTTTCATTTTTAATTACAGGGTCAAGCAGGACAGCAGCAAATCTTTTACAAGTTTAATAGTATGTAGCATCCCAGTAATTATATTATGAAAGAAAATTAAACCTACTTATTATACACTAGGTGGCACTGTAACCAAGTTGATATTATCAGGGTATGGTTTTATACAAAAGTATGCCAAAGCATTGCTATACAGCCACATGCTTTTTGAGATCTTGCCATCATATTTGTTGGTTAAATGAGAACAGTTTTATATATTAAAAAGTTTCTAACAACATTTAGCCAGCATGTCCCCAATTGTCCTAATAGTGTAAACTTATAGTGTAAGTTTTGTATTTGCCAATTTTAGTGAAGCTAGATATTTTTTTTTTTTTAAGTAGTTTTTCTTTCTTCAGAAAAGTTGAAAGAAAAGTAGCTGAAAATCTAGTGGGCTGAAATTGAAACTATACAGTGGGGAGAACAAGTATTTGATACACTGCTGATTTTGCAGGTTTTCCCACTTACAAAGCATGTAGAAGTCTGCAATTTGTATCATAGGTACTCTTCAACTGTGAGCGACAGAATCTAAAACAAAAATTCTGAAAATCACATTGCATGATTTTTAAGTAATTAATTAGCATTTTATTGCATGACATAAGTATTTGATACATCAGAAAAGCAGAACTTAATATTTGGTACAGAAACCTTTGTTTGCAATTACAGAGATCATACGTTTCCTGTAGTTCTTGACCAGGTTTGCACACACTGCAGCAGGGATTTTGGCCCACTCCTCCATACAGACCTTCTCCAGATTCTTCAGGTTTCGGGGCTGTCACTGGGCGATACGGACTTTCAGCTCCCTCCAAAGATTTTCTATTGGGATCAGGTCTGGAGACTGGCGACACTCCAGGTGCTTGAGATTATTCTTACGGAGCAGTGTGTTTCGGGTCGTTGTCATGCTGGAAGAACCAGCCACGACCCATCTTCAATGCTCTTACTGAGGGAAGGAGGTTGTTGGCCAAGATCTCGCGATACATGGCCCCATCCATCCTCCCCTCAATACGGTGCAGTTGTCCTGTCCCCTTTGCAGAAAAGCATCCCCAAAGAATGATGTTTCCACCTCCATGCTTCACGGTCGGGATGGTGTTCTTGGGGTTGTACTCATCCTTCTTCTTCCTCCAAACACGACGAGTGGAGTTTAGCCCAAAAAGCTCTATTTTTGTCTCATCAGACCACATGACCTTCTCCCATTCCTCCTCTGGATCATCCAGGAACCCCATCGAGCGGCCAATCGCCTGCGCAGAGCGCTTGATGGCCATCAGCGCGAGGTCCGTTGCCGAGCGGAGATCCCGGATGACGTCAGCATCCACAGAGGCGACACCATCCAGGGACAGGAGCAGCTTTGCCTGGAATACCTGGAGTACAGCCATGGCATGAAGAGCTGAACCCAGCGCAGATGACGACAGGCACAGGTGCGTGGCGACGGTCTCCTCGACGGGGGGCATGCGCACGTATCCATGGGCTTCCGCCTCGGGTAAGAATCTTCTAATTGCACCTTCTACGATGACTAGAATTGCGTTAATTGAGTTGTAGCACGATGATTTAAGCATGAAGAAAGAGATTCTGACGTAATTGTCGCGCCTATGCAATTTATACTGCCTGCGGACCTGCCAGTATTTGCATATTCGCGTCAATTGGCCAGCTGGCGATAAGGCCAATTTATACTTCTGCGTCGGGTGCGCGTAGAAGGTACGGCGTAGCATACGCATTGACGTGTCGTACCCTTCGCCGTACCCTGACGCGCACCTCCTCAAAAATGTAACTACGCGGCGACGCGGGCCGCAAGATCTGTGATTGGTCAGCTGGATAGCATCGCGTTTCCTCCTACGCATTTCCGGAATGATCTTCTGCACGCTGCACCGCCCGCCCGCCATTTTTAAATTCCGAAGATCAGTGAAGAGCCATGGAAATAGACCAAGTGACAGAGAGATTGCTTGAAGAAGTGCGGAAATACAGCCATCTGTATGACTCCTTCAGTCACCATTGCTCGTAGAAACCTAAACTCAAAACAGCCGCGAGGAATGTAAACACAGTGGAACATTAAAACCCACCCGCGCCAACTAGCGTTTCGGCGGTGTAACTGCAGAGCAACACAGACATTCGCAGAAGTATAAATGCTCACGACGGCGTCGCCTACGTGCGTAGCCTACGACGTACACTACGGCGTACACTCGACGCAGAAGTATAAATTGGCCTTTAGACTATAAGATTTCAGCAAAAGTGGAGAAGGGGAGGAGTTCCCATATAACTCACACGACGTAATGTCGAAGTTACCGCCTTGAAAGGGAACACTCATTTTACCTGTTCAAAAACAGCTGTTTTCAGCACGCCGTTTAAGTGCATGTGTCTTTAAATGATAATGAGCTTTGCTCACCCCGCCCCTCTGTTCTGTGCGTACACTGTTTGTAACACAATAACACAATTACCATAACGCGTTGTTCATTATAAACGTGGGATTATTAATTATATTGAGAACGTCGTACATAGAAAATAATGTAATGTACCCTGAGTGTAAACCTTAGCCGCACTCATCGTGAAACGTGCTAGTGATTTGCAAAGATTAATATAAAATCGAATGGCTTGATTTGAGACAGGGGAAAACATATAAGAAGATTAAAAAAAAAAACACTGGATGGATTTATCATTTTATGATGGTTGTGTACAGGCACTGCCAACACACATTTCAGTACAATCAACTTGTAAAAGTGCATGTACCATTACATGACCCCTTTAAGAATTAAGCAAAACATGTGCCAGAACCTTCAAGATGGCTGGTAAGCAGATCTCTTTATATTTCTCCAGTTAAAAATGTAAAATTGTCTTGTCAGACCGTGTACACAAAAATATTGATTATCATTACTGAAACGGGTACTATTCCACATTTAGAAAAACGTTATATAATAATTTTACTGATGTACTTGTACTTATGTATGTACTAAAATGTACTTAATGTCTAATTTACATTGAGTAAAAAAATTGGCCAAATCATCATGGCTTGTCTAATGTTATCAAAAAAAAAAGCCAAGGTACCTCATCCTACGCCATCTCACCGCTACAATTTAAGGCCAGTTGCAGTAGAGAGAATGTCTTGGGTTACTCAACGTAACCATGGTTCCCTGAGAGTAGGGAATGAGACATTGCGTCACTATCTGACGTTTTGGTGAAACTCCTTTCTCCGAATATGCTGAAGCCTGATTGACTCCTGCTATTGCAACTGCAGTATCTAATGGTGCATGTGCTCTCAAGCGATATTGCCTCTGAATCTTTCTACGAGCGAGTACTCTGAGGTGGTTTTACACAGCAACTTATGCAATGTCTGGTTCTCTACTCTCAGGGAACCATGGTTACGTTGAATAACCCGAGACATTCCCTTTCGAGGTAGGTCTCTCGACATCGCGTCACTAATTGACGCTTTGGGGTACATATAAAATCCCTGCCGTGTAAAAATGACACAATCCCCAAATCTAAAAGAGTTGAAACAGGAATGAGTATAAACACGTCGTGGCAGGAGAGCGCCAAGCTCCCCCTAGGTCGGCCACCGGACTTAGTGGAGACACTTAACCAGTGCAATGCAATGAGAGGATATTGAAGCAACAATAACATATTGGTGCACTCACATATTGGTGCATAACATATTACTGTACACAGCCCATAAGCGCATTATACATGAGCACAACACAGGTAAAAATAACAGTGACACACACACACACACACACACACACACACACACACACACACACACACACACACACACACACACACACACACACACACACACACACACACACACACACACACTCAGTGAGGCAGGCAGCTTCCAGCAGGAGGCCCCTAATTAACATGATAATACCAACGCAGAATGCTGCAGGTTGTGCGGTGAATATATTTGTTCAAAATAAATAATAACTTGATAACTTGAGCATATAGTCCTGTAACGAAAGACAGGTGCAGGCACTATCGCAGCATACCAGACTATACGCCCTATTCGGACGGGATTAGTTTTACCAGGGTAGATGGGGTAATGTCATTTTACCACAGGACGTCTGTAATATTAATGGACAATTTGCACGGGATAAGAAATCTCTGTAAAACTAGCAGAAGTGGGAGGGGTAACTCGATTTACACACCGCCGTCCCTGTCGTCATGTGAATATCATGTTGCTTCCTGATATCAAGTGTGCAAACACATAAAATCCATATATATAACAGTTAGGTCCGGTCGAACAATTAATTAATTAAATGAATTAAATTCTGATTGGATTCTGTTGGCAATGGGCACTTCCCTAAAGCTAAAAAGTTTAGCTTTTTAGAAAACTACTTTTAAACGGGTCAAATTCGCAAGGGATTAGTATTACCTGATAGCCTGCATGCCAGCCGAACTTAGCCCCGCCCACAACATTTGAGGTCGGGAAGTTACAAGGGTTACCACCCGGAAAGCGTACCTTCCATGGGGGCAGCCATTGGCTAGCAAGCCATCACCTGCTGTTAGCAATCCATTGAATCCCATTCATTTTGGCGTCACTTTGACAGCGAATAACTTCACATCTGAGGTGTTTAAAGGGTAACTAAACTCTAAACCAACTTTTTTTAGTTAATGATCTGTAAGAATGGGGCTTTATTAGTTCTGTTCATTGATTCGAGTAACTTTTTTGACATTTGGGTATAAAGTGTTTTAATTTTACAATATATGGTGTAAAAACGTCTGAATGCTGCCCTCTTAAGGTTGAACGGTGGCTACTGCAGTTGAATTTTCCTATTGGATGTTTGCGGTGGCAAGTGTTGTAAGCGGTGGCAGGTAACGTAAGCAGGTTCCAGCTCACCACGCCCCTGGTACGAGCTCACCACGCCCTTGATACGAGCTAGCGTAGATTTATCTGTATTGTACAGTGGTCAGGAGGGTACGTAGGTGTAGTGTTGCTGGTTGCAACAGCACTGCTGGACTGCATAGCTTTCCAGCAGACTTGGAAATTAGGCGCCAGTGTTTGCATGCACTTGGCCTGGAAGACCGTGAGTGTGAAACCTGCATTTTACGCTGGATTGCTTCTCCAACGCAATAGAGGTGGAAATGGGCTTCTCCACACAGCTCGCGCTGAAAAGCGACGCAGTGCCAAACGCTGCTACTCCTGCATGGACTCCACCACCGCAGCGGCGTCTTGATGTGAGTGATCATACATATTTTAATCACAATTTATGGTTAGGCTAAGTTAATCCTCTGGGGTCGACAAACGCGTTGGCGGATTTTGCTGGATTTTTTCACATAGCGGCAAAATATGAATATGCCTATAGAGAGCGCGCGCTATTGACATCAACTCGATAAAACTCATCAGATGCATGTACTTTACGTCGTCTTGCGACCCTGTGAGCAAACTCTCCATTTTAGAGAGTCTGACAGCAGGACTCTCAGGTGCACGCCCCCCCGCTCACGGTTCGTCCCCTCTATCTCAGCTGGGGTCTGCCCACTTTTCTAGCATTTTTCAAATATTGCCAGTGGGTGGAGTCAGGCTCTGACCAGGGGTTTAGTTACCCTTTAAAAGACTCCATTTGTCCATTATTTATTTCTAAAGAAACACGACAATGTATAAAAGGCTCCATTACCTTGTATCTTCCGTTATGGCCCCGTAGAAGACGTTTTTGTAAAAATAGGCTAACAATTGCGTCATAACCACACGACTCTCTGTCACACAGTAGAGACATTACCGTATAGACAGGAGGAGAAGCTTGCAGGCAATCGGGGGGACGTGGAGGCAAAATGACACAATAATTAATCAGAATACTTACCAAAAGTTGCTCCTTCTCCTAGCTCATGGACAGCTCCTACTCACGCACTCCGTCTCTGCAAGATTCGGAAGGGAATGATTCAGATTTCTCTTGGCACAGCTACTAGAAGAAGCTACTTTATACGATCATGGACAGATGATCAACAGTAACGTAATCATCCACATCCAAAGATGACTGCCGCTGGAGACTGCCGCCATTGTGTCTGTTATAGAAGATATCAACAGCGCATTCATTTTAAAAGAGGAACAGAGAACCATGATCAAGTCATTTGTCGATCGGAAAGATGAATGAAGAACATACGTCACTTACTCCGTTGCTCTGATTGGTTGTAGGTCTATCCAATTGAGTGCAGAGGCATTTTCTTTCCTGGTTCGGTTGAAACACGCTCCTTAATCACAGCCCAATGGAGCAGTATCAGACTCATATTCTTACTAGAATCTGTGTATGACGACGTTAGGCTAATTACCTGAGGTAATTTTTCCGGACCTTTTTACAGAATGTAAAAGTCGCCGTAATCTTTACTGACATTGTCCGTAATGATTACTGAGATGGCACATTCGGACGGGACTAAAATCACTGAGAAGCTCTGGTAATTACTTTAGCCCACCTCTCCATGTTAAACTAATCCCATCCGAATAGGGCTTTAGTTGAAACCACTCGCTGAGGAGGGGTGTGGCCACAATGACGGCTCACTCGTCTCCCGCTGCACAGACAGCACATGCAGTGCAATAGAAGGGATTTCAAGGTTATAGAATCTAGAGAAGGTGTTTTGCAAAGATCATCCAAGGCAAATGTTCTGAATAGACATACCTTCGGACAGGACTAGTTTAACATGAAGAGTTTAACCATTTGAACTGGTCACCCTGTTACTTTACTCATTATTACTTTACCCCACCTCTCCATGTTAAACTGTTTGACCAGTCACCTGGTCACCCAACATGGTCACCCAGTTGCCCTGATGGTAATAATAATGATATATGATATGATCACAGATTATAAACCTAGATGTGCTGTGTTTGACAGAGACCTGGCTAAAACCAGACGATTACATTGCTTATAACTTCGAGGCAGACTCGAAGTTGCTCTGACTGGCGAAAAGGACTTGTTTCTAACCACGCAGTGCATGAACAGGGCACAGCGAATGCTTACAGGTCTTTCATCAGAGATCATGCCGGGAGAATCAAAAACTTGAAGCGTCATAACCTGAGCTCTGAATGGTATATAACGGTGGTTAGGTATATAACCACATCTAGGCTTAAGCCTCATCATACATATATTTTTTTTATTTTTTTTACTGACAATAGTGCTCACCACAAGTTGGTCATGTAGAGGGATAAGAGGATATTAGCCTCCTTGTGCCATTCAAAATTCTTATTGCCAGGACATTCGAATATGAATATGATGGTGACAAGCCGTTATAACGGCTATAAACTCAAAGCATGGAGGGTATACTTTTACTGTCCAAGTACTCTTGCATAAAAGACAAGGTGATTGACACAGGGCACAGTTCCAACTACTTCACAACTTAAAAGTGCTTTTCAAGGGAGAGTAAATTACAGGCTGGGAGCGCCCCTGTGAAAGGTGGGCCCATGCAAAAATAAAGCCCAACTCCACTTCCGTTTAGAAGGGGTTTCTGGGTGGTTGATAAGCAGTGATGGTTAAACACGCTCCCTGATTGAAACATGATCAGACAATCATCCATATCATTCAGCATGTGAACTCCACTCATTTTAGAGGCGAGTGAACCGCTATCACACATTCCATGAAAGTCGACAGAAATGTTTGCTCCTTCATATGGACTGCGAAGCAGCACACTGTACCTATGAAGCAACCTCAGAAACACTCGTGATGAGGGCTATCTGAATATATAAGTAGGCATTCCCCAGGTACACTGAGATAATCAGTCCTCTGGTCAACTTGTGAGAGGATCTGTTCCAGTGCAAGCAGTGTGAGGGAGAGAATTGATAATGCACTCTTAACGCTGGGGCGTTTCATAGCTTCATAATGCAGTTGAAACTGGGCAACCCGTGCTTTGTATATGTAACCCGCCGCTTCCAGATGGGAGGCATGTATCGAATTAGAGAAAACAATTCTGATACAGAAGCACCCTCTGCATTCTGTTTTTCAGCTTTGTCATCGTACAGTGGAACATCCCTTTCCTCACGTTAAGAACGGTTGGCATTTCCGCCACAAGTTTTCTGGCTTCATATCTGGCTCAGGCCCAGTCGTGCAGAGCGTTGAAAACAGCGGCATAGCCGACAAGAGAATATCGAGCGGCCCGAGCATTTTGTGCTTTGTACTAGACAGACCACCACACTAAGATGGGGGGAGAGCTGCCACCCTTATATCGCATGAATGAGTGAGCGACTGGAACTTCTCTGTGCACTGTACACGACTGACCGCTGCTTTGGTAATGGGCAGCTTATATCGTGTGAATGAGTGAGCGTTTAGAGAGAGAACGCGGGAGCTGATACTACAGAGCTCGCTACCCAAGTCCTTTAAGGCTTTCGCTGATGGCAGAAGAACTCAACTCATGTAGCACTGAATCAGCGATGGGCGCAGCTCAGTTAGAGGCAGCGATTATTCATTCCGAAGGTTAGACATGGGAGGTTTAGGTAAAGAGGGGAATGCAGGAATTGACAAGAGCAGGCTCATACACTAAACTTCCTATCTCGGCTTGGAGGAGGAGAAGAGGTGATACTATAAAAGATATTGACCACACTTCCCATAGCACCTGATGTACTCATTACATCATAAGAAGAATGGCGTCTACGCTAATATTAGTCTCTCTGTTTATCCCGAGGTTTACCATAGTCCGCTGGATCCAGGTCGTATCCAGATCTGATGAAGGACCTGCGCCTGGACACGACGACATCGCAGCCCTGAAGTGTCAACTAGTCTCTCCCTGTGAAGGGCTCCTTCCCTTCCCTTTACCTCTGTACAGATAAAACATTATCAAAATGATTCCAGTTTGCATGGATAAGCGGAAGCGACTAAAAATTCTGTATTATGCAGACCAGACAAGTAATTTGGTGTTGTTAATTTGTAAAGAAAAACTACATGCCTGCGCACATATATATATATATATATATATATATTAAAATGCACATACCTATATACCCCTTTTCCACCAAGGCAGAGTTGGTGCTGGTTCGGAGCCAGAGCCTAGTTTCAAATCGGTTCTTTGTTTTTCCACCGCCAAAGCACCAGCTCCGAACCAGTAAAACTGGTTCTTAAGTAGCACCAAATCATTGAAGGGTCTAGAACGGAGCCAAGAAAGAACCGCTTGCGTCAGAGGCTGGGGGCGGGGTTACCGTGGCCAACAAGACTGAAGAGAAACTTGTGACCACCATTTTTAAATAGCAGCTAGTCGAGCTAATAGCAGCTCGATTATAATATCCGTCTATGTAAGTTATGGCGAGCTGCACGAACGCGTTGGATTCGCCGTGTTTGGATGCCGATTTATTTTCGCAAACCCATGAGCATCCATAGTAACGCAACGTCTATTATTGTTGATGCCTTGTTCGAGATGCATCGGAGCAGCGTGGACCGATCAGAGCTGCGGGAGTGTTTGGAGATCATACGACTCCTTGTGCTTTTTGATCGCTTTCGCAGTGCTTTGATTTCATGTGCTGATTGTTCTGCGAGAAGCCGATGCATCGCGAACAAGTCTGGTGTGTTTGTGTTTGGCGCTGCCGCACTAGCGTTGCTGGGCAACATGATACGTATGCAGTGACGTAAGATATAGCTCTGTTGTGGCTCTCTGGCCGGTGGAAACGCAAACCGGTTCTTAGTAAGCTCGTCAGTCAAACCAACTCCGAACTGGCAATAGCTCTAGCTCTGAACCAGCACCCGGTTCTTGTTGGTGGAAAAGGGGTAATAGACTAAACACATAATATGCATACATTAAAAGTTTTCTATTTTCAGTTAAAACAGTGTCGTGTAAGTTAATAACTAATGATCTTTGCAATGGAAGTGAATCAATCAAAAACTAACTTAAGCTGGACAATAATTTTATTCTAGAGCTGCTGTAAAGCCAAAACAATCTCTGTTATTTTAATTTCCTATTATCACTGTAAAGCTACTTTGAAACAATCTATATTGTTTAAGGCACTACATAAATTTAGCGTTTTGGAAGAAAGAAGTTTCCCCAAAGCGTCAGCTAATGATGCAATGTCGAGAAACCTACCTCGAAAGGGAACTTCTGTTTTAGTAATGAGAACTTAATCATTCAGACTATTTTTAAGTATATTATGAATCGTTCATTTAAATATTATATACTAACTGTTGACATTTTGCTTTATGTCCTGTTTCATTGTAGACGGTAAGCAATAGTGTTGTCACATAAACGTCACGTATTTCGGTACAAGTTGGTACTGAAATTTAAAAAATGTGACGATACCAGCATTTCCCTCTAGCATTTTAAGTGCTGTTGAACGGATTCAACTGCTAATAATAATCAGGATAGCAGGAGACCCGTACCCTGGTAAACCAGAGTTCTCGCGAGAGCACAAGTTGAATTTGCTCAGCGAGTTACTCTGGTGTCGCTCAATGGAGCTCATTAAATATGCCCCTCGATCTGAGCTGCACCAATCACATCGGGTTATCTGATATAGGCGGGCCAGAGGCGAGCTAAACAGATGACGACAGCGCTGTGACGTCGAAGTCATCAGTAAACATTGCAAGATGCCTATGGATGAATAGCAGTGGTTTGAAACGGCTTTGGCCGCTACAATGAACGAGTTAGACTTGGCTTTTTCCCAAAAGAGGAACAGATGACGGCGCTCGAATCGTTCCTTTGCAAGAAGGGTGTTTTTGCTGTTTTGCCGACCGGAAGAGTCTAATCTACCAGTTAGCTCCCCTGGTAGCTAAGCGTATGGGGTTTATTGTTGTGATTGGTCGTAGTGTTATCCAATTGCGTGCTGAGATTTTCAAATGCATGCTTGGTGCCGCCCCTCGAGCTGGCCGATTTTCATTGATCGACACCAGACCATTAATCTTTTAGATTTAGGTCTGGATTTCCAGGCTAGGAGACCCGAGCAACGGGAGTTAGATCAGTCAGAATCAGAAATCGATGTAGTGGAAAAGGCAACAACGTCGTCTGTGAGAGAACATCACTGATCAACTTGTGAATGATGTTCTGTCTGTCACTGATGAGTTGTGCTGTCACTGTTTAGTGACATAATTGTATGTTCCGGGAAAACTTAAGTCACAGTGCCTTTTAATTGCTGTTTTTGAACCGGAAGTGCTAAAATGCAACTCGTTTCTGCGTTTTGCCCTACAAAATGATGTCATACCTGCACCACTCTATTGGAATAAGTACTATCTTTAACTGTACCTATTAAAGAATAAGCACTAGTAGCAAATAAATAAAGAAGCCTACCTAATGGAATAAATAGTATCTAAAAAGTAATTAGTTGCATATACTAGTGCATTTTAAGGATTAAATGTTAAAACGGCTTGCCAAGCCGCAATCGAAAGGAGCTCATGTTGGCTGTGTTCAAAATAGTTCATAACCTTATACAGTGCACTATATGAGGGAACATACATTAGTTGTGGTGTCTAAGACAGTAAAACATGTTGTGCATTTATTTAATCCCATAATACACTTTAATAACGAGCCCCAGCAGTTCGGACTAGCAGGTTGCCACAGGTCGGAAGTGAGGAGTGGAGCCGAACATTTTCTTTTATTTAATAAAGTCAACAAGCACAACGGATATCTCTGCGAGTTGTCTGTATTATTGTCACGATGTGGTGAACTAATTTATATATTAAAGTGTTTATCTGCCAAAAATATTGAATCTGTGCTGCACACGTCTTTCTCATTATATTTTTGAAACGAGAATTTGTTGTTCTACTTTATTGTAGGCTATTTTCCTGTGGTCAGTTCACTTATTTTTTTGGATAGGGTGTTGTAAATGAGCTTTACAATTACTGTCTGCTTTGTACTTAAATAGCTTATAAAACGTTTACGCTTATGAACATAGTTTTTTTAGCATTTGTGAAAATATGGATATTCATTTTAATCATATGCAGAAAGGCCATGATACAATGGGTTTAAAATCGAACAGTTTTTGTGTTTTAAGATAAATTCATTTTTGTATGAAGTTTGCATGTTTTTTTTAAAAAGTATAGCTGTTTATATTATATCTTTTTTTAAATATCATTGGTTTTCATATAGTGAAATGCACAATTCATTTGTTTAAGGCTATATGTCACACTGTATAAGTATTATTTGTAACAACATGAACACGAAGGAAATAATATTACATAATACAGTCAAATGGTAAACTACAATACGGTCACACATTTTAATATAGGCTATTCATTTATTTAAAATAAAAAAGTTCTATATTTGTATATCGTTGAACTAAGAATGAACTATTGATTGTGTAGCATTATTAATAGGCTGGTTTGAAATATTTATCATTGTACAGGTACTTTAAAAAAAAAAAAGTTAAGTTTGGAGATATCCATTTGATCAATATCCATGTGAAAATAGCTCACATCTAAAAAAGAAAATTGCATGTATAAGCTCCGCCTCTGACTCCCACTCTGTGGCTGCTGGGGTTCTGCAGCTGGATACCATTGCGGCTATAGATATCCAAGCACTGCGAGCGCAACACCGAATGAATTCTCGCCTTTCACCAGAAGATGGTGACCGCAGCCCTTCCATCACAGCGTGAATCGAACAACGTAAGTATGTCAAAGTAAAACCACACTCAAAATAAAACCATATTCTCCAACGATTCATTGTAATAAGGTGTTAGGCAGCAAGTTACATCATATGGTAAATGCACCCCTGACTAGCTATTTCAGCTTTGAGGTGAGAGATCCAACTAACTCTTGATAGTTGGAACGGAAGAACAACAAATAAACAGAAAACACATTCTTTAAATGTTTTATTTTTCCACATACAAAAATTCCATATACAGAAGTCCCTAAAATTATAATGAAGGCTGTCAAAATTATAAAAATGAAAAACCTGGCACCCTGAACTTCACAGGAAAATGAGGTCAGATCTTAAAGGACCTTCGGACTTCAGTAATGCTAATTCAATGTACAGGGTGGGCCATTTATATGGATACACCGTAATAACATGGGAATGGTTGGTGATATTAAAGTCCTGTTTGTGGCACATTAGTATATGTGAGGGGGCAAACTCCTCAAGATGGGTGGTGACCATGACATATACTAATGTGCCACAAACAGGACTTTAATATCACCAACCATTCCCATGTTATTACGGTGTATCCATATAAATGGCCCACCCTGTAGTATGGGTCAGGAAATTACATGATGGTATTCGTGTCATGGTACTATTTAATATCGCTAACAATTACTAAATAGGAAGCAGAGAGGATGATGCAAAAGATATAAGAAATGCATTGGAACAACATTTTTCAGTAGCCGGTGCATTATCAGTCTTAACTGCTCTAGAGAGATATTGTTGGTGATTAAGCTCATGGGTTAGGGTTAGCCACAGGGGTAAATTGTTGATCATGAATTGACTGGTCCTTGGCAACTATGTAAATATTAGCCCTCACAAACGGCAAATGGTCTGTATGAAGTTCAGCATTATCCTAAAAAAAAAAGTGTACTTATTTAATGAGGACTTTTATATGCCATGGGCACCTTTACAGGTAACCAAGTTCATTTCTGGATCAAAGCAAAACAATTCCAACAAAAACGCAAAGAAATAAAATAAAATAAAAATGCTAAATCTCACAAATAGCATTCTAACAAAGTTTTAAAGATCTCATATTTACTTTATACTGAAGGTTTAGAAAGAATACAATTCTTGCAGTCACTTGATTGTGTATAAAACCACTGGTGGTGGGCAAGAGTAGATCTTTTTGGGGTTCTGTTGTGTATCATATATATATACCCACACTGTTCACATACTCTACTAGGAAGAGGAAAGGAGCAGCACAGCACTAAGTTGTCATTTGTGCCGTCTTAAATGACAGTCTCTATATAAACTAAATTTCAACGGACTTCCCATTTTATTTCTTTTGGTTACACAAGAGAAGTTAAATTAGTAAATATGTTTCAGAGGGAGAGCAAAAAATAAAATAAAATCAAAATGAGAACAACTGTGTATTGCTGAGATAAATTGAGATAGTAGTTGCAGACAGGTTAGTTCCTGTCAGATTAAACATGAAATGTCAGTCAACATATCAAAGCTGAAGGTTACAGAGATGGGAGATTTTAAGTAAAACCTTTTACAGTAATTTGAGCTTCAAATAGCATCAATATTTAATTCCCAACACTGAGTATGATTTTTTTGGAATAATGTTTGTTGACGCATCTGGAAATTAATCAGGAGAGGACCTATTCTGAACTGCTTCGTTATAGTTAAAGGCAAGGTGATGTGTCTTTTAACTTCAGCATGTGAGTTTACTGCATGCCTTACATCACTGCACACTTCTTCTCCTCTGATGGGGCGTTTCCATCAACCTTTTCCATTTCCAGAATAATCCTCTTGAAAACCTCTACAGCTGTCTGTAAAATTGAAAGTTCTTTTAAGAAGGAGAACATATACACAAATGACCAAACTGTACAGAAAACAAATATATGTTTATTACAGAAATGAGTCTACAAAATGTAACTGTAGCAAAAGTTCCTATTCAAGATACGAAGGAGGTGTTACCTGATTTTCCTTAGCGGACGACTCCATGAAAGCAGCACCCCAAGAATCAGCTAGCTTCTTGCCCTCTTCTGGTTTAATCACTCTAAATTAAAACAACAAAAAAAGAGAGCATGACAGAGTGGGAATGCTTTGCCTTCCACCACAAAATGTTAGAAAACCTTAAAGTTTTAAAGTCTGGAAGACAATTTTGTGGTCTGAAATGTGATAAATATTTAAGAACTCCTTGTTGCTGAATATATTACAAATAAAAGCACAAAAAGACATTTAATCACATTTATGAATTTAATGTTAATAACTTAATCACAAAAAAAAAATGTGTCATTCATTTAGCTATACATTAACAGAAAATACAATTACTTTTAATAACATTTTGTCAAGAGCATCTAATGGTTATATACGGCAAAAGAGACAAACGCCCTTTAAACTGAATAGGTTTGAATAGGGTTTCCACTCTTTCATGAACACCAGATCCAAGGACTTTTTAAAGCACCTTTTATTTTGTATCAAGCACAATATAGACAATAAAGGTGGGTTTGTTACTGCCAACATGGACAATATTAACTGTAAAAAAAGTTTACAGTTTATTTTGACTAAAAAACAACGATTTCAACAACAGTTCAAATAATACAAGTTTTGACAAAAAAAAAAAGAAAGAAATGGATGTCAAAATTATAAATGATTATAGCTACATATTAATTTAAAATATTATATATAATCTAGATACCTGATCTGAGTCAATACTGAGTCAACCAAGCATCATTGAATTTGCCCTTCCCTGCTGGCACTGCTCATGATCACGATCCACGCACTCACGCCGCTTTCCCCCGTTTTCCTCCTCATCAGAAACGCGGTTTCATTCTGGTTTTTGCAGTGCATAAAGGCCAATTTTTTGTAATAGCACCATTCTACTCTAACAAATTTTACTTCAAGTTTAATTCAAACACTTTCAAAGACCTGTGTTTGTTTTCATAGACTTTCCAGGCCTTGAATGCTATGCGTCTGAAATTCAAGTACTTTCAAAAAGCAAGGGAACCCTGTTTGCAGAAGTACCTATTAAATATAATTTAAAAGGACCAAAAGGCAATATGACTGGCTGGGTAAAATTGGGATCCAGTATGTCTTATGGCAAAAACATCAAAGGCTTTATAATAGCACTACCTGTCAAGACTGATGGGCGTATGTTCGACAAGTGGCGGGATTTGAGACTATTCTACCAAGTTTAAGACAAATTTGAAGTTCTACACAATCTAGTACTACAAAATTTTTTAATAGAATAAAAATAAATAAGCCAACACCATAAAAAAAATAGCAATATAATAGGGTTTAAGTGCTTGGTCCCTAAAGGTGAATAGGTGAATATATAGTTATGCTTACCTTTCCATGTGAAGGTCTTTTTTGTTCCCAACTAGAACAGTAGGTACCCTGGGTAAATATGTAATATTTATGACTACATGTTTTATGACCGTGTGTAATATTTTGACCATATGTTCATGAGTTTAAACCACACTTACTGTATCTTTCCAACCATATCAAGAAGCTTGTCATGTAGAACCTGCACAACTTCAAAACTGAAAACAGAGTGGATTATGTTTACATTGTGTTGGCCTCAGAGAAATATTCAAACAAGCATCTAGGCCCTTACAATCAGAAAAAAATAACCCATATCAGAATTTAAGGTTAAATAAAGGTGGTACTTCTCAGCCAATACTAGTGTTAATATATGGTATTGAAAAATAGTACAATGGTTCTGAAAAATACAAAATATTAATACAATATGAAATTGTTTTTGCTTTAAAACAAACAATAAAATATATTTCTGGTGCCAATCCTGTTCTTGACCAGTGTTTCCCGGGGCGAAATAAAGCCTGTCTAGAACCAGCCCTGTTTCTCCACAGACTTCTGATACAAAAGTTGATACAAGGTGATATACGTGTCGTTTATATGACTACATAACCAGTCCAAAAACAAATATGATGTGTCAGTGTTTGTGTAAGCAGCACTTCTGCATTATGTTGTTCACGGTACCAGAAGTCATTCTTGTGTACCGGCAGATCTGGCTGTAAACTGTCGGTAATCTCTTCAAGTACTTGCTTGAGACTAAGACAGAAACTGAACCCGCAGATTCATTCTCTCTCATGCAATTTAACATATTAAGACCTACAGAGTAATGCATTGCAATGTTATTACATTGCTCAGAGAGACTGCCATAACAGTTAGTGGAATCGATTTTTCCAGCCCAAAATATTAGTCAGTAACCTGCACCAGAACCATGCCAGAGTAAAAGGGGTCTTGACAGAGCCAGTGCTCATGGTTTCAGCATTCTATTTGAATTGTTCTATTTATATCTATAGTATATATGGTATGGCAGTCATAGTGATTATAACAAAAAAAGATGTCATATTTCAAATGTTTTTATTTTTACTCTACTAAATAGAGTACGTTTTCACAACAACATTGTACTAAAAATGGAAACGTTTTTCCTTCGCGTTTTCCGCATTTAAACAATTTTGTCAAAACGATCCCTGTTCACACAGATCCGTGAAAATGACTAAAAAGCCAGTGGTTGGCAATGTCATTTTGTAAAGAACACTACGTGCCTGTACACTGAACAGGTAATATGAATGTCTCTGTTTTCACAAATTCACATTTTTGTTGTTTACACAGACACAATAACGCTATAATTTTCAAAAGTTTGCGTTTTCAGGCCCCCAAAATGCAGATGTCGTGTAAACGAATGGCCAAAACGCATACAAAAGGTTTCCCATTTTTTGTTGAAAATGGTGTCGTGTAAACAGCCCCAAAGTTTAGTTAGTACACTAATGCAACAGTTTGATACATGTACCAAGTAGAATTAGTGCATATATCTGGTAAGATTTAAATATGTTATCGCACATTTGAAACAGAAATTTTGGTCATAAATGGCATCATATCTGTAAATTGGAGATGTCATTCATGATTAACCTTTGAGGGTTTAGTTTTAATAATAATTAGTTTGTTGTTTTGAGTAAGCTGCCTTGAAATTGTGCACACTACTTCTGTATTAACAACGTTATTTGAACAAAAATATTTGTGTTTCATGTTTAGGAAACTAGTGTTGCTGACTAAAGCTTAAACGTGGTCTGCATGCTCAATTCTTCTGAACTAACTGGTAAGTTTTACACAGAAAGCACTATCATGTATTGGTTAGGCAGTACAAAATGTAAAGAGAACTGCCGTGCCCACAACTCTTTTGTCTTTATCTCCACAAACATTTGAATCTGCACTTCATCTTTATAGTAAGTGTGCAGAAGATCTGTTGATTGGTGTTGTAGGTTACTCTGCTTCTCCTTTCCCCTCCTCTGCTCTCCTTTCAATTCTTCTCATAACTTTTTATGAGCCTTTTCTAATCTGTGATGTGATGACCAGCACTAAAATTAGGGATTATGACCCTTTAAAGAGTTGTTTATTTTCTTCTGTCTTGCACAGTCCATGATGTAAATTTCATCATCAGCAGGACCAGCTGCAAGGACTGTGCATGTGCAGTCCAAATTTTCCAGCCCCACATCTGAGTGCTTCGCCTTCTTGTGTGCCTGACCGAATTCACTGCACTAATGTTTCTAACAGGGCTGTTCATTTAATAAATGAACAAAGAATTTGGAAACAACAACGAAAAATTGACAAAGATGACAACCAAGAGAAAGTACCACAGATCAGTCGTAGTACACATGCATCACATTTGTCCATTCAAGCTCATGGCCAATAGATTATACTCAAAAAGAATAGAACTTACAGAAAAACAAAGTCAGAAACCTAACAAAGATGCAAACACAAAAACAACACTGGATATATTGATGAGTCCAAGAATGAAGAACAAAAAAACTAAACAAAAAACAAAAGAGTGATTACATAAGCATGCAAGTTTGTTTATTTGCATTATTAACCTGTCACTTAAAATTAAATGGTCAGAAGAGACCAAACATTTAAACATTCCAGTTGTATGACTAAACAAAACAAAACAAAACATAAAAGAATAATAACAATGCAAGTAAGAAAGAAAAAAAAAACCTGACCTTTTCATTGAAGTGACAGAGTACACCAGAACGTAACCATGAATATCCATAGAATGAGACTGGGGGAAAATGGAATACTCATCCTAAACAGAAAAGGGGAGGGGAACAACTGGTATGAAAAATGATGAAAAAAGAAAAAGATTTAAATAGAAAAATTGTAGGGGGTCTTACCTGTCCAGCAGTGTCAACTAACTGGAGATTGAAATCCTGGCCATTCACAGACACCATTTTATTAAAAGCTTAAAGACAAACAAAAAGATTTTAAATTGGGGACCAAATGTCATGTAGTTGTATGAATTTCCACAATTCAGTCACCATACTGAGAAAACACAAGCAGGCATTAAAACTAAATTATAAATTACAGAAACACATACATGATATGACATTTCCGTATCAAATTTCATAATTAGGCCTAGTTAAGATGACAGGTGTCACTAAAACAATAGCAACCATTACTGATCACTTGATGAAATACACTAGTTTTGTTTACTCCTTTTTATTTAAATTCATTGCAATTAATTACTATTTGAAAATAACCAATGATCTGTTAAGCATTATGTAACAATGTGTGTTAATTAATAATTCATGTTATAACGTAATGCACAGTAAACTTGCCTAAACATTAAAATAAACTAAATTCCAAAAGAAACAAGCAAAACAATAAAAATATAAATTAATAATAATAAACAAACCTGGTTATAATATGTATAATATTATTACAAGCCCTACAGACTAAAGGACAGGGTTTATTTCACATGGAAAGAGGCATGGGTTCTCCCAAATTAGTGCCCATGATTCAATGATTGATTGTGCCCAAGGCACCACACTGGCCAGAACCGGTCTAGCCCACTCATACTTTTGTACAATACTGTGATAGATTCTTCTACATTATACAACGGTCTTAAAACTAGGATCTACTAGTTGCTAGCAACTTCATTTAATGTATTTGCCCATCATGGCATTTTAGAGTCATGCAGGCTATAATATTAGTAATATAGTAGGTCAAAGTATTTCAGTACTCACTGTTTTCAATAGTAGGGTCGTAGGAATCTACAAATTGTCCTTCTACAAACTGTATCGTGAGGGAGGATTTTCCTGTTGTAAAATAAATAAAAATGATTAACAAAGTAACGTTAAAAAGAATTAGTAACAAAAAGAGAGACAGCTATTATAAGGGTGTTGAATGACATTAAATAGTATTATTATTTTATCATAATGGAAAGAATTGATAACTAAAGTAATGGAAAAGTGTTGAGAAAGCTGCTTACTGATCAAGGCACATAGTGTATAGGCAGGTGAAGAGTATGCCACTAACACATGTAAATGTACTGATGATACTGTCAGAGCATTCTTTTTCTTTTTTTTCTTTTTTTAATGGACCCATGAACTTCACAAATACAGATGATACAGATGATATTGCAACCTCTGCCCAATTCGGGGAAAAAGTTTCTCAGTCCTTTTCATGGGTGCGTTAAATATGACACTGGCATGATACACGGCATAATGCATTGTGAAAATACACATTTTGAATGCTAATACCAATTTTGTATGATTCCATTAAGTCAACATACAGTATGGGATAGTAAAAAAAAGTTGCCATTTCATTGTTCCTTCTGCCCAATTTCTTTTGAACATTTTTAGCGTACCGTTTTTAATGAACCCATGAACTTCACATATGGGTAAATATAGATTGGTCGGGCAGTCGTGGCCTAAAGGTTAGAGAGTCAGACTGGTAATCCGAAGGTTGCCGGCAGGAAATGACTGAGGTGCCCTTGAGCAAGGCAACTAACCCCCAATTGCTCCCCAGGTGCCACAGCAAAAATGCCTACTGCTCCGGATGTCTGTTCACTAACTTGGATGGGTTAAATGCAGAGGACAAATTCCGAGTGTAGGTTACCATACTTGGCCTTCACATGCCACTTTCAAATCTTATTGAACCTTCTGCCCATTTCCTTTCGGCATGTCTCTGTGTTAAATATGATAATGAGAACTGATACAGTGTGACCTTGTATCAAAGTACAAAGATTAAACAGTTTGTTCATAACGCATTGAACAAACGAAGTACAAAATTATAATAATATATCTATCACATTTGAGCAATTAACTTTACAGCTTTCCCCTAATTCATAATACAACTACTGCCATTGAGCACTGTATTTGCAATTCCCGTCTCTTTAATTTTAATGGATGCAAACAATATCACACTAATGTGCTTTTACATTATCATTTAACTTCATGACTCACTGCATGTACAAATTTTGGTAGAGCAAGAGAGATATAGTTTGCTGCCCTCAACTCGCAAACAACCTGCAGACCTAATGGCACCAATCTGCAAACAACACCACAAGACCTGCCACTTCAAGAGGCAATACATCAAATATACAAGATTTCACAGGTCGATGGGTGTGCAAGATAAAGCTATGCATAGGTTGATATTCACCTACAAATACACAGTTTCCACATAAAACCGAACACGGCTAACATAAATAAAATGAATCTCATGTATGGTGGCTTAAAATATCTACATTTACAGTATTGTTAGAACCATTTGATTTTTAAATGTTGATTTCTGAGATGGCACAGTAATAATTCTTCAAATTTGGCACTTTTGTAACAGCCCTCATATTACACGCACCCTTGAAAATTATCCACACGGGGAGATACTAAAATAAACCTTGGTTCATTCATATGTATTGTCTCAAATGTCAAGTTTATGGGCTAATTAAAACAGAATGGTACCGTAACAGTTGTTCAAACTTTGACGGAGAAACGCAGATTCAAATTGCCGAGAGATGCAACAGGACAGCTTATTCTTTGTTATCGTACATGTCAATTTCACAAGACCATTAAAAATGTTACAGTGCAATTCGGGGTCTACTCATTCTGTATTATCCCAAAAACTTGATAGGACACTACACTGTTTACCATTCCACAGTGTCATTTTTTACGTACCCTTGAAAATGACCGAGAATGAGCGCTTTAAATCCCTTTATGGACACAGCGCCATTCACATCGACACGTAGCGTAGCGTCATTTAAGGTGGAACGGAAAGCGATTTCTTTTTAGCTAATCGAATAATTGGTTATAAAGGAAGTGCATCGCGTTACAGATCAATATTAAGACATGCTTACATGTTACTAAAATTGCCCGATTGATGATATTCGAGTATTGGTCGGCATATCGCTGCGTGATCTGACTGAAGAAGCACGTTGCTAATTCTTGCCAGCACCATGCGCTTTTCCATTATGTCGCCAAATGCTGCTGCGCGTTTAGAAGCTTGTTGACAGCATCGAAATAAATACGTAAATTTGTAAATACTTAAAACTTAAAGTGGCTGGAAACCAGTAAACAGCTCAAATGAAATGTAACGTTAATGAAATAATTGCAAGAACTCTGCTAACTTAACGACTACATAACATCGAATACTTCCTACTCAAAAATTGATATCAAACACTTAACTTACCAACTGACCGATACCCCAATACAGCAATCTTTCTGTATTTAGGTTGAGGCATTCTTTGAAAATAACTTTTGAACGTCAAAACCAAACTGGAGGTTAAAAAAGAAATAGTTTATCAAACATTAGAGGTATATCACGTGATAACAACAAACTTTTCCACGCCCTCCAGAAAGATCTTCATCATTGTTTCTGTACCATAAAATGAACTTTTCGGTTGGTGGATGCTGTATAATCAAAAATATTTTTCTTGGGAAGTAAACATTGAGCATACAGTGACGTCTTAAACCTACGACGAATGAACTAAAATGCTTATTCACTGCAGTAGCGTGTCTTCTTCTTCTAAGCTTAATAGCGGTTGGGAAACTAACTGTTGGTGCATTTCCGCCACCTATTGGGATGGAGTGTAAAGCGTTGTTGTAGGGGGGAGGGGGTATCTTTATTATACAAAGCTATTTCTTTTTTTGATTCTTTATGCCTTATATATTTTATAAGCACATGCACAGTTTCTAAAAATCCACATTTATTAGGATTGTCGAAATCACGCTTTCTTATTATATCAATTTATTTATTGAGAGCAGAGTACATGCTATATTCATGCATTTATGTACTTTATTCGATGTATATTCATACATTCCTGCTACTGCCATAAACTGCTCTTTCACAACTTTTTGGAATGCAGATGGCACCCATTTTTACTTTATCCCATATCTCTTGCCACGTCTTTTTGACATCTACTTTAAATAAATCCTTCAATTTTGGGGTGTTTAAGAGCCTTACCTATATTATCAAACACCTTTATCACCTTCCACTCCAATGTGAGCATATACCCACAAAAAGACAACTGTAAGTTGTGACTCTGAACAAGTTGGTGTATTCTGAAAAAAACTGAACAAAAAGTATTTATATTGCATGGTTTGGCTTGATAATGACTTTCCACTCAATCTGAGCAAATCACAGTAGTTAGTGGTAGGCCTTCTGTGTTAGGCCTGAACCAGGGACCTTCTTGCTGCAAGGCAACCATGCTTAATGCTTAATTTATACTTCTGCGTTGGACCTACACCGGAGCCTCTACGCTATAGACTACGCGTTGGTTTTCATTTATACTTCTGCGTCGTTGTCCGCGTTGATGCGCAATTACACATGCAGAGGGAGCATGGTTACATTTTTGGAGAGGTGCATGTCAGGGTACGCCAAAGGGTACGTGTGCTACACACAGCCAACGACATAGCTACGGCGTGAGTTTGACGCAGAAGTATAAATTGGGCTTTAGCATGGACTTACCATGCTGCCACTTTTATAAAGCTTCATGGCTATGTTTTGGCCTGTATTATGAAAAAATATCCTGAAGCTCATTGTGTATTTATCCTCCAGGCCACATAAGCCTTTTAATATTTTTTTTGTAAATTAGGATTATTGCATCTACCAATTCGGACATTGTATTCAGCTCCATTTGAGTTCTAAACACAGAACCTTTCCAAAGAAGTTCTTTAAAAAAAAAAAAAAAATTGTATAGTATAGAAGTATGATTATATGATATGATTGTATAGAAGAAGTAAAAATATGATATATATACTATAATATATATATATATATATATATATATATATATATATATAAATAAAAATACATAAGTGAAGTCAGTGTGTGTGTTTTTGATTATTTGTAAGATGAGAATTGTAAAAGCATATAAAACTGCAATCCGTTTTTTTTAAACAGATGTACACGGTCGTAACTGTGGGTCATGTAGTGCGGTGATATCTTGCTTTTACCCATTTACTTTACACACATCTCTGTAATTGGTGGGCCATTAAGGTTAATCATCATTAATCCCGCAATGTTTAAAACAAGACATGTAGACCTCCTTTTTAGACAATTATATTCACAAGACTAAAAGCCCTCCTGCATCCCCGTCTGGCAGGAAAGGTCTGCATACAGTTCCTGAGGGGTTTCGAATCTTGGCACTCAGTAAGGGGAGATTCAATTAAGTCTCACATTCCCTTAATGGCCGGATTAGAGCATTGAAATGTGCACAGAGCCTACAAATCTTTTCTGTAAAGTATGAAGCTCCAATGGCCACCTGTTTCAGTAAAGAAAATCTTTGAGAGTTTCTTCCTTAAAAGGAAAACACTTGCACTTTCAAATTTCAATTAGGCTTTGCAAAAATTCTTCAGTGTTATTGGAATCTTAGGAGTTAACCGTGACTTTCTCCAGTCCATGTATACTCTCTGTCTTCCCTCAGTCAATGATTGTGGTGGCTGCAGTTGTCAGGGGCAGGTAATGGTAGAATTCATGTGATAATGCACCAGTTACTACAAAGAATCAGATACTGCTGGGATACAGTTAATGGGGAAGCTTACACGGTAGATTCTGAAGCAGCAAAACAAATGGGTATAAGAGCAGACATAAGAAAAGACTGATCCTCAGAATTCGTTATACACTAACAGCCCTGGGAAAAGGTAAGCATACAGTGTATAGGCCTATATGGCCCTGACTGACTACACCTCTGATATGGAGTCATATTTCAGTGAGGTAAGTGCATAAAGTATAGGTTATTTAACCATTTAAGTCTGTTTGGTTGGATCGCACACTCATTGACAGAACAGAAGATAAAAGCGAGCAGGCAATTTCGTTCAATTAAAAATAAGAGTTTTGTTGAATACAAATGTTTGTCTTCATGAGCAGGGACTATCGGAAGGGGAAATATTTACCCGGAACTTCATTTAGACCCTGGTTCCTGCGGTGTAAACACATCGAGTACCAGCCCAAAGTTCCTAGTTCCTGGGGAAAGTTCCTGCGGTGGAAACGCGGCTTTTGCCTACACAGCTACACCTGATTACTCCCAGGGCTACACTTCCTAAAAGCATAACCATGTAACCCTAGTAACCCTAAAAAAGCATGTAACCCTAGTAGACTGTGTAGAGACCATCAATGGTTCTACAATCTACTTAGGCTTATGATGCTTTTGGGAAACGCAGCCTAGTATGGTCAGGTTTAGGGTTACTTACAGTAATGGGGTTTAGGAATAGGGACTGCAGCCTTAACGATGGGGGTAATAATCAAAAGATTGATCTGAAAATCAGTTTAAAAATGGTTGTCTCAATTAATTAATTAACTGAGGAGAATGCTAGATTTTTCAAACTATAATAAATATTTAAATTTGAAATATCAATATTTGGTTGACCCATAATGAGTGACAGGCAAGTATAAACACTAATTTCTCTAATTTTAAATGGAAGAAATAAGATTGCACCCAGGCAAATACCTTTGAACATGTTGAACAGATTAATCCAATAGATAGCACACGTACGTCTGCAAGATGTCTGTTAAAAATCACTTCATCTGGAAAGCATATGCTGTTTACTAACATCTGATAGACGTCTTTTAGATGTCAGTTTTACATACATTCTAAATCATAAACATCTTAAAGACATTTTCTAAATGTCTATTTGACATCTGAAAGGGAACATCCTATAAATGTAGATGAGCAAACACTCATCTTCATACATACATCTACCAAAAATAAAGGAAGATCAAGACAAAAATACATCTTCCAGATGTAAACACACACATCAAATAGACGTTTCCATGATGTACTTGTGCTATCAGAATATATTCATTTATTTATATATTTATATATATTGCAGTCGGCTTGAAAGTTGCGATATAGTCTTTTCTTCCATATTAAATGACTTCTCGAACAAGAAAAATTCTTGGGCAGAACTTGATTTTGTCCATCAGGAATTGATTGGATCATTGGATTGTTGTCATTTGCTATTGCTGCGATCTAGGACAGAAAGGAACCCGGGGGTAGTGTTTGACAACCAGCTGAGCTTTTCCACCCACATCTTAACAACGGCCTGTTTGTGCAGGTTTGCGGTCTTCAACACTAGGAAAATCAGACCCTTCCATTTAGAATACGGGGCACATACTTGTCCAAGCACTTGTAATTTCAAGGCTGGATATTGCAATGTTTTATTAGCAGGCCTTCCAACCAGCATGACTAAGCTTTTGCAGGTAATCCAGAGCACGGCAGCACGTCTAGTCTAGAACCCACATCACATCAAATTTAAAGTTTTAATTCTGTCATTAATTACTTACTCTCATACTCACTGAATTACTCACTCAAATTCAGTCTTTCCATCATATAAACCGCTCAATTCATATGAATTAGTTTTACGATCTCTTTATGAACCTTTTGAAGCATCAAAGTATCAGTTGAGTAGCTGTCTATGGAGGGACAGAAAGCTCTTAGATTTCATCAAAAAGATCTTCATTTGCGTTCCGGAGTTGAACGAAAGTCTTATGGGTTTGGAACAACATGAGGGTGAGTAATAAATGAAAGAATTTTAATTTGTGCGTGAACTATCCCTTTAAACCAGCGCACTTATAAAAAAAACCCCCTGGTATTGTGTAGCCTACTATGTTTTTGTTGGCTCTTTGATGAATGCTTTGTTACTCTTTTGTAAGTATGCATTTAGCAGAAGATTTTATCCAAAGCGACATGTAATGTCCTAATGACAGGTTGTCCCACCCTTGCGCCAGTATATGTCATCAGAGAAGAGATGTTGCAAGAAGGAGGGGAAATTATTTTGAATAAACAATATGATGAATTAAAAAAATAGTGATGTGCAAGTATAAGTATTTATTTATAATAAATACTGCAATATTCCATAAAAAAAAAAAAAAAAAAAGAATTGTTTGATTTCATGGTGACTTTAACAAACTTTTTTTCCCAGTTTTTTTTTTAGACTGTTCTATCTCAATAGGCTACTTAATGCGTCTTGACTGATAAAGAGGATATGTAAATAGGCCATACGTTCATTCAAGAATTCACGTTCCTGAACTGCAGTGTTTGACTGCTAGGGTGTGTTTCCGCGCCTGACTGGACACATGCGCATCATTTCACATCGAAGCAGCAGGAGCGGTGGGAAAATGAGCTTGTGTCGGCTGAGGAGCAATTTGTTGCGAACCGAAAAGACAAACTGATATTAGAGGAATACAATATTTACAAAATTTGAATATAGATTACTAGCCTGTAGGTCACTGGATTGATACTTTTTGGCATCTTACACACGCGCCGTAAACAAACGAATAATCACATGAAAAGAAAACAAGTGGAGAACAAACAGTAACATCTGTGGTAGGTTTCCTTTTTAATTATATAACAAATTCATTAAAAGCAGAGATATAACATTTGCTTTAAATGTGATGTTTTTGGTTTCACTGTTTTATCAAAATATATGCTTAAGATAGACGTGCATTACAAGGTTAAAGAGAAGCGCATGGCAGTACAATGACAGAAAGAACAAAATGTATGAAATCTGAACGATTTGTGTGTTTAAAGGCATAGCGATACACAGTTTCTTAAGAACAACTGTTAGCCTTTGATACGCTTTCAATTTAATACAGTGCTTGCAAGCAAATGTAGCCTATTAGGCCAAATACTTTTTTCTTTTAATAAGCTATAAAGGATGTGAGCGTGTGTGAACCGTGACGTCCTATTTGGACGGTAGCTAATTGTTTCAGGGACGTAAGGTCAGCATTTACATAGTTTTGAGGCTTCCTGAGTTTAACAGTCTTTTGGAAATATATAATATATTGAAATGTATTTATCCTTTGACCACTGCCAGTTGCACTGTTCGGTAGGCTAATGTGTGTGTTTTAATGAGGGGGACATCTTACCCCATGGAGCTAATTTTATGTTTTTATTAAAAAAAAAAACTATAACTTTAACTACAAAAATCCCAAAACACTCATTAACAAATATCTGTACACACACACACACACACACACACACACACACACACACACACACACACACACACACACACACACACACACACACACACACACACACACACACATTTAGATTTACAATTACAATAAAAAAAATTCTAGCTATGACCATGATATTGGCTCCCACGATGAACAAGACTTCTTAAGAAGCCTAAATGTCCCAGAAAGAAGGATGACAGAACTAAAAATAAAATGCACTTTATGTGACATCCCAAGGCACAAGTTGATATTGATTTAATAATGTAAGCTAGCATATATATATTTTTTTTTTGCCTGACTTGAATGGACTGTGGCATTTCATATTTATTATATTATCATCATAATTATTTATTATGAATACCTGCAAGCTGGCTATAATTTTGTCTTTAGGCTAAGTATTGTTTTATATTATTACTTCTGCGAATGCACTTTTTACAACATCGAATTTCATAAAGGAACAACAGAATGTTTGTTGATTGAGAGGCGTCAGGCTACTTCTGATGCCCACTGGATAGCATTAAAGACACAGTTTATTTATTTTTAATTAGAGTTAATTCTAGAAATCACTGGCTTCTATGCTAATTGTTAACTGTATCCCTGCTGAGACCTTTTTTTATATCCACAGTGTGTGGATGTTGTCAACATTAAACTGCTTGGTTAGAACGGTATTGTGAATAATGGGCCTACTGTATTTTTCATTTAGTTAGTGTGGACTACTTAAAAGCAGGGTAGGCATTTGTTCCAGAAACAGCCAAGGTCTTTTAACCTCTTGATAGCAATCACTAATTTAAGTGGTCTAAATGTATTTAAATGTGTATATATATATATATATATATATATATATATATTCTTGGGAAGTTGTAGGACCATAAAAGGTTTGTCCAGTCATTGTATTCGGTCCAAATCCAATCCTATACCTGTCTGTCAACATATGTATTTTCATACCTCCGCGCACTTTGCTCGCGCAGACATCACACGTCATCAGCGCATTTAATGCTATGCAGAGTTAAACAGATGTCAGTCACCAAGCACTGCAAACGAAACACCGCACCCGCCACCTTTTATTCCTGAACCAAAACAACGAGCTACCGCCAACTACCGCCAACCCTATCCCACCCTGAACTGTCTGTTTGTTTTTCATCATCACTGTTGCAAGACTGCATTGAAACTGTATCATCGACATGTATGGACTGTGTGCGAATAGCAGTAGCATCATTGATCCCGTCGAGTTTACCTCTGGTCACCCTCACAGCAAAGCTCAGTCATCCAGCCCCGCCTCTGCTGGATGCCTGCAGCCCTTCGTCTTCACCAGTGACGTCTTGCTGTGAAGAGAAGCCTCAGGTCACACAATCACCAGCCTCACCTGAGCAAGAGGAACTTTTGGCTCCGCCTCTGGCATCTGATCCCTTCACCGCACCTTGGCCTGTTGACCTGTCGGCTTCGCCTTGGCTCCTCCCATGCCTTCCAGTACCAGCGGTGTTGGTCAGTACCATCAGCTCTTCGTCTGCGCTCTGAGATCCATCAGTTTCACCTCCATCGGTCGTCCCCCAGATGTCGTCAGCCAAGTCATCAACATGGCTCCTCCAAAAGTCGTGCCTTCCGGGAGGGGGCGTACTGTCACCTTCATTTATATCGCGCTTTTAACAATATAGATTGTTTCAAAGCAGCTTTACAGTGATATTAGGAAATTACAGTAACAGATATTGTTTTGGCTTTAAAGCAGCTCTAGAATAAAGTTATTGTCCAGCTAAAGTTAGTTTTGATTGATTGATTCACTTTTGTTGCAAAGATCATTAGTTATAACTTAGGGGCCACTAACCACGATCGGATGATAAGAGCAAATCTTTTGTGACTAAATCCTGTCACGGTCTAAATCCTGACTGAAAATCCTCGCAGATATCATTTCTTTCTAGAAAGGAACATAGTTGTGAGGATACTGCCTTTTCTAGTATCTTTGACAGAAAAGGTAGATTCGAGATCGGCCTGTAATTGACTAACTCTGTACGATCAAGTTGCGTTTTTTTAACAAGCGGTTTAATCATAGCCAGCTTAAAAGTTTTTGGTACATATCCTAATGACAAAGATGAATTAATGATATTAAGAAGAGGATCTATGACCTCTGGAAGCATCTCTTTCAATAGCTTAGTCGGTATAGGGTCTAACATACATAGATGATTTAACGAGTTTAGAAAGTTCTTCCTCTCCTATAGCAATGAATTAATAAATTTTTTCCTCAAGGAGACTACAATGCACTGCCTGATGCGATACTGTAGTAGACGGTTGCATAGTTATAATTTTCTCCCTGATATTATCAATCTTGTACCGGTAATTAAAGAAGTTCATAAAGTCATTACTGCTGTGCTGCTTGGAAACGTCTGGGGTTGAAGCTTTATTTTTCATTAATTTAGCCAATGTTTCAAATAAATAACTAGAGTTTTGTTTATTTTCTTCTAATAGGGTTGAAAAATAAGCAGATCTAGCAGCTTTTAAGGCCTCTCTGTATGCAATCGTGCTCTCTTTCCATGAAATGCTAAAAAAAAAACTCGATATCGAGTGCTTCTAAGCTATCTGGGATGCTGAGGAAATTAAACTGATTAGGAATATTATTAATAAAGCAATCTTTAGTGGCAGAAGTGATAGGTCTAACATATTTGTAACACGGAGTCACAGTTATGTTCTGTTAAATTCATTGTCATGGACTCTTCAGTCCCGTTAGGGTTAGAGTTATCTTCAGTGATGAGATAACAAAATAGTGCATTAATAATTGACCATCATTGAGAAAAATGGGACAAAATCAGCAAATACAAATTAGATAGTGAGACACTGGCAGTCAGTCTGCTTTCTATATTTTTATAGTAATAAAGGATATATAGTCCAAAAGAGACAAATACGGATAATTATAAGATAATCCTTAAAGGGATAGTTCACTTTGAAATTAAATTTTGGTATGTTTTAGCTTACCTCAAGGGCATCCAAGATGTAGGTGTCTTTTTTTCCGCAGTAGTTTCAATTTTGATATTTTTAGGTCAAACCGTTCTTGTCTGTCAGTCATATAATGCAGGTCGATGGTCACTGTCTCAAAGAGCATACACAGAGTCCAAATTAAAACAATTCCCCATCGTCCAAATTAAACAATTCCCCATCGAAACCGTAGCCAATGCGACATCTAGTGTATATATCTATACCCGCCCGCGCTCTCAGATCACTTGGAGGTGGCTGTGTTCAAGAGGTAAAAACGATATAAATACTGTTCGTTTTCTCACACAAACCGCTCGTTTCGTGTCTTGGGCCATCAATGTGTACTTACGATGGGGAATTGTTTAATTTGGACGATGGGGAATTGTTTTAATTTGGACTCTGTGCATGCTCTTTGAGACAGTGACCATCGACCTGCATTATATGACTGACAGACAAGAACGGTTTGACCTAAAAATATCAAAATTGAAACTACTGCGGAAAAAAAGACACCTACATCTTGGATGCCCTTGAGGTAAGCTAAAACATACCAAAATTTTATTTAAAAGTGAACTATCCCTTTAATGAATCAAGTAAAACATTTACAGTTATATCGGTAGAACATTTATGTGTTATGGTACAACTCACGCCACGGTAACTGATGTATTATTTAGGAGCTACGTATGTATAGTGTACATTTGGAAAAATATATGTAGAGGCAAATTTCATCACATTACGTTCATCACGTTAACAGCACTTTTCTTTTAACTGTTTTAATCAACTGAAAGCCCTAAAAGTTTGAAAAAATGTCGGACTTCCCATAAATAAATCTCTGTATGTGTCACGCATAGTTGTAGAAGCAGACAATGATGAAGAAGTTTAGGTTAAAAGTCTTTACATTTGCCGCAGTGTATAGTTGTCATTTTCTTTTTGTAACCATTTTCTGATTAAACATTATCCATGTTTTAAACAACCAAATAAAGGATTAAAAAAATAAAAATAAAAGGTATTCACTTCCTTCCTATCACATGAGGCTGTCAACTTCCTACCACTACTTCCAGGAAGCATGGTGAAGGCAAACCCTCTCAAAGAAAGGTCATTTTCATGTTACTAATAAGTATTTTTTGTTGATATATATCTACATAATCATGAAGCTCTCTAGAATCATCCAAACAAAACAAATCTTACTTTTTTGTAAGCTTAGTCAAAAGTCCATGGGTGGGCAAATGCCTTGTAAGGAAATGGGGTATACTTTGGGTATACTCAATTTAAATATTGCGCTGAGAAAAAGGATTTTAAGAACTGGGGTGTGCTATTTGAAAAGCCACATTGCTAATATTTGTAAAAGCACATTTTTAAATTACGATACTTAATGTCAAATGCAGAAGAGTTAATTCATGCATTTTTGACCTCAAGGTAAGATTATTATAATGTAATGACTGGGTGGATGCCCTACTTCAATTTGTCTAAAATGCAGCAGCTTGTATGGAAGTAAAATAATGCCAAATGTTTTTGAAACAAAAAAGCCTGTTGAATTGCACTACTTGGAAAAAAAAGGCATTGCATTAACCATGCTTGCATTCTAATGCATTGTATTTTTAGGGCTGAAATTCAACATTTAAGCTGTGAATATTTCAATTCAAAACATTTCAAACACATTTTCATTATTACAAATTCAATAATCAATATTCACCTTTCATATTTCACTTCCAAAATATTCAAACTGTTTAAAAATAATAAGATAATATTAGAATAAGATAATATTCAACAGGAAATTTCCGGTCCATTTTATTTCGCTTTGCAAATTCACTTCCACAAATTCAGTGGTTTAAATTCGACAGTAAATTCAACATTGACATCCAGGAACTGCAGGAAAAGTAGATTGCCGAGCATACTCTCCATCTGCTGTTAGTCGACCTCACCAGCAGGTAGTGCAAAAGCGCTTGTTGTAGACGAAGACCAGCAACAGTTAGAGCAAGCCATTCATTCATAAAAACTAATTTCATCTCTGTTTGGTGCGTTCATGTTTTGAGTTCATGGCACGTCATGTCTTTGTTTTACATTTGATCTTGTTAAGGAAATAAATGCTGCACTTGGGTTCTTCAAACTTGCCTTCAGTGGACTCCATGACACTGACACTAAAGGCTTTATACTTCAAGTGAAATCGAAGAACGAACTGATGTAATGTCATTTCGAACAAAATCAGGCCAAAACAAACATTGTTTGGAATTCGTTTTGGGAGTTCGAAACAGCTCACCAAAACGAACTTTCTAGAAAGTTTGCTACGGCTTGTAAACACTTTTGTACAACCATTGGTCCGTGGCAATTACGTAATAGGTAGATGTGTGCGGAGGCTCCGCCTTCTTTCAAGTGGAAATCTTTTCTAGTTAATTTCTCCTGTTCAGTCAGTCGAGGTCCATGAGTGAAAACATGAACACAATGGAGAGCTGCTTTATAGTAGAAAATTAAGTTGTACTTCTGATGAAACGAGACATGTGCCGAATTACAGAACTCGTGCAAACAAATCTACATTGCAATGATCAGATGCTTTTCTAATGCTATATTAAAAAATGCTTGCTGTTTTCTCAATTTTGTTGTGTTTATTTTGTTATTGAGAGGAAAGCGCGCAGCACATTTACATATTCATCTAACCATTGTTCTCAGCAGTGTGGGTGGTGTCGGATGTTCGCTAACAGTAAATCGCTGGTTACGTATTTCGAACTTCATTTTAAAAAGAAAAAGAACTTTGCTGTGAGTATATCAGGGCCTTTATCAGATGAGAACAAAAATCTATTTGTTTAATAATTTATACATTTAGCAACATCAACACTAACTGAATTACCGTATCATTGAACAGATTTGAGTTGAATAATAATACTGTTGTCTTTTTAGAGCTGCTTGATATTTATGTAGCCGTAGCCTACATAAAAAAGTACTTACTTTTACTCAATTAAAAAAGTATACATTTACTAAAATATTTCAGGGTATCTGTTCTTTTACTCAAGTAAATGATTTGTATATTTCATACACCACTGACAATATGTACTGTAATAACAAACTGACAAGCATAACTTTAAAAATAAGACAACTATATATATATATAAAAACTAGGGTTGTCTAAAAAAATGTACGCTTTTTTTTTCTTTTTTTTCCGCAAATTAATAATTTGATCAAGTTTGACCCCAACAATTTCCCGTTGTTGCAGCACGGATGGTTACCTAGCTTTGTGTGATAAAGGCATGGCAAATGCGGGTAACACGAGGACAGAGGAGACAGTGCCAGCTCTGCTGAACGGAATGTTTCGTTATAAAATAATGTTGCTGATGCTAGCAAAGATGCTTCAGAGACAGGGTCAACAAACGACACTGGCGGAGTTTGTCAACAACAGCAAAGGTGCAATCGCTAAATGGATCACCACAGATTGCAGGCCCATTAACATAGTTCAGGACCGGGGGCCTCAGGACATCATTCAGAGCTTCTAGGTGGTGGAAAGTATGTATCCTGCTCCGTGGTGCTACCTGCACTATGTCATCTCCTGCGCACAATGGAGGTCCCTGCCTACATACATATTGCGCTTCAATGCTGCATTCCATAAGGACCTCAACGGGTGAAAGGATAACTCAAACCTGTGGTGGTTAAAGTAGCAACCGCTCTAGATCCTAGGTTCAAGGAACTTAGGTGCCTGCCAAGAACAGAGAGGGGAGAGGTGTGGCAAAAGCTGAGTGAGATGCTAAAGAAAAGAGAACCAGCACCACAGACCTCTGGAGAAGAAGTGGAGCCAGAGCCACCAAAAGAAGAAGATGGCCCTCCTACTGATGGAATCAGTCAGAGTCTGATGATGAGACACTGTCCACAGATAAATCTTTAGAGAGGTACAAGCCAGAGCCCTGTGTCAGCATAGACACATATCTACTACAGTAGTGGTCGTCACAAGCAGGTGAATTTGGTAATCTGGCCCAAATTGCAAAAAGATACTTTGAAAAAAGCCCATGCTCAGTTTGTGTTAATTTATTATAAGGGCTGTGCAGCTATTATGTTGGTCATTGATTTGAATGTGAGGAGGTGTGGTTTAATCTGAGATCGCGCGAGAGTGGATCATTTATTTTTCATTCGGATCCTGAGGGAAAGCTGAGGTCCTGCAATCTTACCTGTAAAGCAGTAAAATAAGATAGATTAAAATCTCTTTCTGCAGAGCCTTCACTTTGTGAACTGCAGGATAGAATATTTGTGCTCTTGATTGGCAGCGGAAGGTATTAAACTTCACGCTGAAGTTTCCATATAGTGAAAACTTGAATAACCACATTTTAGAGTCATACATCAACGAGTAATACACATCCTAGATTTATATTCACCTGCATTTATTATCGCGGAGGATTCATCACGCATCAGGGGCCTGAGACTGCAGCTCAACGACCAACTTCATATCGCTATTTGGACATCTGAACATCTCAAAGAACTGTAGAGACTAACACAGACTGTTGCAATCATTGTTTTCCCTGCCTAATCACAAGACCAGCTAACATCTGTATCCTTGAAATTCAAATTTGTTGAAATAATTCATTGTTTATTTTGTTTATTATTTTGCGCAGGCCTACGCTCTTCATTTGTACATTTTCTTTGCATTTGTATAATCATTTGATGGTGAATAAGTACACAGTGTATTTGATTATTGTTATTCAACATTCTTAAGAGTAAAATAGTACAATTAGTACAACTGCCTGCTCTTCATTACTCTCGTGGCCATTTGACATCAAAATGTGGTAATCGACCCTCTGAAACGGTTGGCATCGTAATAGTAATTAGTGCAATACAGTTCCTTTTGTACATACTTGGTTACACCAGCCTCAACAGTGCCATGTGAGAGGCTGTTCTCCTTGGCAGGCCACATTTTGCTGAAGAAGAGGTCAGCTCTATCATCTGAAAATGTGAACAAGCTAGTCTGCCTGAGCAACTGGTTGAAAGAAGAGTAGACTGTATGATTGGTTGACAGGAGGCATGTTGCACAGATGCACACTGTTTTAAGTAATTATCTTTAATCAACAATGTAGAGACTGTTCTTTCTGACTCTTCACAGACATTATGGCATTTCTAAAATAGGCTTGCTTATTGTTGCATTCATTTGAGTTGATGTTACTTACTATGCAAAACATTTAAAGTTAAGCTATTTGTGAATTTGTAGCAGACATTACTCTGTAACAGTATTTGGTTTGTGCTAAATATGTCTGCAGTTCATATGGATGCCTCAACAAATTAAGAGATTGTTATTGAACACTTGTTAAATAAATGTTAATAATTGAGGTAATACAACTGAAGAATCTGTTTCCTTAATGCAGTTTGTCATGCATTTATTTATTTCAACACTGCAGGTTAAGTAAATCCTGATATTTTACATTTGCGATTAATCGTGCTAATCACAGCCCGTGACTGATTAACTCGATTACATTTTTTAATCGATGGACAGCACTAATAAAAACATTTCAAAATATATTTTTAAATAAAAAAGGATGAAAAATAAAATATACAGAATATTTACATAAATTGAAATTTAAGAACTGTTATTCACAGAATAAGCTGAGGACTGCATCACACACCACAGGATATTCTTTGTGGAGCCAAACAGTACGCAAATAACATGAGAACACAGTAATTGTGTAAAATTATAATCATATTGTGTAAAAATATATAGTGACAAAAAAATTACTCATAACCTCAGGAAGTGAAAAAAACAGATGACACTTTAATTACATGAATTATTTTTAACATGTAAAATGAATCACCGAAATTAACCTGTTATTTTTTCCACCCATACTGACACAAATGTCCCTTTTTCCATTACAGCGTGAAGGTAGACCATGGTGAAGGAAAGACATCCTTGGTGGATTTTGGATCCTAAGGACCACCTTTTACACATCAATGTAGGTGGGTTGAGGCACACTCTATGCTCAAGCATTCTGAAGAAGTTTCCGGACACACGTCTTGGCCAACTCTTGTCTTGTGACTCAGAGGATGACATTCTACAGCTCTGTGATGATTTTGATGTTCAACAGAAAGAGTTTTACTTTGACCGTAACCCTGGTCTCTTCCCTTATGTCCTGCACTTCTATCAGACTGGCAAGCTGCATATTATGGATGAGCTGTGCATTTTCTCCTTCTCTCAGGAAATAGAGTACTGGGGAATCAGTGATTTTTTTCTGGACAGCTGCTGTAGTTACCGTTACCTTGATCGTAAACTGAAGAGACATCATACATCCTGGGATGAAGAGAGTGATGTTAGCAGTGTGGATACATCAGTTGATGAGATTTCTGATCTGAACAAAGATATTGAGCACTTCCATGAAATACGTTTTGGAAACATTCGGAAGTGTCTGTGGCTAACATTGGAAAATCCAGGTTATTCAATCCCTAGCAAAGTTTTCAGCTTGCTTTCCATTTGTGTGGTGTTAATATCAATTGCCACCACGTGTATCAGTAGCATTCCAGAATACCAAAAATTTGATGACGGTGGTAATCCAATTGAAGACCCAACTATGCATGTATTAGAAGTGTTCTGCATCTGCTGGTTTACCTTTGAGGTAGTAACTCGCATGCTTCTTGCTCCAAACCATCGCAAATTCTTCTTGCTACCACTAAACGTGATTGATATCATCTCAGTGATGCCAATATACATCACAATCTTTTTTGATCTGGTCATTGGGAGTGAGTCAGAGCTGGGCAACTTGGGAAAACTGGTCCAGGTGTTGCGGCTGATGAGAATCTTCAGGGTGCTAAAGTTGGCTAGGCATTCAACAGGGTTAAGGTCACTAGGTGCTACTCTACGGGTGAGATTACACTGCCATTGTGCAAGTGTATTTACAATCTGCATATTGTAGTGCAGAGGTCTTCAACCCTGCTTCTGGGGACCCACTGCCCTTTAGGGTTTAGCTCTAACTCTGATCAAACACACAAATAAACTTTGCAGGACAGTGAGTCCCCAGGAGTTTGGTTGAAGACCTCTGTTGTAGTGGTGTTTAATCCTGGACCTGGAGGGAGATTCATGCCACTCTACATTTTGTATGTGTCTCTTATCTGAAAAACTCACCATGGTTCCCTGTTTGCATACACTCCACCATAAATAGTATCTGTCCCTGTGTCCCAATGTGCATCCTAAATAGTATGTGAGATTACAATAAGTGTGTCCCAAAGCATAGTAGATGTTGAAAAGAGTATGCTAAAAGTCCCCGGATGGTCGACTATGTGGTTCCCAAACTTTTTAGAGTCGCGTAGCCCCTGAGGCATTTACCATCCTTCTGCATACCCCCTCTCTTCCACTAAGACTGCAGTCACACCTTTTCCATTAAGGGACATTACTTATTATTCATATTAAATTTCACCTGCAACAACATTGTGAACTTAGAAAGAAGAATTGTATTTTAGACATTAAATGAGACAAGCCAATTTATGGTGACATGATGCTTGTGACGTTATGTGACAAAACGGCACATAATGTCACAAGACACGATTTTCTTACATGGCAGTGTGTCTCATAACTTGCCTACTCTTCTGCTACACGGTATGTACTTTTTCTTCAAAAAAAAGAGTAAATGCTTTTAGTGCAAAGTATATGTAGGCGAATTGGAATGTAGCATCTGTTCAGTTTATGGACCTCTCTCTCAATGAGCTGAAAATCTGAATCAGGTGTGTTACATAAAGGGAGACGTAAAAAATGTGCAGTGCTGTGGGTCCCCAGGATCAGGATTGAAAACCACTGGCATATTGAATAGTACTGACTGTAAATGTTTTTATTATGTCTTATTTAACTAAATTAATCCATGATGCCAGTCCCTAAAAATCCAGAAATAACATATTTTCCCCCTACATTGTCTTATAATTTTGTAAAGATTTCAATTCCATCCCATTTTTAAAAATTGAAATTAATTTTGAACATTCAGAATACTCAGTTTTGACAACTCAGTATATAAGTGCTTTACAGCTTTTTCTACCTACGTTTTACATGTAAAAAATATAATGTCTTTGTTTCTTTGTGTAGCACAGCTACAGAGAGGTTGGAATCTTATTACTGTACCTGGCAGTGGGTGTATCAGTGTTTTCTGGAATGGCTTACACTGCAGAATATGAGGAAGATGTTGGTTTGGACACAATCCCAGCTTGCTGGTGGTGGGGGACAGTTAGTATGACAACAGTGGGATATGGAGATGTGGTTCCAGTGACAGTGGCTGGAAAGCTGGCAGCATCTGGCTGCATCCTGAGCGGCACATTAGTTGTGGCACTACCCATCACCATCATTTTCAACAAGTTTTCACATTTTTACCGCAAACAAAAAGCTCTTGAGGCATCAGTGAGAAACAGCAACAACAAGAGGCTTATAATGAGACAACAGAGAAACAGTGGAGACACTGAAATACATGTGCATAGCCACTGTTTGGAGGATGGAGAAAAGGATGAAGATGTGACTTTTGAGGGAGTTGTCAACTATTGCTACGAAGACCATCCACTGACATATACACTCTGATGTGTCGACTATGCAAGAAAAATGATTCGTTAAAATCAAAGTCGTTACGGTTATACCAATATTAAACATCATATCCTGACTTAAAATACAGATGGGTGAAAAATCTGGGGATCCAGTGGCTCTGTTATGCTTATATTTGGGTCCACTTGTCCCCTTTGAGGGAAGGGTCATAGCAAATAAATACAAAGGGTTTTTCTCAATCGCAGTGCTGCATCCATGGCTTCTAGATTAGAGTCATCCTCAGCATTAAATGCTGGAATGAGACAGACTAGTAAAGGCCTGGGTATACTTCATTTTCCGCACTCCATCTTTCGCACAGTTGAATATGCAAGCCTTTCAAAGTATACTCCTTTTACCATGTGCATGGAAAGACATGTTCGGCGCGTGTGCACAATCTAGTGGGTTCTGTTTTCAAGCGCCCAAGTCACTCGCACATGCGCTGTTGTACGCGCACGATCACAAAAATTGGAGTCTGCAGACCCTTCTGATGATGAAAATTACATCACGCGGACTGTGCCATAAAGGTTTCTGTCCCTGCATTCAAAGCATGAGAATACTATTAAAGTTAATTTGGGTAAAATATTTTACACTAAAACTCTTTATATCATCTGACTTTATATTAATGCAATACACTGAATAGAAACCGTCTGGAGTATTATTCCACTGGTTCACATTATGGGCAGTTTAGCATTATGTGATTAATTTACAATAATTCAAAAGAAAACATACGCTCTGAAATGTTGTTTTGGTCTTGCATTTCATAATGAAACTGGAGTAGCTCAGCTTAGTAGCTCAGTTGGAATGTGTGCAAAGGATTGTCATGACACATTTATTTAAATCAGTCGTTATTCAGCTCAGTTTAGTTCAATGTTTATTTAATTCAGTTCCATAACTGTGTAAGTGTTGCGAAATCTATCAATTATGAAACAACAAAGGTAGCTCAATTCATTCCAAGTTTTGTTCCCGTCCAATAGTGTCAGCGCATTCAAACCGCTAATATTTTCTGGAATATCAATTTCCTTTTAAACCCCATCTGATTAAGCCAAAGGCGACAGTGGAAATGAACCCGAAACACCACCACCAAAACCTTGTGAGGAACCAGGCTCAGCCGGGGGTCCAGTTCTACCTAGTTTTGGCCTAAATGAACAAACATGGTGTGATTTATGATTCCAGGCTGTATCACGAGTCAGACTTTGTGGACTGATATTTAAACATTTTATTTCAACTATATAGCGACTATGTCTAAGTTTGGAATAGGCCAATAAACGTTGTAGTCTATCCAACGTTTTATGGAATTATCCATAAAATTTAAATATGAAGTTAGAGCTGCTGTTTAGCCAGCAGTAGAGAATTGACTTATCCATGACCATTTGCACAGGGTCCAAGGCTATCATTAATAGCTGGTCATAGGGATCTGTGCCAAGGGCTTGTCTACATTTGGGCACTTCATATGAAAAGGATCTACCACCCGTGGTTGATTGTTATATTCTAGGTATTATCAACTGGACAGAATTTTCAGCAATAAAAGTGAAGGACAGAAATCCTATAGGGTCTTGCTTGAGTACTGAGGAGCTAAACCATTAAGTATAAGTAATTAGCAAGATTTTAAAATGTATATAATGCTTACAAGGCAGCCAATGCCTTGTTGACAGAACCGGGTGAATATAATCATACATCTTGGTTCTAGTAAACACTTAAGTTGCTGCATTTTGGACTAGTTGACGTTTGTTTAATAAACCTGCTGGGCATCCACCCAGAAATGCAATACAATAATCTTGCCTTGATGTTATAGATGCATGAATTAACTTTCTGCATTTACCATTGAGAATGTGTCGTAATTTAGAGATATTTTAAAGATGAAAAAATGGCTTTCAAATGACAGATTCATTTCATAAAGCACACCCTGGTTATTGACTGATGACGAAGACTTGACAGAACATCTATCAAGAGACAGTATTCTAGGTTATTACTTGTGGAGATTTTTGGGTCCAGTAATTGAAAACCTCTCTTTTTTCTAAAAATATCAGTGGAAGCTATTAGTCATCCAGTTTTTATAGCAACGGTCCTAGTACTGAGCCTTGCGGCATTGCATTCTAAACTTGAATAGTAATTAAAAAACATAAATCATGAATCATTATTGCTGTGCTGTTGGGAAATGTCTGAAACTGTTGATGCTTTATTTCTTGTCAATTTAGCCTCTGTACTATATCAAATAAATAAAATAAACCTCGGGTTGTGTTAGTTTTCTTCTAACAGAGAGGGAAAATAAGCAGACTTAACCATTTTAAAGCCTTCAGTAACACTATTCTTCCACAGAATGTGAAATACCTCTAGTTTTTTATTCTTCAAGATGCACTCCATTTTCCAGGCTGCTCTCTTGAGGGTGCGAGTGTTCTCATTTTACCAGGGTGTCTGACTGTTCTTTAAGCGCAAAGGAGCAACATTATCTAGAGTGCTAGAAAAGAGAGAATCCATATTTTCGGTTGCAGCCAAGTTATTCTAAATTAGTTGTGTTAATAAAGCAATCTTAGTAGAAATTATAGTTCTACCATATTTATAACATGGATTTGTTTTAGAAGCTTTGGCTAAATGCAGCATACACAAGAGACTAGATAATAATTTTGAGATCTCACAGCTCTGCTTTAGAATTTCAACATTATCAGCATATATCCTGTGTGACTATATTAAATCTTATGATTACGGCAATGAGTGGGTCCTGACACATTGTCTAACCCTAATAGAGTTTAGAATGTAGAAAGGGGTCACTTGCGCTTCAGCCTGGTTGGTTTGGGAATGTCTATAAATGCCCATCCTAAATTCATCTTTTTCATTATCAAGGTGGATGTAAAAATGACCAATAATTAAGACTTTACCTGCAACCCAGTACTAACCCAGATCGAAAATCAGTAAATTCTTTGATAAAGTGTGTGATAGCCTGTATACAGTAGTCAGTACAAACATCAAAATGTTAGATTTGTTGTTTATAGATAACATTATACAAAGCACCACAATATCAAAAGAATTTTATTTGAAAACAGACTTCTGAGTAAAAACTGAAAACATTATATAAATTGTAGCAATACTTCCCCCTCTGCCTTTCGGATAAGGCTCATGTTTATAACAATAACCTTGGGGGGGGGGGGGGGGGGGGGGTAGACTCATTAATGTTATGCTTTCCTATCTGTCAGTCACCTCGACGTTATGTCGATATACTGACACTAGGCGTTGCTCTTGGGAGCCCTAAACACCTCTGATACTCCAGAAAAGGCCAGTAAGAATTTTCTCTAGCTAGAGAATTTTTCCATAAAAGATAAATTTTCTTTAAAAGAGCAAACACGGATGAAAACGTCTTTTGAAAGATGCTTTTTCGCCTGTGTATTTCTTGATGCGGTCGACACCTGCCTCCATCACACGACTGCCTCCATGATTGCTGCTGCAGTTTTGGCCATGCCATAACTGCGAGAGGGAATGTTGCGGTGGCAACTCTCGTACTTTTCAAAAAGCAGAGAGTCACAAAAGACCGGTGACCACAGTGGACGATCTGAGGTTACCAATGGAACCATTTCCGCCGGGTGTGTCCCCACGGTTCTTCCATTCCTCAGCATGCTGGTCTCTCCCAGTTGAGCTCATGGATTGGCTGAGCTCATGGAGTTCGGTGGTTCATCCTATGGCAAGCCTAATTTCTCATTCTGGACTCCCACCATCGGGTTTGGTAGCTCAGTCTGATTTCGACAGAGTTGGCAGTCATGCTTGCCCGGGCCACCGCAGAAATCAATGCTGGAATGGAATCCTCCACCCTGTCCTGAGTGTTCATGGTTGGATCGTTGGTATCTAGGCTCGGAGCGCAACTCATAGTTGTGCTCAGCCCCAGAGCCTTTATTCCCGGAAGTGCATGAAGAGATGACAAAGTCGTGGAAGGCACCTTTTACTGCCTGGTCCCGCTTGGCAAGCTCTTGTAGCGTCTGGACCAATCAGACACATACAAATGGCTCATTATATTTAATCTATAATCCAGCAAACTCACTTTCCCAACAAAGGTCTGTGACCCATCCCTCGAAAACTGGAACTATCATCCCAAATTAAGTTAACACACAGGCAGAACCAGTTCTCTAGTTACAGGACACATAAAGACTGATAAGGATTATTACCACAAGGAATTTGCAGAGAGTTTTGACTCTCACTTAATTCTTGTTGAGAAGGACAAATAAACCCTTTTAATCCTATATATAACCAGTTGAGAAATGTATAAACATGTATCCAATTTTCCCATCTCTTGATTTCCTTTAATGGGTTTTGTATTCATTCTCTCTTTTAAACTCTTTTGGATTAATGTTTCAGACTTGCATACTATGGTTAACCAAAATCACATGTTTAGCATGTTTGGTCTGTACGAACTCCCCATTTGTTAATATACATTACATTTTGCTAACGCATTAGTATTATAAGAATCTTGAAGGTTTTTCTCTTAAACACCCAATCACATTACATATTCAAATGCCCTGCTAGAACACAAATGATCGTAAAATTTCCCTCCAAAGGGAACAACTTCTTATTAGCTCACACACCTCCAGAGGGTGTGACATCTTCACACTATAAAAACCACTGATCACAAGATCACACCTGGTCTTTCCGTTTTCTGAGAAATCCTGATGTGAAGATGATGCTGAGCTAGTCTTCGAAGGACCCCTAAGTTTGTGCCAGGCTGTGGCCTCGTCTTTCCATTCACCAAAGATCCTCTGACTCCAACTGGTTCTTTCTCATTAATACCCCTTTTCCACCAACAAGAACCGGGTGCTGGTTCAGAGCCAGAGCCAAAGCTGGTTCGGAGTTGGTTCGACTGACGAGCTTACTAAGAACCGGTTTGCCTTTCCACCGGCTAGAGAGCCACAGCAGAGCCAGATCTTACGTCACTGTATACGTATCATGTTGCCCAGCAACGCTAGTGCGGTAGCGCCAAACACAAACATGCCAGGCTTGTTTGAGATGCATCGGCTTCTCGCAGATCGATCGCCGCATGACATCAAAGCACTGCGATAGTCGTATGCTCTCCAAACACTCCCGCAGCTCCGATCGGTCCGCGCCGCTCTGATGCATCTCGAACAAGCCATCAACAATAACGGACGTTGCAATACTATGGATGCTCATGGGTTTGCAAAAATACATCGAAATCCAACGCGTTCGTGCAGCTCGCCGTAACTTACATAGACGGATATTATAATCGAGCTGCTATTAGCTCGACTAGCTGCTATTTAAAAATGGCGGTCACAAGTTTCTATTCGTCTTGTTGGTCACGGTAACCCCGCCCCCAGCCCCTGACGCAAGCGGTTCTTACTTGGCTCTGTTCTAGACCAGCAATGATTTGGTGCTACTTAAGAACCACTTTTCCTGGTTCGGAGCTGGTGCTTTGCGTGTGGAAAACCAAAGAACCAAATTGAAACTAGGCTCTGGCTCCGAACCAGCACCAGCTCTGCCTTGGTGGAAAAGGGGTATAAGACAACATCAGCAAAGATGACCTGGAGCCTAAACAAAATTGCATTAGGACAGTTTTATTCTAATGGGCGAGACTTGCAAGTATCACACTTACAGTAGACTCATTATTTGATACACTGATTATCCCTATCTACCTTTTAAAGAAGGGTTTGTTAGAACTAAAGACTGATGGTTTGCTCAAGGCTGTTGACCTGCTGAATTTCAAACAATGCTATAACTTATCGCTTTCCTGTATTCTGCTTCAGCTCTCTTTCCCTTGGAAAACTGTATGCATGTATGTGTGTGCATGTTAGAGTAGATTAAGTAGTTTAAGTGTTTATTCTAGTAAATAAAGTCTTGTTCATGTCACATGTAAAGTTGTTTGTGTTTCATGCTCATATACTGGAGTCCCTAATCATGCAGATTTTAACTAAATGCTCTGAGTAGTACTGTACAGTTAGAAAGTTATTTCCCATTTCCCGGAAATTAACATTTCTTAAAATTTATAAATAATTAAATCGCTGGACGAACCTGCAACATTGATCCACTGGGGACATGGACATGGACATGGACATGGACATGGACATGGACATGGACATGGACATGGAGCTTACCTACAGTGATTACACGAAACAATACTTGACAAAGTAACAAGGCAAACATGAGGGCTTAAATATACAAGGACTAATGACAAGGGACACCTGTGCACAATGATCAGACAATAAACCAATGACAACATGACACATTCACATGGGGAACACATGGCAGTATCACATGAGGCCAAGGGAATCACATGACAAGACATTAAACATGAACCAAAACAAGATGTGACACTTCCACCCTCACTACCCTCAACAGTGGGGCAGCAAGGGGGTACACAGAGGTTCCAAAGGTGGAGAGTGCGATTCTGGTGTATTTATGCCTGCAAAATGCCACGATCTGGCGGAATTAGTGATGAAACGGTTTGAAAATTTCATATCACGATTATAGTGACCAAAATGATCATGGTTTTGTTAAAATGAGATGAAAATGTTCAAAAAGAACTGATACACACACACTGAAAATATTATTTTTATAAAATATAATTCTATATTATATTATAGAATATAAAAGTTTTATATTTGAAAATCAACGATCAACAAATAAAATTAGCAGGTCTATGCATTTCTTTAAAGCATAAACATTTCAGCTGCCGTAACTTTTTTGTGTTCAAAATGTACAAACTGTATATAATGAGCAAGTACATCAATCTATTTTCCAAACCTATAATTGTTGTTTACCTTTCTTAATTCAATTGCTTGTTCTATGTGTCATGTGTTAGACTATGTACAGTTGTACAGTATGTTCCTATTTATTCTTGTAGCCTCTTGGCCAGGTCATGTTTGTAAATGAGAAGTGGTTCTCAAACAGTTTACCTGGATAAATAAAGGTTAAAAATAAAAATAATAAGTGTTTATATTCAGAATATTTTAGACCGGTCGGTATTGAGGTGAAAGTTAACTTACCTTATACATGAGGGTGGTGGTCACGAAGATGATTTGAAGTGTTTCCCCTTTTGCAGGGTCTTTCTTTTTGCATGTTCTGCAGACAGGGTGACCATCCTCTAATTAGTTTCCCTCTTGTAAAATATTTTCAAAATATGACCACACCTCAGATTTGGTCCACTTAGAAGGCTGAAAAATCTTCCGAGCGCTGTCACTGCCTTCTGCTATGTCTTCTCGTAAAAAAAAACAACGCACCTGCTTCAGACTAATGCTGACTGGACAGGATTTACCACGAGTTTTAAAAATCACGATAATCAAACAGTTTTAACGCTAATTTAATTTTAAACAATAATACTAATCGTCAGGACATTTTATTGTGGTTTATAATGAAACCGGTAATCGTTTCCTTCATCCAATCGTTCCAGACATTCCAGGGCATGTTAGTCTAGTTAGTCTCTAATAACAAAGGCTTATAGTGCTGTTGGGCAGGCTGCCTAGGGAGTGGCTGGAATGCAAATTCCACTTGCCAATATTCAATGGCCTTTTCTGAAGTATCAGAGGTGTTTGGGCCTCCCAAGTGCGACCCTTAGTGTCAGTACATCCACACAACGCCTCATTCCCTCCATCTGAGAACTGAGGTTGCAATAGTAACTGAGATAATTCATCTGATATTAACTAGGTTTCTGTCAAACAGAGCACGTCTAGGCTGTGATCTGTGACATATTTAACAATCAGTGCTTGCATAGGAAAGGATCTGAAGTTCAGTAAGCCAATCTTTATCAAATGCTTGAAAGCAGCACAACCCAAGGAGAGATGGAGACCATCTCTTTTTAACAGGTTAGGTCTACCTCAAGAACTCATCCAATTGTTTACAAATCCTATATTATTCTGTGAGCACCACTTCAAAATCCAGCCATTCAGTGATGTCAATCTGCTATACATTATCTTCTCAGGCTTTTTAATGGGTCACTGGGTCACTGAGTGTGTATAACCTGTTTGTAACTCTAACAGGAGAGAGGTGCTTTGTCTTGTAACTATGTTGTTTCACAGTCACCAAATCACCCTGATGCAGGGTGATGCTAAGCTAGTCAAATCCAAAAGCCTTGTCTAATATCTTTGCATTCTCACTAACCTCGACAATTTTCACTGCCACAGCACCTGAACGCTGTCCTGAGTCGGCTCCAGCACCCTTGTGATAGACGTGACCAGTAAAGGGAAAAAGAACACAGAGGCAGCAGGCTGCTGCAAACGCTTTCCACAGAATGGGTTACAAAAGTAAAGCAAATGTTAACCCAACTGAGGTAAAGTATTTTGTAAAGATACAAAGTATTTGTAAAGAGTAAAAAGAAATAAAAAAACCAACAAACAAAAACACTTTTACAATAAACACGATTCACTGCATTTGCCTCTCAACGATTACAGAGGTCTAGGCACTACAGGACCTGTTCTCTCACAGAATAACACTAACTCATACAGAAACAGTTCACAAATGTATACATTGGTGGCCAGCACCAATTAACACAAAAAGGGGGATACGCAGACACATAATGGCCATTACACAAAATAAACAAATATGAAAACATCAAATATACACAAACAAACATTTCAAATAATACTGTCAAATGACTTCCACAACCCTGATTGCAGTCCAGTGTCCGCTCTAGCCCCTGATTGCAGTACAGTGTCGGCTCCAGCCCCTGAGCAAAGTTCAGTTTCGACTCCAGCCCCTGAGCCCATTCCAGGGAGTGAAACTCCTGAGTCAGTCCCAGAGTCTGTTAATGCAGCCCCTGAGGGCGCCCCAGAGTCAAGTCCAGTGTCTGTCGCTGAAGCCTCGGAGGGTGTTTCAGTAGCCCCAGAGGGCACCCCAGGATTAATACTAGTGTCTGTCCCAGAAGCTCTGGAGGGCGTCTCAACAGCCCCCGAGGGCACAAGTCAAGTTCCAGTGTATATCCTTGCAGCCATGGGGGACGTTTCTTAGGCAGTGTCTTAGCCTGTTCATATATCTCCTGAACCCATTCCCCTGACACTCATCCTTTCTGCCAGTATGATCGTGGCCCCTAAATTCATCCCCAAGTCCTTCCCCAGTCAAAAATGTATCCCTAAGTCTGTTTCTGACACCAAGGCCATTTTCAAGCCCCGACAACTGGAGCAAGCCCATGTTCCCAGGAAGGCCACTAATTTTGTCCCATCCCCTCCCATCCCGCCCTCTGTTACCTGGTCATTATGTGTTTCCAAAGGTGGCACCTTCCTGGTCAGCTCCTAACTACTCCCCTGGAATATTTTTCTCCCAGTCCGCCCCCTGTGTTTCCTGACTGCCCTGGAACCCCCAAGGTTTGTTCCCCACCCGGCTTCCCAGTTGGTACCTCCTTGGACTCCTTTGCTCAGTGCGGACGCCTTTCCCTCATGTCTTTGCTGGTGGGTTGCATCTGTTTTGCACGTTCATTGTGTGTGAAGATATATTGCTTATATTGTGCTTGATTTATATTGTGCCCTAGCTTTGCATTTGTTTTCTTTTGTTCTTCTTTTTCAGCTGCAGTTGAAGAGGGGCAATGTTTGTACCGGACTTTTAAAAAAGTTAGATTCAACTGCCTAAAAACAAAGCCGGGTTCCATACCTGTCTAAATATGTCCACCTTGGTCCATTTATGTACATAATGAAGAGTATTAAATATATAAAATCGCATCTTGGTAAGATATGAGTCAACATTTGAACCGCTTTGTGTATTTACTTTTTGTTTGTTTTTACATTTGTATCATTAGATAAATTCGATTATTCGAGTAAGTAGAATCCAATACTTAAGTTTAAAAGTGTAATTCTGCTATTTCTCTCAAAAATTCTGTTGTTACTGGTGCGCATTGAATTCTGGGGTAGGCAAGGCCACGAAGGATCCATCTGTTGTATCCTTCATTTTACAGGAAATGAAGGACGTATTTGGAGGACGTATTTGAATGAGCCTTCGAATTGGGACAGCCTTTGTCGTGTCACGGTGATGCAATCGGCCTTCGAGGTATGCAGCCTCTGAAGTGGGACGCAGCTTGTGTGTGTGTTGAGGGAGAACCTGGTGTGGGCATGACATCTTATTTTAAGAATTCACTGATGCTTGGGCTGCTTTGAAAGTGGTAATAATTGTACAGTTGAGTACAGGTAGCACCAGACCTAAGGAATCTGCTGTCTGAAGGATGGGGGTACTTTTGAGGTCTGGTACTGTCATATACTCCCTGTGCGTGTTTCAGGATTTTATACAACCCTATACAACCCAAGCTCGGATGGCCTCAGAGCTTGGCCCACTGCAGACCTCAGCTGTCATGGCCGCCACGCCAGAGTCGCCAGCCATCATGCCTTCCACCAGATCTGTCTCAGGTTGTACGAGACTATACCCAGCATGGCGGATCCACCGCTGATATCAGGCATTTCCAGTCCAGTGCTCTCTGTCGATGTTTTGTGTTTCTTGTGTTTACATGCTCTTTGTGCTCCCTGTGTTTCCCACCCTTACGAAAAAAAAAGTATATTTCAAGTTCATTTTATGAAGTATACTTGAGTAATGTTCAAGTATATTTTTAAGTATACTTTATGTAGTAAGTATACTAATGTCAATATGTACTAGTAGTAAACTTGTAAGTGTACTATTTTAATACCGCTTGGGACTAAATTGGCCCACTTGAAGTATATAAAAGTATATGTTTAAGGGCCTGTCCACACGGAGACGCGTTTCGCTGTATACGTATACATTTTTTATCGTATTGGCGTTTCGTCCACACGGATCCGGCGTTTTCGGACACTGAAACCGCTATTTTTTGAAACCGGGTCCCAAGGTGGATAAATCTGAAAACGCCGCCCTTGCGTTTTCGTGTGTACGGCCAATCCGTACGTTTTGTGAAACGATGATGTCATCACACCAAGTGTCAACTAGTCAGACACCGTTAAGTCACAGCAACTACATTTATGGTTTTTCATATTGTTCAACAAAGTTCTTGATTAAAAAAGAAAAAAGAAAAGAAAAAAAGAAGCTACTGCCTAATATTATTGTTGTATACAGCGCGCAAGGTTTATGCGCATGCTTTAAGTCTTCTTCTCCGTTTTTAGTGTATGTCTGTGGCAGAATTACAGCACCACATACTGGTCTGGCATGTATACTACATCGTTTTGAGTCGGTTTCAGTGGTTTCGTGTGTACGCAGATATTTCTTGAGACGACGCCGTGTTTACGGAAAAAATTTTTTGAACAGGGAAAAAAAATATCGGATAGGGAAAGCTCTGGCTTCGTGTGGATGTGGCCTAAGTGTACTATAAGTATAACAGTAGTAAACTTTAAGTGCACAACTAGTTCATAATTATGTTTCTCATTTGTACTGCAAGTGAACTTATGAGTATACTAGTAGTTTACTATTTTAATACTTGTAGCAACTTTGAAGTATACTCTCAGTAAACTACTAGTTTAGTAGTTTTATACTACAAGTTTTATTTTAATGTACTCTCAGTAAACTACTATAGTTTAGTAGTTTTATACAAGTTTTCTTTAAGTGAACTTAACATTATACTTATAGTTTACCATTTATATATTATTTTTACTCTTTTAGTGTACTCTCAGTAAACTACTAGTTTAGTAGTTTTATTCTACAAGTTTTCTTTTAATGTACTCTCAGTAAACTACTAATTTAGTAGTTTTATTCTACAAGTTTTCTTTAAGTGAACTTAACATTATACTTATAGTTTACTATTTATATAAATTTTTTGCAGGTGCAGTAGGCCTATACTACTATGTTCAAATGTAATTTTTTTATACTTGAAAAATACCTTTAACTCTACTTTAATTTTAAAAACATTTTATTAGCTTCATGCATCCTTTTTTATCAACACTTGAATGTCAGTAAACAAAATAGTTGAGAAAATCACATTTGTGTCAAAGACACGCCTTGATCAGATTCAGAACGATGATCAAAACACAGGTGGAGTAGATCGAGTCCAACACCCCCAAAGCTTCACAGTCGTTTTCTCTTCATGGGTTACGCTTCATTTCATTTGGAAACATTAAGCAGTTTTGATTTACAAGCTGTTTAATGTTTGATATTACATTATTTTACATTTGAGTGAGCAATCGTCTATCACTTGTTTCAGCTTCTTCTTCTCCTATGTTTTGATCCAGAGATTCTGTACTAGAAGATGTGTCATAGCGCCCCCTACCGTATAACAGTGAAAACATGGATAGCTGGAAAATTCAGTCAATGGTGGGGAAAAGTTAAATTAAAGTAAATATGTAGGCTACTATATGCAGTGGACTAGCCTACACAAAAATTCAGATACGCAGAATTAGAAACATATCTGTTTTATATCAATATTTTAATCAATATTTTCAAACAAAGTTTCATAAGACTGTATATGAAAAACAATGTAAAAAAAAAGTATATTTAATAGGCTACTCGATCAAAAGAGTTAACACAACTACAAGCCAAGTATACTTTGAATAATTCAAAATTTAAGTATATCTCGATCAAAAGATTATAGTATATATAGGCCAAAAGTATAGGCCAAATATACTTGGACTTTTCTGTCAGTATAAGTCAAGTATACTTAAGTGCAATTTGAAGTATATTTCTGAGAAGTACATAAAGTATATTTCTGAGAAGTATATAAAATGTAGACTGAAAGTATGCTTTCTTCTTTTTAGTTGAAAAGAAGTATACTAATAGAACACTTGAATAAACTTATTTTCCATGCTTATTTTATTTAAGCTATTCCACCCGAAAGTTTGTTACTATATAAAGCTGAACATGTTAGTTCTCTTACGAGAGGTCTCTCGTACTGCGTAAGATATCTTACGCTAGGGGAAAATCCTTTTTCCGCGAGATATTGAAGCCAAAAATTATCCTTAATTTTGTTATAATGCAAAACGCGTTGCAGCAGCAATGCAGACATAGGCGAGACAGCTCGCGCGCCTATTGGCTGCTCTGCGGCAACTGCAGCAGCCTATCGAGCGAGGCCTGGCGTGACGTCAGACCCAATCAGGGCACTTCGCGCCCGCTACGTCACGTCCCGCCGAAATGGGCGTGGTCTAGGCCTATAAATATCGCTCGCAGGCAGCTATTATCTGATTTTTCATCCTTCAAGCGAAGCACACGCATCGCTGGAGCTGGATTAGGAGCCGCGCCGTCGAGAGAGAGCACCTTCAGCGGGACGAGTCACTGAAGTCGCTGGCCGCGCCGCCTTCCTGCCTTCCTGCTGCGCTTTCCGGCGCTTATATCCTTCTCTTTTATTACACTGTATTTCTGTGTGTGTGTGTCGCCGCTGCGACACACATTTCTAAAAGAGCTAGCGTCTTTTTAAAGATGCCTTCCTGCGGCTCGTGCAGAGCCACACTCAGCGACGGGGACCGCCACGTGATCTGCGTTTCCTGCCTGGGTGAGGAACATGCAGCTCTCGCGCTCGCTGACGGCGGATGCCCTCACTGCGAGCTGATGGCAATGGCGACTCTGAGGACTCGCCTAGCCGTCTTCACCGAGACTGCTCCCCCGCCCGCCGCGGCGTCGCGCCGTAAAAAGCGCCGTGCCCAGCGGGCCCCGGAACCCTCCCTCAGCCGCCAAAGCTCGCCGGTTCGCCCGCTTGCTTCCCCGGCTTCTTCTATTTCGCTTCCTGACGGACAGCGGCCGCCGTCTGCCGCCGCTTCCGTTGATATCGCGGATGAGGAAGCCCTGCTGGGAGAGGATGATTCCTGCTCTATCCTGGCGTCAGGCAGTGAGGATTGGGCGGGCTCTGAGGACCCCGCGCCCCCTGCCCGCACTTCGTCAGGCAAGAGAGCTTCCATAGAGACGGAACTCATGCGAGTACTCGCACAGGCCGCGGCGAGCCTCGGCCTCGAGTGGTCTTCGCCTGAGCAGCCCGCTCACAACCGGCTGGATGGATTTTTCCTGCCTGGGGAGCGCGCTTCACCTGTGTCCAGGCCGGCGCCCTTTCTTCCTGAGTTACACGAAGAAGTCGCCAAGTCCTGGAGCGCCCCCTATTCTGCTAGAGTGCGTCCTGCTGTTTCTTTGGCATTCTCCGCCGTTGACGATGCCAAGAACAAAGGATACCTCTCGCTGCCGCCGGTTGAAGAGGCGATAGCGGCCCACTTATGCCCGCCCTCCGCTGGACGGCGCGCTAAGCCGGCCCTATCCTCTAAAGCTTGCCGCACGACGTCGAGCTTGCTCCACCGCGCTTTCTCCGCCGCCGGGCAAGCTGCGTCAGCGTTGCATACCATGGCAACGCTCCAGATCTTCCAGGCCGATCTCCTCCGTAAGCTGGATGAGGAAGGACCTGACGCGATCTGCGTGCCGGACTTAAGGAGTGCCACGGACCTCGCCCTTCGTGCTACTAAGTCCGCAGCGCAAGCCATTGGACGGACTATGGCTTCTCTCACCGTGTCTGAGAGACATCTATGGCTGACGCTCTCGGAAATGGCCGAGTCTGAGCGCACCGCGTTCCTCGACGCCCCGCTTTCCGCCGCAGGCCTCTTCGGATCCTCCGTCAAAGATTTCGCGGAGAGATTCGCAGAGGTACAGAAAGCGTCTCAGGCTATGAAGCACTTCCTCCCGAAGCGCTCCAGCTCTGCAGCAGGCCGTGCGAAACCGTCTGCTCAGAGCTCACAGCCACAGCCACCGTCCACTGCCTCCACTTCACAGCGCCGCCAGGCCAGAAGCGCGAGACCGCGCTCCCGCTCATCCGGTCGCCGCCCCGCAGGACGCGGCCCGCGACCTAAGGTTACGGTGAAGCCCGAGGCCCCGAAGTCGTCCTAGCACAGCTAGGAAAACGACGGTGTTCCAGTCCCGCTGCGGCCGGACTCACACCAAAGCTATTCGCTCGTCCAGTTCCAGAAAATGTGACTGTTCCAGTGTTTTCTGCAGCCAACAAGTCGGTTCTGTCACCCGCTTGCCTGCACACAAATGCCGTTTTCACGGCTACCCAGATAAATCCCCAAAAGAGCGTATTTTCTGGTGTCCCGGCCACGGCCGATGGTGTTTCGTGTGTAGTAAGAATGCCCACTGCCCAGTGCCCATCCCTACACATAAGCACAGCCTGTCACACAGGGCTCGCGCACATAAAACCGACTCAGGTCGGTTGCGCTTCAAACATGGTGAATGTGCCCACTACCCAGTGCCCACTAACACCACGTTACGCATGTCTCACGGTTTCTGTAAAAACGAAACCAACGTGCACTCGCTTCACGCAAGCGAACGATGTTTTCGGTGTGATAAATGTGCCCGCTGTCCCGCGCCCACATCCACACATAGACATGACAGTTCCCACGGGAACCGCCCAGCCCTCCCCCTCGCGGTTAACCACCGTAGAGGAGTCGAGCGCGGGCAATCTGCCCGCTGTCATCAGCGCGCCCCATGCCTCAAATGTCACGAGCGACACGCTTGTGTTACAGCACACAGAAGCTTCTCCATCGCTGAGCGAGCGGAGCGCGCTTCGTATTCGACCCCTAGCTATCCATGCAGACGCATGGGCAAAGCTGCCTGGGGTTTCGAAGTGGGTGCTGAACATTATAAAAAGAGGCTATTCGCTGCAGTTTCGCCGACGCCCTCGCCGCTATGTGGCGCGCGTCGAGACCACGGTAAAAACAGAAGTAGCACATCTACTTCGAGCCGAAGTGACGAAACTATTGAGAAAAGGGGCCATAGAACCCCTCT